>NC_039252.1:20785206-21385206 GCF_003368295.1 Carassius auratus
TTTGAAAGGTTCAACAAACATTGTTCCAGAATTCGTCTTCCTTGCGTGGAGAGGCGAATAGTTTAATAACTTAGTAAAGAAAAGAAAAGAAAACGAACGAAACGAAAGCTTCCAAAGGAGCCATTAAAATGGCTTTTTCTCTCAGCCCCTGTGCTGAGGGGGTTCGCGCTATGAGCGCGGCCTATGGCCGCGCGGAAAGCAACGTTGGAGAGCAGCGTGTCCGAGAACGGGGAAGGGAAGAAGCAAAAAGAGCAAGAAAGAGGAGGGTGGACCTTGTTTGGTCAATTCTTATAGCTTGAAATAGTTCACGCCCATTTTCGAGGGAGCATCCAATGAATGTCCGCGATCTGAAGCGGAGGGAAAGTTCCTTTGTCTCGGTTGAGACAAACCCCTGATGATTTAGGGCCTGTCCGATTTCATCAGGAATATTAAAGCAAGTTCATTATTCCAGATTAAATACATTTTTCATTACTTTGCTCTAGATAAATGGGTCTGTCAAAGCATGACGATTAGAACAAGACTAGACATAATATATATATGACCAAAGATCTAATTTTTTAGATCGAATTACACATTTAAAGATTTGTTTAACACATGATAACACTGCAGATGTTGGGAAACATCTAAATGTACCAAAAGGGAATACGTAATACATTTATAAAACATGAAAACAGAAAGTTAATGAATACATTCCATAGAATGCATTGTTCAAAAGAAGCCAGTGACTTGGCTTCTCTCCTGTCCTGTGTGGTCGTAAACTTTACGACCTGCAAAAGTGGGGGTTGCAGAGACATGGCTCTCTTTGAGGAAGTTAAAGTGAGGAAAGACATTTCCTAAAGTATAAGCTTGCAACTTATACTCTTCACATAACAAGGATTAACCATTTTATGCAATCCATAAACATAATTAAAATACATATTAATAATAAAATGAAAGTAAGGAACTTATACGAAAAGTTCCTTTGTCTCCAGTGTTGGAAGAATTTGGGTTGGGGTTTTCGTTTCTTCTTTGAAGCTCGCATGGGCATCGTAAATAGTTTAAGTCCAGCCAGGCTGGCATTTAGTACCAACAGTCTGAATTTATAAAACAGAATTTAACCCATGAATCGCTGACCTGCATATCTGTTACATCTCCCCCTTTCGTCAGATGAAGTCCCTGTGTGGACATCATCGGACGGCAATCATCGGATGGGCAGATGACAGGTGAATCGTGATGGTCATGCAGCAGGTGGGTCATGATGACAGGTGGTTCCTGAAGCTGAGGATTCAGCTTGGTGAGGTTCGGTATTGTCTTTGACTTTGCGTCCCTTTTCCGGGGATTCCATCGGAGACCTCCAGCCACAGTTGTCGTGAGTTTGGCTGTAGAGGTTTGCATCTCGTTGAGTATCCTGTATAGGATGAAGGTCACGCCAAGAGTCAGGGCGGGACCAATGACGGTGGAGATGCACCGTGCAGTGTCGGCAGCAGTCCAGGCTAGGACCGCAGATGACTGGTTCAGAATGGGCTGTCGAGACAGTGCTTGGAGGGCTGTATCGACAGGAGTAATGTCAATGTGTTGGGTGGTACCTTTCAGTACTTGGTCCAGCAGGTTGGCACGGGTGGCGGTGTCATGCTGGTCGTAGGTCAGCATAGCTGAGCGCACAGGAGTGTTGACGAGCCATCTGTTACCCACAATCTCTGCTTGCGTTTCTGTGACTTGTGTACGAGGCTTGGCTTCGGCAGGGCAGCGCGTATCGCTGACCCAGGGTTGCAGCTCGCAGATTCCTTCAGAGTTGTGTCTGAGGAAGGGTTTGCTAAGGCAGAGATAATGAATGTCTTTGGTTAAAGTACACATGTGCATGTTTGGGGCCAGGTACAGCTGTGTGTTGCTGTCGTGGTAGGCCACCACATTTGGAATGTGTGTTTTGGTGTGGGTGTTGCTCTTCCACATCCTGACACTGACAATGTCTTTAGGTCTGTAGACTTGGTTTGACTCGCTGATGAGTTGGTTCAGGAGCACGTTCACTTCTCTCTGTTTGGGGTTTACGTGCCGTAGGAAGGCGCTATCCAGAGAGTTGGCCAGGTGCATTCGTAGCAGGTCAGCTGGCATGGTGATGGTGTAAGACAGCACAGTTAACACAAGGCTTAAGGGTATCATGTATGGTGGGGTTTTACTCGTGGTTAGGCTGTCATTGGAGGAGCTAACCTCCCACAGCATGTCTGTTGTTAACGCTGTAAACAGCTGAGTCTGGGTAAAGTTCTTCTGGAAGACAGTAAACAGTGGTTTCAAGGAGTTTACAGTCTGGTTCGCTGCATTGACACTGGACATAACAATGTTAAACATTCTGGCGGGCAGCAGCGGCTCTAAGCAAAGCTCCCGGGAACTGTTTGGAGCGGTGGTGGTGTCCACCTAACTCCATTTGTGTAACCGTCACTTTCTCATGTTGGCTGAACAGGTGTTTGACATCGGCCTCAGTGTGAGTGAGGGAGTCCTCTCTCCATCGGAACCTTGTACAGCTGTATTCGGTTACAGTGCTGGGGTAGTGTGCCCTGTCATCGGTAGTCAGGAGTCTCAGCGGTTTTCTCGGTGGCAGCTGTCCTCTCTTTGGCTGACAGCACGGCACGGCAAACCACAGCAGCATCCTGGTACAGATAATAGGGAGAGAGAGAGAGAAAGGGGAGAAAGAAACAAACAAGGCCTGTCTTTGGTTGGACAGGACAGTCTCTTTGCTTCGTGGGCGGCGACTGGGTTTAGCTCGCCCTCGCCCATGTTTTGCCACATCTTGCTGCTGGCATGACGCTTGCCTCAGTGTTGTGTCAGTGGCTCTGGTGCTGCGTGGTGCAGCACATGCTGCGTCATGGAAATATATTGGCAGTATCCCCCTTTTGCTCCGTGGCATTACACGCCCTGGCATTGTGATGTCAGACGGTGCACAACCCACAATATTGTTCTGTGCACGCAGCATGGTTTGTGTATCATGCAGTGGTCTGGGGCTTTGGTTGTCAGTGACTGTAGACTGGTTGCCAGGGTGGATGGAGGGGTCTGAGAGGTGGTAAAACAAAGTCATTATCAAGGTTTCAGAAGCCCGCATGTCCGCTATGTTGGTCTGTGTAGACAACGGAGCCTGCGTAAGCGATTCTGAGGTAGGCAGTTTAGCTAGTAAAGTTCTTGTGCTGTGTGTAATCACTTCAACCTTGAATGTGGGTGGGTGGGTTGGGAGTGACCACAGAATGTTGTTTAGTGTGCCAGTTTTGGCAAGGGTGTCAGTGTGATCTTTAAAGTCCTCGTCTAGACTTGGTAACTTTGAGTGTCCTTTTTCCTTCTTCCAGTACACGATCACATTGTGTGTTTTTGTGATGTTATCACATTGCTGGAACAGGTGTTGGTTTGACATGCTTGTTGTTTGCAAGTGTGAGTCCGAGTTCCACACATTCAGGTGAGGATTGGAAGAAACCCAGCGTGTGGTGTAAGGTTTGACCACCTTGCAGGTTGAGCCGAACAGCGACCCCTTTGGTGTAAGCTGGTACCACCGTACCCTGTTTGTTGACTAAGGTACAGAGGCTTGAACTTGGGCCTGTTGTTAGGGCGTCGTACTCATGGCTGGCTGCTGGGGTTCCCGTGACCTCTGTGACCTGACCGTCTGGCTCTGTGGGAGTTCCCGTGACCTCTGCGACCTGACAGTCTGGCTCTAGCAACCTGTGTGGCTGGAGAGAAAGAGGTTCTCGCACTTGAGCAAAGTCTTTTAGCTGTTTGAAGTTCAGAAAGGGTCAAAGTGTTTCTAGCAGGTCTTTGTCGATGAGCAATGTATGAGTGTTCATTGGTGGGACATACATGGGATGTATTAGACTCATCGGAACGAATGTCAGGTGAATGGAAAACAACCTGTTCAAACTGGATGTCATCCTGTCTGTACACCTGTACATTCAGTTCATAAGTTTTGAGGTGTAAGAGTTCGATCTTGTCTCTTAGCTTCAAATTGGAGTCTTTTGAAAAGGTAAGATGAGATCACCGTCAGGTTTAATCCTGTGTCGATCAGGTCTTCCCTGTTGACTCCTTTTTGACCCACCCCCTTTTTGACAGGGCTGCCCAGGAATGTTGGCATTCGGGCAGGTGGGACGATCGGTGGGTGATGAGGACCGGTCTTGTGTAGCTCGCTGCGAAGGCAGGTAGTCAAAACAGCATTTTCTGGTACCTTGTGTTTGTGGTACCTGGTGTGAGGACCTGTGCTGTCTCGTTCAGTTAGCTGTAGCTGTTGACTGTGGAGCTCGGCAGTGTTCTGGGTGCTTGGCTCATCTTCCTTGCGAGTATTCATGTGAAGAAGATCTTTCAGCACCCTCAGGATCTCTGCTGTCTCAGACGTGGCTGCACTGTGTTGCCCTCTGCTGGCTTGGAATGGTATTGACTCTCTGTAAAGATGTCTGTGACTGATGTTGTAGAGCGCCATCTAGGGTTAACTCCAAGCAGTGCTCAGAGACAGAGACGTTGGGGTTTTCACAGTCTTTTCACAAATAGTCTTTTGCTTGGTGCAAGCTTTGTGGGCTAAGTTCCGTAACTCTTGTGTAGTCCTGTTACGGGGACACGCTGGGACTCTGAGATGAAAACTCCAACTGGCATGTAGGTTTGGGAGGAACAGAGTTTTTAAGTTGAAATCCTGTTCCATACCTGGTTCATTGCATGCTCCGAAGTAGGTGTTTCGTAGCTGACTACAGAAAGTCTGTGGGTTTTCAAATCGGCCCTGTTTGAGGTCCATAGCAATAAGGAGCCCATGGTCTGAGTTTGGATCAGAGAATTCAAGAATCAAAGTCTGTAGCAGTTGCTGGTTGTACGCTTTGACAGTCTCTGGTTGACGATCCAGAAAGCAATGCACATCACGGCTGGCCGTGATTTTTAACAGGTACAATGTGTTCACATCTGTCACGTTGGCGACAGTTTGCAAATGAAAGTCAATGGCTTGTAAAGAAGCATGAACATCATGTCCTCCTGCAGGATCTGGAATGAATGTAGAGATGCTTCTGGCTAGCTTGTGAAGTTCTCTGTGAGCAGTGCAGGGTTTGGTGACATGCGTTCTCTGGAAGGGTTCTCTTCCCTCCGTTGTTGACAGATGTTCTTGTAAGCTGGTTCTTGTTACACCCCCTTTTCCAGCTCTGGGTTCTTGGCTGAAAGGGTTGGAGTGGCGGCCCGGGAGAAATTTTGTGGTGTGCGTTTCTCCGATCCAGCCACTCTGTAATCTGTGAAATTGTCTCAGTTCTGTGTGAACAGTGTAAAGTTCATCTTGGAGCTTGTCTCTCTGCAGAGTAAGCTTGTTGAATTTAGCTTGGGCCGCTTGCAAGTGTGTTTTGCAGGCCCAGGTTTTATAGTCTTTTTTTTTTTTTTAGTTCAGTCTCTGCTCTTTTTAGGAGAGCGTCGCCTTGCTGGAGTTTTTTTGTTGAGTTCTTTTCTGGCTTCTCTCTCCAGATGTTCTCTTTGATCTGTGTCGAGGCGAAGATCTTGCAGGGCATTGTGAAGTCTTTCAACTCCTTTCTGTAGCTCTGGATCTGTGTCGTCCTCTTTCTCGCGCTGGTTCTGGGTCTCGAGGAGAAGCTGATCAAGATGACTCTGGGTTGGGGCCTGGTCCTTCCAGGCCTCCTCCGCGATGTTGCTCCGTTCACTGAGCCGTGCCTGGGCGACGAGAATGGGAACTGGGCTTCCGAAGATCCTGGCGAGTTCTCTGTAGTAGTCGCTTTGGTTTGGATCGCGTGCCATCAGTTCATCTAGCTCGGTGTCTAGTTGCTCTGGGTGCTGCAGGTTACTGGCGTCCTTGGGCAGGAAGGGGGTCGTCACTGCTTTCAACCATGTCGAGAGGTGGCCCCCGTGGACTGCTGGACTGGATGCCTGGAACATCCTGATTCTCTGTCGGCGAGAGAAGCACAGCACACGCACACAAAAAGACCAATGCAAGTTCGTTCTACGTTTAACGAGCTATATTCATACGGGCTGTGCCGTTTATGAGAATTTTGGGGCTGACTGATGCAAACAGTCAGACAGTTAAGTAGCCAATTAACTTGGGTCAATGAAGGACCTGAAATGGAGATTTGACAGGCAGTAGCCTAGCGGGTCGTGTGATGACACCGGCTGCTGGTGGTCGCTCTACTATTTAACTTCGTTGGTGGCTCCCAGGTTACTGTCTCTATGTGAAATGAAAGAAACAAATCACAACAGAACAGGTGGTAGAAAAAGATCAAAGTGAAACACAACACTTGAAATGAGAAGAAACACAATGTGTTAGTGAGAATAAGGAGGCCTAAGCCTACTGCTAGGTTTTTAAGATAGGGCCAACAGGTGAGTGGGCTATCTGGGTAGGAAACCTAGAAATATGGTGTGGCTTAAAGAAGCAAAAGGGTCAGAACACTGAAAATATATCCGGGGGAATATCTAATATTCTGTGGCTTATAATAAGCGGATAGGTTTTATCATTTTTGGTTCACCTGATTGAATTGAAGTCATTCAGGTGGGAACCAGTGGCTTGGTCAACCTCCCCGGTGCTCCCCAAACACTGAACCGCAGTGTCCCCGGTCCTCCGTTACTCTGGCGTGTTGCAGGACAGCACGGCTTGTGACTTTTAGCACAACCTT
Organism: Carassius auratus; assembly: GCF_003368295.1. Taxonomy (NCBI): domain Eukaryota; kingdom Metazoa; phylum Chordata; class Actinopteri; order Cypriniformes; family Cyprinidae; genus Carassius; species Carassius auratus. The sequence continues at coordinate 20,791,797 of NC_039252.1, forward strand.
TGGAGTGCCAAAATTGCTGATGTCTCTTGAGACAAGAGGGACCGAGTTTCACTCGCAGCCAGTATCGGTAACACCGGTCGGGCAGCCTTGTTCACTGGAAACCTGAGATGACTGTCCAATCACCGAGGGGGTTCTAATCATGATAAAACAAAACAAATGAATTATGATAATAATGGTAATTATCAAAATAACCTAAGTCAAAAGAGAGAAAAAAAAATAATAAACATCAAATTAAAAGACAGTAATGAAACAAGGGAGAAGGAGTAGCTGGTTTTCACCACAAGGGGGGGAAGTACTGCTTCTCTGTCTTTAACCTGCTGAGCAGAAAACTTAATTCAAATTAAAAATTCAAAACTGGTTTAAATCAAAATTTAAAATAAGCATGTATGAATTAAAAAGGAAAATCTGAATAATATCCTATAATAACCATTGATAGCTTGTAAGTTATCATTAATGATCATGAAATTAATCAAACAGTGTGAGATTAATCAAAGAGGGTAAAATTGGACATGCAATTCAAACAGAATGGAAAAGACAGAGGTATGTTAGTCGATTTAACAGGAGACTGCCACTAGATGGCTTACCTTCTAAGTGGGTCAAACCGTAGTTGACCGGACACATCTAGATTTCCACTATTAAACAATTACATTTTAATTCAAATCATGTTTGAACTAAACTCAAAGTAAATGTAAACAGTCAAAGGCAGGGAACATTCTTTTGTTTCCCTGTAATAATATTCGCACGAGCAAGAGTGTAAATGCAAATAATTATCGAGAATTTAGACATCCAATTCAAATATACATCACAGGGGATTATAAATTAGCAATCAGAGCGCATTATCTGAAATGGCCACAGGTTGGCAGCTTTGCACTCATGCAAGCTGGAATCAGAAAGCAGGGTGTACCCTGAAATTTCTAACCCACACGTTCCCTCTAGTGTTTAGATAGAGGAATTACAATTTCAATAGGACTTAGAATTTATCTGATCATTTGTCAGGCTGATTTTCTGCATCAAAAATCACAAGTAACAAACAGAAAGTTTTAATCTCTGAGGTGCTATATTAACATAGGTTGAAGGAAGGATCCGTTCACTTCCAAAACACAACTGTAATAAAAACAGGAATTTTCCAACTGTTGACTCCAATAAACATTTATCAAAATAGCACTTATGATTTAAATGTTTTAGGTTTAAAAATCGGGTAGCTAAGCCAATTTTAGACCAGGAGTTTTTATCGTTTTAATCTTGAATATCACTGTGGTTCGCCACGAATTCAATAACGATATTTAATAACAAGGCCTTTTTACTGAATCAGAGGAACATCGCTCATGTTCAGATTTACATGTTGCAACTAATAAAAGATTTCTTCATCTTTTAATTATTCATATTAAAATGTTCTCACTGTAAAAAGATTTTGGTCTTTCTTAACAGGATACTTTTAACATTATACTGCAGTTTACTTTCATTAAAATTAACAGGGACTATACTGTTAAGTTTCTATAAATACCTAGGTGCTTACTGACCAGCTTTTTGCCTCAGTCAGTTAGGAGTGAGTTCGCGTCTTGCGACTCATCTCACAAGTAACGTTACATAATTTCATAGCGCACGTGCAGAAATTATTAAAAACCATATACACAGATTGATTGCTCACAAAACGAAGTTTGAAATGCCCGCGTTCCTCCACCAAAATGTAACAACAATGAGTTTTACATAGTAATTAACTCAAATGATATATAGGGAATTTGAATAATTAATCAAGAATTTGATTAATATATATCTCAGATGACAGTTACATTTAATTTTATTGATTATGAAAAATAGCTCAATTGCCAATACCAATACTAATCACAGGGCACTGTAATTTACTCATTAATATGTCAATATTACATTCTTCATATCAATTATTGTGATATCTCTTACTGTAAATTATTGCAGATCAAACCGTGGTATGTCCGGCCCACCACTATAGACCTATCAATTTTCAATAAAGTTATCACGCCTTATAATTCAAGGAAAAGTATTCTCTGGCCATGAAAATATTATCCTATCCTTATGATAAATTTAGTTTCTAAATTTAGAGCTTGTAGCTAAAGACCAAAACATTTCAGTGACTCGTAATGTGAGTGGGGTGGAGTCCAGGCCAATCGTCAGTATATGGTTTTTTAATAATTAAACTAGTAATACATCAAACTACAAATCACACAGAGTAAATATGCGTACGACAATACAAACAGTAAGCTTTATACAATACATAACGAATCCAAATAAAAGAGAGAGAGAGAGAGAGAGAGAGAGAGAGAGAGAGAGAGAAAATAGAATGGGATCACATAAGGAGCTCAGGTATGAAAATCATAGTCAGTAACTTTTAGAAGCCAACAACAAATCAGATCATAACAACACTTTAAAGCAGCATTTAAATCTCCATAGAGAAAGTGATACTTGCAAAAGGTGTCCCATGTGAGTGGCGTGAGATCAGCGTCGAGCTTGTGAGCTTTACGCACTGTTCCCGTTGAAACAGCCATGTGCCATGAAACGGAGGCCATGTGACGCGCGTGCACGCTGCGCTTGGCGTGAGCGTGGAGCACGTGGTCCTTTGTTCTGTCCTCGCGCGGTATTTGAAAGGTTCAACAAACATTGTTCCAGAATTCGTCTTCCTTGCGTGGAGAGGCGAATAGTTTAATAAACTTAGTAAAGAAAAGAAAAGAAAACGAACGAAACGAAAGCTTCCAAAGGAGCCATTAAAATGGCTTTTTCTCTCAGCCCCTGTGCTGAGGGGGTTCGCGCTGTGAGCGCGGCCTATGGCCGCGCGGAAACAACGTTGGAGAGCAGCGTATCCGAGAACGGGGAAGAGGAAGAAGCAAAAAAAGAGCAAGAATAGAGGGGTGGACCTTGTTTGGTCAATTCTTATAGCTTGAAATAGTTCACGCCCATTTTCGAGGGAGCATCCAATGAATGTCCGCGATCTGAAGCGGAGGGAAAGTTCCTTTGTCTCGGTTGAGACAAACCCCTGATGATTTAGGGCCTGTCCGATTTCATCAGGAATATTAAAGCAAGTTCATTATTCCAGATTAAATACATTTTTCATTACTTTGCTCTAGATAAATGGGTCTGTCAAAGCATGACGATTAGAACAAGACTAGACATAATATATATATGACCAAAGATCTAATTTTTAGATCGAATTACACATTTAAAGATTTGTTTAACACATGATAACACTGCAGATGTTGGGAAACATCTAAATGTACCAAAAGGGAATACGTAATACATTTATAAAACATGAAAACAGAAAGTTAATGAATACATTCCATAGAATGCATTGTTCAAAAGAAGCCAGTGACTTGGCTTCTCTCCTGTCCTGTGTGGTCGTAAACTTTACGACCTGCAAAAGTGGGGGTTGCAGAGACATGGCTCTCTTTGAGGAAGTTAAAGTGAGGAAAGACATTTCCTAAAGTATAAGCTTGCAACTTATACTCTTCACATAACAAGGATTAACCATTTTATGCAATCCATAAACATAATTAAAATACATATTAATAATAAAATGAAAGTAAGGAACTTATACGAAAAGTTCCTTTGTCTCCAGTGTTGGAAGAATTTGGGTTGGGGGTTTTCGTTTCTTCTTTGAAGCTCGCATGGGCATCGTAAATAGTTTAAGTCCAGCCAGGCTGGCATTTAGTACCAACAGTCTGAATTTATAAAACAGAATTTAACCCATGAATCGCTGACCTGCATATCTGTTACATCTGTACTCACAGCTTGATAGATATAATAGAAATAATTATATGTATTACATTATTATATAAATGTTATTCATTTATATATTTTATTATTATTGTTGTATTTATAATTGATAATGAATAATCATAATAAAGTAAATAATGTGTGTGCATGCTTAATGAACATGGTATTAAAAATATTACACAATTATGTATTTATATATTTAAATATTACGTTTTTAAATGTAAATAATAATTACTTATTATACAAAATGTATTATATAAATGCATTTTATTTTATTATCATTTATAAATAACTATGAAAAATCATAATAATACAAATAATAATGGCCTACTTTATGAAAAATATTATGCATTTATAAATTTATTCAAAACCTTTAAATTTAAACGTGTATGTGTGTGTGTGTGTGTAAAATAATAAAATATATTTTTATTATATTTTAAATAATTATTATCACTTTATAATATATATAAAATATTATTATGTTCTTATGTAACTTATACATAAATATGATAAATGTGACAAACATGTCTGTTAAAATACCTTCATATATATATAATATATATATATATATATATATATGTGTGTGTGTGTGTGTGTGTGTGTGTGTGTGTAGGTGTGTGTGTGTGTGTGTGTATGTGTGTGTGTGTGTTAAAATACACAGTGTTTGCACTAAATATTTTGCTTCAAAACATAAGACTTTTTTTAAACATTTCTTTACAACAATCGCTTCTCACTGAAAAAAGTACTGGAAAAGCTGTATTGTTCTGCAAACACCCGAGACATAGTCACGCTACTGAAAAATGCAGTTAAGTTAGTGGCATCTCTGCTTTTAGTTACAGTTAGCACTGTACATGGTAAGTCTGCGTTCAGTAATGAGCAAAATCTTTGTTTTGACATCTGACAACATCCATCAAGTGACAAACTGCAATGTTTTATCTAGCACAAGGGGGCTTGTAAGTGCCACAGTTCTGGGCCGAATTAGCACACACCGGGACGACTGCAGTGCCAAGACCAACTGTGCTGCAACGACTAGAGACTGTGTGTGTGTGTGTGTGCGGAGCATTACTGACATGCAGAGACACACACACACTTAGACACAACAGTCTGATTACCCTTGGCACACAGGGAAATGAGCAGGGGAAATGCACTCACATCCGTCCAGTAATAACAAAGAAGTTGCTGGCAAATTGAAGGTGGAGATGTACGAATCATAAGGAGCGTTTTCTAATGCCAGACAGCTATATGATGAAAATAGAATTCACCTAGATCAACAAGATGTAATAAAAATCACAATTGAGCGAGAGTGGCGCAAACATCCGTGCCATTTTATCGATGCCGAAGCCATCTTTTGTGGTGGTAAATAAGATCCCACAGCGAGGGGCTGAATATTGTGTTTTCCTGCAGTAACGCTGAAGTCTCATCTCCTGATAGCAGCGGCACAATAATGAGCCTAATGCCCTCCGTGCTGAGCAAGCACTCTATCAAAACTACCAACAAAGATAAACTAACGTCCCTCGGCTCTTCACGGGTCCACAGTCAGTCATAAAACCCTCGCCGCCGAGGGCACGCTAATAAAATCTGGCCTCTGATTAGAGTAACTTTCATTTAGCGTGCACCCCATTCGGGAAACCAAAATGGCTCTAATGAAATAAGAAAAGATGTCTGACTGTCTTAAAAACGAGCTGATAAAAGCGTTAACGGTGACCCGCCGCAGCTAATGTGTTTAAGTTTTTGGCTGACATGGATTTGTAGCGGGTGTTTTTAATACAACTGAATATTGAATGCGGTGTAGAGAATGTGTTGAAAATCACTTTGATCTACTGTTCCTGTAGCTCAACTGGTAGAGCACTGCGCTAGCAAACAAGCAAGCGCAAGGTTGTGGGTTCGAGTCCCCGGGAACACATGATATGTAAAAATTGACAGCCCGAATGCACTGTAAGTCGCTTTGGATAAAAGCGTCTGCTAAAATGCATTAATTTAATTTAATTTTTAATTTTTAAAGATTCACTGATTCTCTCGTGTACAGTTAGACGGACTGTTCACCCCAAAATGCACTCATCCTTCAATCCTATTAATTCCAGTTTTGCAGAATGTCAAGATGCAAGACACTGTCAAGATGAAGGCATTATATATCATAAGTATAAATTAGAGTGAAAGAATTACAATGAATAAAAAAAATCAATACATAAATAATATATTAGGGCTGTCAATCAATTCAAATATTTCATTGCGATTAATCAGACATAATTGTAATGAGTTAACTCGTTATCAATTGCAATTTAATCGCACATTTTTATCTGTTAAAAATGTACCTTAAATGAGTACTTTAAGTAGAAAAAGTGTGCTGCATCAATTGTGTGTTAATAAATTAATGCCGTTTAATGAATCTGCATTAACGCAAATTTTTTAAGCTTTTATTTGGGGGGGGGGGTGTTGGTGCATTAGATGAGACACATGCCTTTGGTGTGATAGACCCGGGTTCGACACCAATGTGTCCCTGAGCAAGACACTTAACCCCTAGTTGCTCCAGAGGCGTGCGACCTCTGACATAAATAGAAATTGTAAGTCGCTTTGGATAAAAGCGTCAGCTAAATATATATTTGCATTTTCAGTATATCAAGCTACATAATCGGATTACTTTTCCAAGTAACTCAATACTTTTACATTTACAACAAAATATGAGTTACTTTGTTTTCCCATTTCTCACTTACAGATCTCCTGTCCCTGTGTTGAGAGAAACAGACACTTCCTTCATTCAAGTCCAGCCTAGGTGACAAAAAGTAACGCAAAAGTAACAATGCATTCATTTCAATAAAAAGTAACTAAATACCGCAATTAGTAACCTTTTCATGGAGTAAAGCAGTATGCATTACTTTTAAAAGCTACTTCCCCCAACACAGTGAACTATTCCTTTAAGGCACTTAAGATGAAGCTTGGGTGCAAATAAAACTTGCCCCACCTCTTGTAAACCTACCACCTTTTGGCAAAGGCATTTGTATTATGAATTATTGAGCGGTTACTCTTCAGGGACTACAGTTACCGTTTGGCTCAGTGGCACCTTGGGTTTAATTCAGCCGTTTCTTAAGTCTTCAGTTAAGTGTAATGGGCCTGTAAGCTTTACATTCTTGCAACAGAGAGCCTGAAGTGCTGAGTGTAATAACGCCATTCTTGGAATTGTGAGGGAACTGATAAAATGCACATCCTGCTGGGAGTTTATTTAAGAGGAGACGGAAAAGGATTAAAACAGCGTGGCTTGACGCATATTCGGCACGCCGGGTATAGCTTAACAGCTATTTATGCACAGGTTTAGCTTTAAAACCTGTCAACAGGAGCACAGATCCCATTGATGAATGCTGTTTGGCAGAGCAGTTATGGGTACCCCAATCGCTTGAGCTTTCTAGTACTGCAATCGTTTGAGCTTGTCCCCGTATGCCAGACCCTTGCCATCAATTGGCAGGTCCATCCTCCTGTGTCCAGTCTGAGAATGTTAATTAAAGGACTTCTGACAATTAACAACTTAACAGCTTGCCGCAAGAGTCCCTCCACCTGTGCTGTCCACTTGATTCCTGGTGGTTATGGAGTGTGTTCCCGATTAGCACTGATTAATGAAATCAATTACCTGCGACAGGGAGCGTGAATGAGTGACTGGAGAGCGCTGAACTGCTAACGGACGGTCCACTGTCAATATCAGAGACACTCATGACTCATCAGTGTTACTTGTGGGCACTTATTTGTGCTGATTACTGACCAGTTTGTCATCAAAACTCTGGAACACATTGCACAAGCTACCTTCATGAAGGAATGATCTAAATAACAACATGAGTGCATCCAAAACATAACAGTCAGTAGGAAACTCCTCGATTAACAGAAGCAAATTAGTATTGGTGTAGTATAATATAAGTAGATTTTGTCAATTTACATTTCTGAATGTCAAAAATTATTATTTAAAATTGAATCATTGGTTACTGATAATAATAGTAATAAATTATATTTTTTATTATTGAACAATTCAACAACAACAGTAATAACAATTATAATTAATACCATTTAAAACAGAAAATAATTAGAATAAATGTATTTTAAATATATTAATATTAATAATAATTTGGTTATCATCATCATCATCATCATCAACAACAATAATGTAATTTACACATTTTGTCTTGAAAATAGTAGTATTGTTATAGTACCTTAATATTGTTCGAGGACCATAATATGTTTTGTAATTTTATAATACTATATGTTACAAATTATTTGCACATATTTAAAGGTGGATTCACTGAAACAAGAAAATAATAATAATAATAATAATAATAATAATAATGTATTAAATGATTGATTATTACAATTAATTTAATTCAAATATAAGTATTATTCAATAAGTATTATTACATATATATATATAATAATTAAAATTATTATTGTAATAATAAATTATTTTATATATTATTATTATTATTATTATTATTATTATTATTAATATTATCAGACATTTTATTATTTTCTTTGACATATCCTTTTAATTTTTTATAATAATAATACATTATTTGTATGGCATTAATTATATTTTTATTTTATTAAGTTCTTAATAATAATTCAATTTATTTATTTAATAATTTTTTTTGGACACATTTTTACCCCTACAATTTTGCATGGACACCCGTTTGAAAAAAAAAAAAGTTGCATTTTGTATTTGCTAGAAAAGTAGTTGTATTTGTTAGTTAAATAAGCTGTGGTCATTATAATGAAAAATATGTAGTTGGTAGCATCACTATATGTAGTTAGTCACTCCATAAAGCTGTTACGGCAGGCTATGTTTTCTGTAAACTGTAATATAGTGTGTTAAAAAAGGAAAACAACAAATGTTATGGAGAGTGTCAAAGTGTTGAGCTTCAAACTAATCCAGCCAAGAAATTTGGATATAAAGTAATTAATTAAAAACACTTTTTTTCTCATTACTGTTCCCATTTAGTAGTTTGGGAACATTGGACGCAGCCTGCCATGAACATCCATCTGTTACCACATAAAACGGCAGACCACAATATATCAGCAACTGAATTGCTTGTAGAAGTGACTAACATGAGAAAAGCACACAAATGCCTCCCATGATGCGCCTGGGGTCAGTTAAGGACTTTTGGAGATTTGGGGTCCACTCTGCCATCCTCAAATCAAGCCTCTTAATCGGTATAACACACAGTCTGGGTCACCAGCATGGGGTCCTGGGACGGGATGAAGGGGCTAATGGTTACCCCACTGCACTTCCCCAGGAGGCAAATCCGCTACAGGGAACAGTATTAAACATCCCGTTCTGGCTGCCAGCTCTGCTGTACGAGTGGACAAACATTTGGACTGGAAATTTCTCCTGGGAAGCCGACAATGCTGCTGGCCTGAAGTCTGTTCCGTCTTTGTTTTGGCAGGAGTGCTCGACGCACATTTGTCAACGTTCTGCGATGCCTTTGCAGTGACGATTACCGGCTCAGATCGGCATAAATATGCGATTACTGCGAGAACTCCTCCTGCTGTTCTGTGTTGACATTGTATCTGCTCTTAGGTTCATTCAGCTGAATGTAAAAAGTTCATCTGAGCTCATATTCACATACAGAGAGAGAGAGAGAGAAATCTATAGTACTTTCTGATGTACTCTTATGTTCACAACACAAAAACATTAATTTATTAATATATCAGGGCTCAATAAAGTCATTTGCCTTATTGGTCTAGCACAATATAATTTTTTTTTAATTTTGATTTTATTATTTAGTTTTAGACTGAAATTTGGCTGTGAACTTGGCTTGCCAACTTTTTAAACTTAACGAAATCACTAAAAAAAATTAAATTTTATCATCATTTGATCTCCTTCATGTTGTTCCAAATCTCAAATGAACTTTCATACATAAACATAAAAGATAATATTTCAAAGAACATTGGCAAGCAAGGAGTTGCGGGTAGCCATTGACTTCACAGTATTTTTTTCCCTACTATGGAGGTCAATTGCTACCAAAAACTGTTTGCTTATCAACATTCTTCAGAATATTTTCTTTTGGGTTCAGGAGGAAAAATCAACTTACAGGTTTGAAACAACTTCGGGTTGAGTAAACGATACAATTTAAACTAATTTTAGAGGTAAAACGATCTGACTGATCTTCCATGGAGCTTTTTTCTTTTAATTCAAATAATGTATAGTTTCAGTATCAGTAAGAAAGGGTTGAAAATTACAAAATTAGTTAATTAATTTATTCCTTTATCATTATAGTAATTATTTGATTTTCAGCTATTGCAAACCATTGTTGCAAACTGTCTTTAAAAAGAAAAAAACAGCAACATATATATTTGTTTATGTATGTATTTTTAAATATATCATTTATTTCTTTATTTATTTTCATTCTGTGCTGAAATTTTGCTCATTATCTCAAAAGGAATTTAAACATTTCTCACCACATTCTTCCAAACAATTGTTTGTTTAAAAACACACATTAAATAATACAAAAATATTTTATTTAAAACAAAAATTAGAAAAACTAATTAATTAAAATAATACATAAATATAAATTAAAATAATAATAATAATAATAATAATAATAATAATAATAATAATAAATAATAATAATTGCTTGTATTGGTGCCAGTAAAAATGTTGGCAAAGCAAGTAGAAATCTTCAGGGAAAAACTGTTAAATTCCTGATATGACCATCCGTGTTTACATAAAAACACAAACACCATATTCATCAGCTTTAGTGGAGGCGTTGTTAATCACTTATCTGAAGAGGTTAGCCATTCAAAACAGAGATTATTAAATGGTACAGTGGCCAAAACAGCCTGTTTATTTCTGAGGGTCAAATAGAAGGTGAAAAATTATTGTGTTAAACCAAAACTTGCTAAAAACAAAATGCTGCATAATTAAAAAAATATAGGGCCCATGAACAGAATCTAAAGGTGCAGTAAACACATGTCCTATTTGGACCATTATACTGAATGTCAACAGCCAAAAGCCAATTGTTATCAAATACCCAACCAACAACAGGAAACTGAGAAACTTGATGACAAACGAGAGAAAAAAAGATGACAACGTGAATGCTAAATATACACACTTCCTGCACCGGAGACCCATTTGCAGTCGCAAAACAGCTAAAGTAAAACATATGTATAGTAACTTAATAGATACATGATAAGGCCGGTTACTAAGTGGTTACTAGTGTGTTCTATACCTTAGATACGATTTATTTGTCCTTTTTTATTAATAGTAACAGTGATGCTTGCTTGAAATTGATTGCTAGTGACTGTAAATGATGATCGCACTTGAAATATAATTATACACTTCAGTGGAACATACCACAAATGGCCAATAAAAACGATTCCAATGTCATTAAAAACATACCTTCGCATAATAACATGGATTTCCAACAAAACCAAACAAATGTAATATGAATCACTGATCCCCTTACGTTAGCATATTTCCTATTGATGGTGCGCTAATGTGCTTCCATCAGACGATATGTCAGTCATGGGAATCGTGATGCCATGGTGTTTCAGGGAAGTGAAGGCTAAGACAGAGCCGCATACTTAAATGGCGCAAGCCCAAGCTGCTAACAATCACATCAGGTCCTCATTTCAAAGCCCAGATGAAAAAAAAAGGGTTGCCTAGGAAACGGCTCCAGTGCACTGCACCTCCCTGGAGGTCCACCAACGCTAGACGAGGAATGAGATCCAAGAGCTCGCCCGAAATAAACCGCACTGTGTGGAAACTCCTCCATCCGACTAAAGCAATTAGAGCCGACTATTACAGTATCGTCTGCACACTGACATGTCCCACGCGTGACCACAACAAACCCGTCGTGTGGTTTCTGACAACACCAGCCACTCGTGGTGGCTTCCATTCCAATCACTTTGTGGTCAGCAGGAGGTCAATGAAGCGTGAACTTGAGAAATCACACACACACACACACACACAAAAAATCACAAATAAGACGTCTATATAATATCTTAATAGTTTCTCCTAAACTAAATGAATAGCAAACTGAAACTCTCAGATGTATTCTTGAGGTCCAAGATCTCAGTACTCTGTTAGGGTTTCAATAGATGCCTCAATAATATCTCATTCTGTGCACAGATATCTCAAACAGAAGCCGTCTTCTCAGATGTTTCTCCTGAGAAAGAACCTTTGCATTTGCATTCTTTATCACGTCATAAGCAATGTAGGTCTCAATGCAATCACATCTGAGAACCAACATAATGTAAAAAAAAAGAGATTTATTAACATCTCAACTGTTTCTTCTGAAAAATACTAATTTGAGACTCTGATGCTTCTCAGATGTTTCTTTTGAAAGAAGATCCAAGTTTCTTAAGAATTGTGGCTGTCATCACAATTACTTTGTGGCTGTTAGGAGGTTGGTAAAGGGTGAACTTTGAGAATCAACTTAGGAAATTAAAATCACAAATTAGATTCTTCCAAGACAGCAATGAGACCCAAAATAAAAAGCCCTGCTCAGATGTCTCTCCTGAAGAAAAAAGCCTCCTTGTTTCAATAGCATTGTGGCTTTCAATACTCTCAAATTTTGAGAGTACTTTTCACACTGTTGATTCTTAAATGTTAAGAATAACAACAGGAAAAAGATAACAAATTAGACTTCTTTAATTTCTCAATTGTTGCTCCAAGACAGCAATGAGGCTCAGATAGAGACCCCTGTGCTTCTCAGATGTTTCACCCTGGAAAAGCCTCTAATAATTTAACATTGATTTCCTTTAGAGTTTCATAAGTTTTGTTGTTTTCAATCCAACCATATAGGAGGACGGTACAGGGTGAACTCTGAGGATCAACACAAGAAAGAAAAATCACAAATGGGATCGCTTTAGTATCTCGATTGGTTCTCCTAGACAAGATGAAGAGCAAATTAAGACTCTAATGCTTCTCAGATGTTTTCTCAAAATAAAAGGCCTCAGTAATCCTCTTGATTTTCAATAGATGACTCAGTATCTCATTATGTGCTCAGATTGCCCCCAATGACAATCAAATATTTCTCATCAGATTTAGCCAAGAACAAATTATCTGAGTTATACACTTCACATCCATTTAATACTGTAGCTTTATACTCTTAATTTGTGGTCATTTTTAACTTTTTATTCATGAAATTTCAGTGGACATCAAAATCCAGTCCAAGCAATCTGGAATTTCACATTAGGTCCAAATATTTCCTCACACATTTTGCAATGAAATCAAATTTGACAAGCATATTCTTTGTTGACCGCTTCGAAAGCGACTTTTTGCTGCAAGATTTTGCCAAAAGTTTGCTAAAGACTGCATAGCTTAGATAATTTGGAAGAATTTGATGAGAAATGTTAAGAGTTTATATTGAGATCTTTGATTACAAACTTCTGTTTCTTGGAAAATCTAGAAGTCTTGCAATAAATAAAATAAAAATACTAACATTATTTATGTCAAATATGTCTCAAGAAAAGACAAATGTGTAAAGGTGGAAAATCTGTGAATGTGTGGCTTCTGAATTTTCTTTCATGAGGGGTTTAAAATGAACTTGTCTCATTTTTATTTTTTAGGACAAACATCTGAGATAAAAGGTGATATTTAAGAGTATAAGTGAAGGGTGTGTCCTCTGGCACCAACTACAACAGAGGCCATGTGGGGTGACGGAAGGGTGGTTCCTCTGGGTGGGGTTGGATTGGGCTCAACTGAAAATGTCATGCTCTTCACATACGTCCCTCCAAACTCATGTTGATCTCAGTTTTATCTTTCCGGATTCTAATCTGCCTTAAGGGCTCAAGAAGAGAGGTATTCAGTCCAGCAGTTCCCCCATAGTTCAACTCTGGTGATGTTAGTCAGCAAATGGGCCTGTCCCGTTCTCTGCAGCATGAGCTCATGGTGCTCTTGTGGCTTGTGGGTCTGGCCACGTCTGCATGGCAGGGCTGTGCCATCTTCGGCGCCAGCGTGAATGTGCACTCCAGTGTTTTATCAGTTCATCAGAGGTCTGGATGTGGCTCAAGGACTGCCTTACTGCTGCTGGCCTGTAAAACTGCTCCCTTAAATATCATTAACTCTTAGATATGACTCCTCTTTCTCCGCTTATACATGCGAGTGTGAATAAAGTAGCACCCTGTGGAAAACTTTATAGCTCAGAGATTGCTCTTTCATAGCTTAGCAGACTTTACATATTTATCATAATTCTTTTACATAACATTTTCAGGAGTAATAAAATTCATCACAAATGAGACTGCTCACATACAGTGCAGATTTGGACTGCCTTGATTATATGATTTAGTCTTCTAACAATTTGAAAATTTTAAATGTTAGTTTAAATTGAGATCTAAAAATAAACAAACAAATAAATAAATGTGTCTTACCAGCAGAAAAAACTAATCTGTGAAGCTGCCTTTTGTTTTTTCTTTCCTGTTGGCTTTAAAATGAAATACTGTAAAGTAAAATAAAATAAAATAACAAAATTAGTAGAAATGACACGTGTCACATATAGAGACAAACCTTTGAAGACGGCTTTTTTTGATTTTTCTATCTTATGGGGTATAAAATAAGATAAGAAACTTAAAAGCTCTCCGTTTGCTCTTTATTTAAACCTCCTTTCTGTCATGGAGAAACAATTCAAACATCATATGAAAGAGATCTGATTTATCTTTTTCCTTCTCATGGTATATTCTTATTTTTTCTAAATGAGGTCTGACCAAACAATTAAACATCATACAAAAAGTAAGATGAACTGATTGTAATAGTTTATTTTTTATAGCGGGAAAAACAGAGCTGCAATTGTGTTATTAAAATATAGAAGTCTAGACGGAGAACAGCTCATTTCCAGGGCACATTCTGCAGGAATGGAGCATTGACTGGAATAGACTAGAATTGTATCTGTGACAGAATGCCAGATTACTTAGATTGTAGATTAGAAGTAAATGGGAGCAGCTGGAAAAAGGCCTGTTTCTAATGTGAACACAAACTACAGCACCTGCCAGCAGCCCATCTTTACCACTGAACACAGCAGCGCTGCGACTGGCAGAAACACCAACTTCAGCGAGCCTCAGTGATACTGCAATTAATGCCAAAGCTCCTTACGACTTCATCAGTGATGCGTCGAACTCATAACTCCCTAGCAACCGCACAGAACACCCTAGAAACCACAAAGAAATGCACTATAAACCACCAAATGGCATCGCAACCACCTACAACGCAATGTGGAAAATAGTGAATGTAAAGAATGTGTCTGATTTATTATATTATCTGTGCTGTTCTTAACAACTACTTGTTATAGAACTTGCAAATCATTGCTCTTTTGTTGATTTTGATTACTTCAATTTCCTAATTTGTAAGTCACTTTGGATAAAAGCATCTGCTAAATGTAAATGTACGTTTTTTTATTTCCGCTAAAAGCTAATTGCTAATGACCTTTTTTTTTCTCACAATGGCGAGATATATTTTTCTCCGACTTGTACATTTTGATTTTGCAATTATGAGTTGTTGTTTTTCTCTGAACTGTGAGAGAAAAGTCTAAATTGTGAGACAGAATCTCAGAAAAGAAAGACAAAAAGTGACAATTAATTTATTTTTATACTGTGGTGGAAACAGGCTTCCAGTTCCTTCTGACTGATTGATCGAATTTCTTTCAAGCTGGCAAAGATGTCCAGACACTCTTTTTTCTCTCTCTGAGGATGTTTGAGGAGAAAGGGAAAGAAAGAAATCGCTGTGTCATTGGCCTGAGATTCAGACAGACGGATCTATCAAAGAGAGCATATCCTCAGAAATACACAATCATTACATCCACGTCTCTCCCAATCCCTCCCATGAGGCTCTGCTGATCCGAGGTGTATCCGACAGACTCTGTAATAACCCTGGCGTGGTGGAGAGAGAGAGAGAGGACAGACCCAGTCAAAGGTGACATTTAAACAAAAGAGCGCATAAAAATATGGACATCCCCAAACATATACTATTATATGTTTATGTTCAAGTACAAAAAAAAGCACTTGATTTAATCATTCGACTAAAAAAAGAAAGCATCATTGATGCAGACTTAGTAAATGCATGTCATTAAAGCAGCAGTTATGGATTGTTTAAAGGCATTTTTGTGCCTGTGCGTCATGCTACGACTCCTGCGACTCAAAGTGCGGCGACGTACTGATGTCATTATGATCGTTCATGTCACAATCATAACACTCATCAATGGAAATCTGTTCAGTGTCATATCCTGCTTTGATTAATATGCAGAACCTCGCTAATTGGATGCCTAATTAATTCAGCAGGGCCTCCTGGAGATGTTTTGGGGCGACGCACAAAAGCTGCCTTGAATAGCATGCTGTCAGATGCGCCGTCATTGAATCCCAGAGAGCCGAAGGATGTAAAAGTCATTTCAAACACACAAATTCAAAACATTAAATGTTGATAAATACTTAATATGCTTAAAAATAATCAAACTAGATTTTAAAAGTAAATGGTGTCTGATAAAACATGATGATTTGGGGTTTGTTCGAATCTCTAATCCTAAGTATGAACAAACAAGAGTAACAAGTTCTAAAGAACTCTTCAAAAGCGAGGTTAAGTCAAAACAAACTGCATCAAAACTGCCTTTTCGTTTTAAGGACTGTATCATATTGAAAGTATTCAATTATAGAAAGTGAGTCTTAGAGGAACCAATGGTGTTATTGGATGCAAATTTATTCAAAGCATATGCAAAATTATGAACTCCCATCTATCGGCTTCTCATCTCTCTATTCCACTTCAGCTCACGTTAGGAGGTGTAGCCAGAGAAGATTCAGTGGAGTGGAGTTTATATTTTGCCTTAATTCTCCATTTCTGGGGGAGCTCATGCTCCCGATACATTAAAAATGAATCTTCTTCACTGCTGAAAGAAGAAAAAAAAAATTAGAGAGGGAAGAAAAGACCACCTGCATCTCCCAAATCCCATTCGGCATCCCTATCCTGCATTATGAAGGAGCTTGTCAGGCAGCGAATGGCCGCCTGCCTCCTCTTCCTCAGCCTGCCGACTCGCTGCTCATTCATCATTTACACAGGCAGAGGCAGCTGAAGCTCAAATACTGACTCGCTGCCTCGTACCGCCAACCCACACCACTCATACAGCACTGCAGCAAAAGTTTCAGAGCTTCTTCTGCTTAGAAAACATTACAGCAACAAACTAAAACTCCAGAAAGTTCAAAATCATTCATTTAAAATAGAGCAAGTGGGGTTGTCGCCATTCTGAATACAAATTTGGGTACCACAAAGTCATCTAATATAGATTTAAATCAGTGTTGCTATTGTTAAATGAAAAAATTAAATACAAATGTAAATAAAATAAAATAATTGAGGTAAATGAAAAATACAATTAAAAATAAAACAATTAGATTTAAAAAGTTTGAAAAGAGTTAGGAAACATAACATTACTAGAACTTAGATTTAAATGAAAACAACTACCGGTAAATAAAAAACTACAAGCTAATTTAAAATGTATAAAAATTCAAGAACTAATTCAACATTAATAAATACTATATTATATATACTTTAATTAAATAAATAACTAAAATAATACTATCATACCAAAATGGCTGATTTAAACACTTTTTTCCCCTAAAAGTCATTTATTTAGATATCATTAATACTATGAAAATATTTTTATTATATATATATATATATATATATATATATATATATATATATATATATATATATATATATATATAAAATTATTATTATTAATTTTATTGTAGATACAAATGAATAAAAATATTATTGAAGTTATGAATGAATAGAAATATAAAATTGGCATTTAGTCCAAAATTATTATAAGACCAGTAAATCATTAAGATAAATAAAATTGGCTAGAATGTATTAATCTATCAGGTTTTATAGGTATTCTTATTTAGGCAGAATCAAGGATTCATGTAAAAATTCAGGGAAAATAAAATTAAATACAAATATAAAGGACCTCAATTTCTGAATATTTACACATACATTACAATGCTACAGGGAAAAAAACTTTTACTCTAAGCAATACTATTTTAGTATTGACCTGCACCAAAGCTTCCAAACATTTTTAAATTACAAGTTTTTGTGGCATAGTTTGAGTAACATTTAAGCCATTTAGCAGTCACCCTTTTTCATGAAGCTGAGCATATGCTGAATTTCAGAGCGTGCGATCAGACAAAGACGAAATGCATATCTGGGATTGTGTGTGACAATCGCATCTGATGCATAATGCCAAGACAGGAAGAACATTTGTAATGCAGAAAGCATTTTAACAACAATCAAAAGAAAGTGAGGCCATTCGGAAATCGTATTACAAGGGTGGCCGTGCACTCAAAGCAAATGTGTCCGAAACGCGTGCCTCGGAACAGGCCATTTTTTTAGTCTTAATCCAGTTAAAATCACAGCAACATGAGCCCGACAGGAAACCGGGAGCAATTCAATCTTCAATTCTCCTGCTTATTAGGAAGCTGAGTGCTGGCTAGCGTAGAGCTTAGTGATGCACCAGAGAACAAGGCCGCACAAACAGCCGAACCCAGAGACGGTGAGCTGAATGCTGGGTAAACATCGACGATGAACAGCCTCCTTCAAGTAGCTCCAGATTGGAGGTGCGGAAAGAGAAAACGCCAAAGCTTATCCCAAAGTCTCGTCTGTCCCTTTCCCAAAGCCCACGACAAAGAAAGCAGCCGTGAATACTGTGGAGGCCGATCTTCCTGCCAGACTTTAATCCGTGGAGAAAAAACCCGATGAGGATGCTTGGGGCAAAGAGGCGGCACGTCGACTTTGATCTGTGGAGAAGTTGACTTTATTGTGGGGGTTTTTGAAATCTTGCCGTCTCTCTGCGGTTTGAGCAGCCAGCTGTTTAAGATGGGAGGAAACCTCCCAGATTCTAAACTCAAAAGGATGCAGAGAACTCGGAAGTGATGGTGCCGATCCAAACCATATATGATTTACATACTTCAAAAGCAGATTGTAAGAGGTTTAACAAGCACTCTATTCGTCCAAATCCAGACACAGTCTGCATAAATGTGTGACAAGCATCAAATCCCCACGGCTTGCACACTCCTGACACTTTTGGACACTTTTTATCTACAGAACAGAAGAATGAGGACAGAAAATAATAGAAATCCAAAGAGAGGATTTCCCACATGTGCACCGCAGCTCAATGTGTCCTGAACTGTCACGCCATGGATCCAACACCATTCTGGCACTGCTAGTATGATTCATACACGGTGGTCTGGGTAAAGAAAACAGACAAAAACTAAATATAAATATAAATATAATATAACATCCCACTTGCTTAAAGGATGTATAATGATTATTTGTAGCAAATTGTTTGGTCGCAATGTATTTAAGCTTATCAAGATTGTGTCATTCAGAATTGGACTGAGACTGTTTTAAATTCAGCTCTTGAATTTGAATTTAATTTTTATTGAGGTAGCAAACAAGATGCAGACTTGCAAACTGAATTTAAATTTAAGGGAAAGTTCACCAAAAATTTTAATTCATCAGATGCTCACCCTCAAGTTGTTTCTTTCTTCTGTTGAACACAAAATGTAGGTATCCAGACAGCTGATGGTAGCCATTGGCTTCTGTAATATTTTCTTTGCATACAAAGTCAATGGCCGTGGTGACATAAACACTTATTTCAGATGATCCATCGTCACTTAAGAAATGAGCTCCCCTATCGGTTATATGATTGTGGTCAATCAATGGAAAACCAAATTAGGTTTCCAAAGATCACATTTGGTTGGGGTTGGAAGTAAAAACCGTTTCTATTTTAAGCATTAGCAAGTTCATGTTACATATCCCAATCGACTTTACTATCATGATATAACCACGGGAATGGACACCAGGATGAATATAGGTTATATTAATGTGCTTATAATGAATGAAACGGGGGATGCCAGGCTCCTTTTCTGTCTGGTTTGGCCTCGGCACAGGACATGTCTTCTGCTAGCTCGCGTGATGCACACACACACACGAGCAACAACAGTATCAGGAGCATCCTAGAGCCTGTTTCTACATATGACAACCACACACTTGGCTCTTATCGCAGAAAGGAAACCAGCGCCAGCGTCCTTATGGGACATTAGTCTTGATCGCATTAAACCCTTATATCTGCCTAAGGATCAATTAGCACTGCATTCAACAGCACTCGCAGGGCCCTTGGAGTGCATTAGAACTCCCCGACAGCCCAAACGAACACAGTGACACGGTGTAATGAGGGAGAACAGACTCGGCCGGCGTGTCCGTGTATGGTTTTATACTAACTCCATTAACGTGACCACCGACAGAGAAGTCATTATGCTGAAAATGAACTGATGCAAGGCAAGCTAATGCCGGGGCCAGGTCAAAGACCGCAGCTATGGAGGAAGCCATCCGAGGCCAAAAAGCAGAAGCCACCCTGTGACTTCAAGTTTAAAAATGCCATACCACCAAACTAACCATAATATTTTTGCATACCATGTTTTCAATATGCACTGGAAAAAACTACAACAGCATCTTTGTTAAATATCTGCAAATGAAAATCATACTGATTTGGAAAGACATAGTTATTTTTTATTTATTTATATGATTTTAAAGAGAATAAATAAATATCTCTATATATATCTATATATATATATGTGTGTGTGTGTGTGTGTGTGAGTGCTGATCATCATACTATCCTAAAGTATCACATACTAAAAGTTATCTATATGCATGGTTAAAAAATGTTTTTAAGAAAATGTAAAAAAAAAATCATTAATTTGAATGACAAAAAAAGAGTGCATCCGATATAAACGTGGACTACACACTATGAATTAAAAATTCAGACTTCAAAATGCCGTACTACTTATTAGGGGTGTCCCCGACTAAGGATTTTCATAGTCAAATAGGAAATTTCGAATCTTGCCGATATTCGACTGATAGTCGAATCATATATTTTTGGGGGAGGGGCAAAATACATTACCAAGAGTCAAATCAGACATTCGACAGTCATAATTACATTAACACACAAGGAAAATTTGTAAAGGACGCCTCGGTGATACAATTTTATGTTTTGATTAAAAGATAGTTAACAATAAACGTCAGTGAAACCCTTAAGAATTCACAATTAATTTTTACAATAGAGTTTAAAAATCAGTAGTTTTATGTGAAATAAGACATTTGAGATTATAATATTTAAGATTTGTTCATATTAACAAATATAACTTTGGGTTTAATAATGCATTAGTAAATGTTATAATTACTATTAACTGAGATGAATAAATGCTTTAAAAGTATTTTTCATCATTAGTTCATAACTAGATATGTGACAGTTAAAATTACATGTAATGCATGTGTTTAAGAAAGTTTAAACAAAAAATTATGACGAAATGTATCATTTTAAAACAAAACTGCATAAAAAAAGAAAGAAAAAAATACTATTTTGGTTATATCTGAAATATAAGTGGACTGTAATCGGTTTGAAATGATATATCTGTTAAAAAAAACTTTCCTGTAGTTTAAACAGTACTGCAAGTCACTGGCATCTCCAAGGTCATGGGTTCAAGCCCCAGAGAAAGCAAATACTGATCAGATGTGCATGTGTTCCCTTGAATGCAATGTACATCACTTCAGATAAAAGCATCTGCCAGATGCATAATTGCAAAGAACCAGTAGGCAGTATACAGTACACACTTCACAAACAGCAGTATGCTATTCTGGCACTGAAAACACAGCCATCACACTCACAGAGAGAGGTGACATTTTGACCTTGTCTTAGAAAGTGACCTCTAGGAAGCTCTCTTTGGACGTGTTCTCACTCCCTGAGGGAGGATGAGGAGAGGTGAGAGGGAAGAGATGAGGGCTTTATTCCCTCTTGCTGTGGCTTTTATTCTTAGCACAAAAGCCACGGCGCTGACTCTGGCACGTAGGACGGCACTGCACGTCTGCCTGAGCCTCTGATATCCTCCAAATCAGGATGAGAACAATTCCCCCGTGCAACTTTATTACACTGCTGGAAAAACAAAGCATATGTGCAACACAGACCAAACTAAATCAAGCAACATCTGCAAGTCGACATGAAACAGCATTCACAACCTATTTTATTTCCAACGTTACATATTTTGGAATTAAATAGGATATTTAGTCAGAAAAATTCCTTTGGAGGACTGACAATTATACTACCGTTCAAAAGTTTGGGGTCAGTAAGATTATTTTTTGTAAAAAAATAAATAAATAAAACTTTTATTTAGCAAGGATGAAATTAATTGATAAAAAGTGACAGTAAATATATTTATAATGCTACATAAATGTATATTTCCATTAAAATAATCCTGAAAAAAAATAATGTCAGTTTCCAAACAATTTTCAACACTGATAATATTTCTTTTTAAAAGCAAATTAAATCGTAATAATATTTCACAGAATTGGTGTTTTATTGTATTTACTTTTGTATGTGTGTTTGTGTGTGTGTGTGTGTGTCTAACAGCAGAAACCAAACTTTTGAAAAGTAATGGCCTTGTGGGTGTATATAAACTGTAAAAGTCTTTACAGTATAATAAAAGTATGGAAAAAAGTAAAAGGATTTATGACATCATACGAAAAGCCTTTACATTATGATGAAAAATATATATTTTTTCTTTAGGAGTTTTGTGCACCAACGCTGAATCATTTACAATAAAAAAACAGAAATTTATATTTATAAAGCAATACTCAATTTTGAGTTTTCAAAACCTTAGTCATGTGATATGGTGCATCACAGCTGTAAAGCGTATTTGCTGTACATTGGCAATTAGTCAAAGAAAGCAGGCGATGTATGGGACAGAGATGTTCTCGTTTGAGAATCTCCAGCTCTCTGTAATTACTCCTGTTGTGCCTACACTCCACACGCTCTCAGAGGAAATTCAGCTAATTGGTGCTAGAAAGAGAAATGAGTTCGGGGCCAAACCAGTGATCTTCGGCATCGCGGTGCTCTTTACTAGTCTTCTAAACTGCGCTTTTGAGATGCACACAACAGCAGACAGAACGTTTAGGGGAAAGCAGTCGGGTCTATAATTGAACGTTTACATCACCCTCCGAGGTGACACGAGCAAAACTTGAGATCCTCTGCGCTCTTGTTTACAAGACGTAAGGTGACCAGCAGCCCGAGGTACACAGGAAATTGAATCACGCTTCCTTCCTGTAAGTCCCAGCAGCATTTAGTCTTACTCAGAATACTCTAGTGCACTGAATGAAGCCACAACATCACTGCTCTGATAAACTGATGCCTCGTGGGAAATACCATTTGCATTGTGTTGCAAATCTCAAATGAGCTGATGAACATCCGCTTGGTCAAAATTCATAAATCCATCCATCTCTCCATCTATCTTTCTAGCATTCTATCCATCTGTCCATTCATCCATCCACCCCTTATCTTTCTAGTGTGCCATCCATCCATTCTCTATCCATTCATCCATCTTTCTAGTGCTCCATCCATCCAGATGGATAGATGCATAGATGGATATACTGTAACACTGGTGTTATATCCATCTATGCATCTTTATAGTGTGGTGTCTTTCCATCTTTATAGCATTCTATTCGTTTAACCATCAATCATCCATTCATCTTTCTAGCATTTTATACATCATCTGTCTTTCTAGTGTTCTTTTTTGTGTTTTATCCATTCATCTTCCTATCCATCCGTCCACTTTTCTAGAGTTCAATCTTACTAACATTTTATCCATCTATCATCCATTCATTTTTCTAACCATCCATCATCAATCTAACTTTCCAGTGTTCTATCTATCTATCCATCCACCCCTCTATCTATCTATTCATCATCCATTCATCTTTCTAGTATTCCATCCATCCATCTTTCTAGCATTCTATCCATCTATCTACCATATATCATTCATTCATCTTTCTATCTTTTTAGCATTCTAACGTCCATCATCAGTCTAACTTTCTAGTGTTCTACCAATCTATCCATCTATCTTTGTAGTGTTTTATTCATCCATCCATCCAACCATCTTTCTTGTGTTCTATCTATCTATCTATCTATCTATCTATCTATCTATCTATCTATCTATCTATCTATCTATCTATCTATCTATCTATCTATCTATCTATCTATCTATCTATCTATCTATCTATCTATCTATCCATGCATCTATCTTTCTAGCGTTCTAACATTCCAGCATTCCATCCATCCATCCATCCGTCAGTCCCGGCTCTGAGCTGAACTACTATGCCACACATTTATCCATCCATGCACTGTAAGAGTAACTTACGTAGTCGTGGAATGCCTTGGCTTCACTGGAATGCTCACAGGTTTCTCTCCTTTCAGGTGCCGCACAATATAAATCCCAGAATACACTGCAAATCACATAAAGGTGAATGAAGCAGTTGCCATGAATAACACATCAGCACATGAGAAACATTTAACAATGTGAATCTTACCACCACCATGAATGTAAGAATCCTGGAGGTTCTCCTAGCGTTATGTTCTTCTCCCATCTTATCTGGATAGAGATGTGAGAAATTCACAGTAAGACTGCATTCCCTTCATTAGGCTAAATGTCCAACAGAATGTGTTTTGTAGTCAGCCAAGCTAATTAATTGGTCAAAATTTGGCAAGTCCAACTTTAGTCCACAAATCTGTGTTTAATTTAATGTTAGCAACACGGTGGAGTTCAAATGAATACCAACTCGGGTCAAATTTAAACCAAATTATACTATAAGCAATAGTAATTTGAAAGAAAAGTAGCAAAAAATAAATAAATAAAATAAAGCAAGTAAATTATAATTTTGAGAATGTGATTAATAACCTAAAAATAGTTTGGTATCTTAAATATTTATTCTTAATTTTATTTCATAATTTTTCTTTGAAAACTTTCAAAATCCTAAAACTTTTTTTCCAGGTTTAAATGGGATTTTAATTTCTAGATTTTTTTATGTTTTATTACTGGGGTCAAGAAGTATTTTCTGCTCACCAAAGCTGCATTTATTTAAAAAAAACAGCAATATTGTGAAATATGTTTAGTTTTCTATTAGAATACATAATTCAGAAATCATTTTGATATGCTGATTTGCTGTGTTGAAACAGTTATGCTGCTCAATATGTTTGTGGAAACGGTGATACTTTTTTCAGGATTCTTTGATGAAAAGAAAATTCAAAACAGCATTTATTTTAAAATTACTGTCACTTTCAATCAATTCAGTGTGTCCTTTTTCTGAATAAAAATAATAATTTCAACTACATTCACCCACTAGTGCCGAACTAGTGTATGTTACTTGTACTACATATAAACTGGACCAAACCTGCGGTTTTATTTTGTGCTTTAAACACACTTCTCATTTCTAGATACATATAGCTCACTTAAAATAGTCTAGTCTGATACGTGTGGACAAGTTAACCTTGCAAATCTGAATATTTATCAGGCAACTTCTGCCATTCTTGTGATAGGCACAGCTTTGGAATTAGTATGACAATCAGAAAATGGTGTGCTAAATGTGTATTATTGTATTTTCTCAGATGGCTTGTACTTAAGTGTGTATGACTCATATGCAAATAATGGTGAGACTATAAATATCGAAGTGGTACTTCGAAACGTCATGGTTTCCTTCACATAGATCAATCCCACAATGCCTCAGTGACACTGAAATAAACTCATTCAGGCATAAATGACTGTGATCTTCCTTAAAAGCCTTACATCGCAAATAAAACACAGGATTGTGAGAAGCTGATTTAACAAAGCAAACATGCGCTTTTCTTCATAAAAGCAGGAAGAGGTGATGAACATCAACATGCAAGCATCGCTCCATCCTTTCTGCTGAAACAATTTGGCCGTTTTTACAGCGATGTCCTGACTCTCCTCCAATCCCATTAAGTGGACACCAAACATCTAATGTGTCCTGCTTGCTCAGCATATCATCTGCGTGTAATTAAATTAGCCGGAGCCCCAAGGGGGCGGGCCGATGCTTACAAGGCCGTGTGCCTGGATGGCACATCGATAAGAAGGAGCTTAAATAAACCCCCCGCTGGCTCACCTCTGACAGGAAGGTCTGTGCCGACTTCTGGGCTCCTACATGTAACAAGTACTCGTACACGTAGAGCGCTAGCCTGTAAAACACAGAGAAACACACAAACAATCTCATTAATTCATATAACACTGTGCTCTTCTCTTCTCTTCTTTTCAGATATTAACAAAATAATGCTAATAATGCTTAATTGTTTCAAAGGCTTCATACTTTCGACTTCCAGTCTTAAATATATATATATTTTTAAAAACGTCTCACTGTTCAAACGCAACTACTACATTTAAATATTCAAATATAATAAATAGTTAATTAATAAATAATAAAACTCACAGTTTTCACATAGCATAAAGCTCAGTTCACATCAAGAACGATAACTTTAAAGATTACGATATTAGCGTCCACACCAGCGAACGTTATCGTCTGTAAGCGCACACTCATCTGCTGCTAAATTCTCAAACTCGTTTCAGCAGGACTGATTCGGATTGGTTGTCAATGTATTTATCATTGAATAAGCTGAAAAATGATCGTTCCGGAAGTGATTCCAATGATATCGTTTCTCTGTGCCTTTATCGTTATAGCTGTGGTGAGGACTGCTATTCTTTAATATTGAGAACGATTTTTAGCACTATGTCTTTATCGTTATCTTTCTAGTTATTGTGCTTGGTGTGAATGGGCCTTAACACATTAAATCCCCAAATCAATGCAGACTAAACATAAAACAATATTATTAAAAAATATATTTTATGGTTAGAAATGCTCACATATAAGCATTTTTTTAAATGAGTGGCAATATAATAATAATAATTACTATTATTATTAGGGGTGCTACGATCACGATCGGCCGATCGTTATGCGCATCTCGTCAGTAAAGCCGGTTATTTAATCAGCGGTTAATTCCATCAGGTGCGTGATTTCACATAGAGCAGCTGTTACTACACAGAGCCATTGTTAATAGAAAAGATGCGCAAATCACGTTAATTTTCAGCGTTTTTTGGCGCATCTTCTCGGTTAACAACGGCTCTGTGTAGTAACAGCTGCTCTATGTGAAATCACGCACCTGATGGAATTAACCGCTGATTAGAGAACTGGCTTTACTGACGAGATGCGCATTAACGATCGGCCGATCGTGATCGGAGCACCCCTAATTATTATTACAATAATCTTTGAAAAATAATATGGTACTTTATTTAAAATAGGGGTGTGTGATCTGTGGAACCCGAACACCCGAAGCATGCGCGCTAAAGCCTGTCAAACAGCACCTGATTATTGAGCAGTTATCTTTTGTGCTGACACTGCAAAGGTTTATATGTAGACTCAGTTAGTTATGTCTAAAATGAAAGTAAACAGTAGAAGGAAAACGTATGCGTGCCTGTATATTAGATGCGTGTAGGTCTTAAAGGGACAGTAGGCCTATTAAACATGCAGCCTACTGTCATTACAGGGATAGATCACCCTGAAGTGTAATTTCTGTCATTATTTACTCACTGTCACATTGTCCCAAACCTGTATTAATTTCTGTCTTGTGCTGAACACAAAAGAAGATATTTTGAAGAATGTGGGTAACCAAGCAGTTGCTGGTCCACACTGAATTTGATAGTAGCAAAAAATAGTCTGGAAGCCACTGTGAACCAGCAACTGTTTGGTTTTCCACGTTCCTCAAAATATCATGTTCAGAAGAAGAAAAACTCATTCAGGTTTAAAACCACTTTTGAGTGAGTAAATGGTGGTATAATCTGAGTTTGAATGAATACAGATTTATTAATGAGTTATTTCCATAAACAAATGACAGAAATGTCAAATTCAGTGTACTTTTTGAAAGTTTCAACACGTAAAACAGTGTTGCATGATTTGAGGAATAGCGCAGATAATGGGGGACTAAGTTAATTCACATAAGATTATGCTTTAAACATTCTAGATATTAGAAAAAAATTGATGTTAGAATTGACAAAGATTCATTGTGATTTTTGATGTTCACACTGTAAAAAAAAAAAAAATTTGGACCACACAGACAGAAGTATGAACATGGAGTCAAAGTTTCCAAAATCAACAAAATGCCAAGTTTTACCCATAAAGAAAACAATTTTATTTGAACCAAATAGCCGTAGTGACACTTCTCTCAAGCAGTCATAAAAATGAGGAAACCCGTGTAGAAAAGGTCATGCTAGAGATTGCGCTCGAACAGTGAACACCACAGAAAGACAAACTTTAGATGCAGATCAGCTTTCCTGATGCCGAACAATCTATCAAACAAAATGAGGCTTCAGAAGCATCACTTTGCCTGTCAGCATAGGCCAGAAAGTACCATTTCCTTTGAATGATGAACATGGTGAGGGGAGAAGAGAGAGGCGTCCACGTTCATTCATCGATCTGCGTTTTCAGATTTGATCACTTGACTCAGCACAGTTCATCTGAGGCCACCGCATCTCTGCGTCTCAATGCCAAACATTCACACACATCCTAAACCTCAGTGAGACGTATGTCTCAAGCACCAGATGATGAGTTAATATAACAGCTAAGGCATTGCCAGGTGGTTGCTAAGGTCTGTTGCTATGAGTTTGCTAGGCTGCTTATTGACTGGTCCAATGAAGTCTCTATGATCAATAGATGCGGCTCAGGGCCCTCCTTTAAATGTAAATCTATGAGATTCTTCATCTAATTTATGATCTTGGCGTGCAGAAATGTAAAGTTTCAGCACTTTCAGTGTTGCATGATTTGTGGTATAATTCATTAGATAATGCTCAAATAAACATTTTGGTCTAGTCCAATCTATTCAGATATTTGAAAAAAAAAAGCAAATGCAGCTGAATAGTTTCAAATGACTTTGGACTTGGAGTCTTAAATCTACAAATTAACATTAAAACTTGTGTTGACACTGTTCAAAAGCAAATATCAATATCTGAGGCCTAATGTAGAACAATACATTCATAACATTTTACATTTACACACATTACATTTACATTTTTTCATAATTTTTGTACAATATATACTATTATGCATATAATCTAATTTGAATATGCTTCACAATCAAATGGACGATCAATACAGCACGTAAAACCCGAGAACAGCTCTAAGATCAGGTGAGTTCAGCCAGTACTGACTAGTAGTGATTGTTGCATTCGATTTGAAACAGTTCATCAAACGCCCCCTTAACCCTGAGTCAGATACTGATTAAGAGACAAGACCAGTAAAAGCTGATTTATCGGATTTATTTATCTAATTTATCCATCCCAAACCATCAAGAAACTTTGATGTCTCAACATCTCAGTATGAAGGCAGTAATAATGACAGTGAGTGAATGCAGAAGCCCAACAGTCCACTGCGCATCATTTCAGTACAAATGCAAATGAGCTTCACGAGCAGTTTGCCCTTTCTGTCATTACCAGAGCCTCGTACACAGAGTCTGGTCGCTAATATGCCACCAAACTAATTCTAATGAACGACCAGCAACAGAGCTTACACAAAGAGATGTGTGTCCACTTATCATCATGGGGAATGTGACCGATCGCAGGTATAGAAATGAATAAAGAGAGAAGGAATATCAGGGGAACAAAGGAGCATGAGCAGGGCTATGTGGTGAGGATAATAACTACGGATACTGACGCAAACAGCAGCGAAGATGAAAGGAGTTGGGTGGGTGGAAAAGTGGGGGGCAATTAATACTCCAGAGGTCTAGAAACTTTGGTAATGTCATGGTGATGGGAATGACGGGGGGAAAAGCGCAGTGAAAATACCCCCTAGCAGGGCTGCAGAATGAACTCAATAGAAAACTCATCGTCTCCCTGCAAAACACTGAACAGAGAAGCTCACAGAATGTTAATCATCAAATACACAGGCCTGTTTCTTTATATATAAACATACAGGCCTAACAGAACTTTGAAATATTATTACTAATATTTGATATCTATATCTTTCTATCAATCTATCTATACGTATATTTTATGTCTACCGTATTTTTTGGACTATAAGTCGCACCTGAGTATAAGTCGCATCAGTCCAAAAATACGTCATGATTTGGAAAAAAACATATATAAGTCCCACTGGACTTTAAGTCGCATTTATTTAGAACCAAGGGAAAACATTACCGTCTACAGCAGCGAGAGGGCGCTCTATGTCTTCAGTGTAGACTACAGGAGCACTGAGCAGCATAGAGACGGTAATGTTTTCTATTGGTTCATTTCTCTTGGTTCATTTCTCTCAGTTCATGTCAAATTAATTTTGATAAATAAGTCGCAGGACCAGCCAAACTATGAAAAAAAGTGCGACTTGTAGTCCGGAAAATACGGTATGTATTTGTATGCACACATTAGTATATATTGAACAAAAATTTAGATTTGAACATACCTAATTTAAGGAATTAAACTTTAACAAGTTGATCATTATTTAAATTAATAAAACATTTAATTCGTTAGTTTATTTATTTTTTTCCCTCTTTTTGTGACTAACAACAACAATAACAATATATTATATAAATTAAAATAATAATAAAAAAGTGTGTAAATAATGCCATGCTTCACTTTTTATACTACAACGGCATTATTAATATATATTATTTTTATTTAATAATAATAATTATAATAAAATGTTCCCTTTATGGTTACTGACAGATTCTTATAAAAGTGTATAAGTGTGAACACTGAAGCTTTCCCCAAACTGTTCAGCCTTAACAGGATGAGTCACAAAATCTTCCCATTGGGTGAGAAAAAAATTTATCCATCACTGTGTGATAAAAAGGTCTTGTAAAGTATTCCCAAAGTTGGGAAGTGGGCAAACAATCAAACATAACATATTGATGAGCAATGCCTAGACACTTCCTGATGCAACTCAAGACAAACACACCAGACAAAGAAACATGATTTCTTTTTTTCAAGTTTTTTTTTCATAACGGTGGGGAGGTCCAGATTAGGACAGGAGATGAAAGGAGTGTTTGGGTGAACGGAGTAATGAGAGAAACGAGGAAAACATCAATGACCTCTCTGCTCTGAGACGATCGGCAGCCAAACAAAGACTGCCGAGTTCCTCCATCAGGTCACTCGAGGATGACGGCAGGTGTGCGACAATCTTCCACAAACACATCATGTACATTTCTCTTGAGGAATCCTTCTTTATAGGTGCTGTGGGTAATATTTTTAATGTTAAAGGGTTGGCTGACTGTTTTTTTCTAAGCTTGATTTTGTCTGAAGTCTAACCTATTAATGCTTTCGTTTTTAAAAAACAAAAGTATATGTCAAATTTTTACATAATTTACTTTTATTCCTCACCACTCTGTCTCTTCTTCTATTAACACGCTTATGAGTTCCTGTTTTTATGAAGCCCCTCCCACAGAAATACACGGTGGGCTCAGATTGGTTAGCTGGCCCAGTATGCCGTAATTCGCTTAATAGCCTCTAGTGTGCATAGCAACAACTTTTCCTCTTCTCTAAAGCAGCGCAGCATGGCCCCGCCCACTTTGCTGCATGTTCCTAGGGTCAGGGTTTATCAGGGTTTGTGATGTCACAAATCCGGTAAGTAACTTCTTGTAGTCCCTATGAGCCATTTTTTAGCTATTACATTTTAAAGCCATAATATTAAAAGATGATATCTCTGTTTGCATTAACTTCGTCGTAACTTTGCAGATATCATTTATGCTCAAAGAACAACATTACACACTAACTAATGTTAAAAAAAGAGAAATCACAATCAACCACCCGTTTAAACACTATCTTAATGTACAGAGATGACTTAAAGTAAGGCATTCGTAGTTGGAGTGAAGACACTGTGGCACTTCCACATTGCCCTGTTTGAAATGCCCAATGCCTCAGCGTTCAACCAATAGATTGAAATTAAATATTTGTCCAAACAATGGTGAATAAAACAGACCATTTGGTGCAATATTGGTGATTGGACATTTAGCAATTTAGCGACGAAGCAATACTTCGGCAACCATCCCAAAACAACCTGGCATGATGACAACCACTTTTGCATGATGACAACCACTCATGTTTTTGTCACAAAAAGTACAAATCAAAAATGTGTCCTTAGGGTAGTGTAGGATTGTGGGTATTGCACATAATTTAACTAATTCCAGCTGGATCTATGTTTATATTGCAGGAAACTCCTGTAAACATTTATTCATTAAAGGGATACAGGTTTTAAGACATGTGTAGCTTAATATAACACATATGATGTCTCTTATTGAAATATGTAACAGAAAACCTGTGAAAGATCTATGTTATTTAAAGAAATTGACATCATTTTTACAATGTGGGGGCACCATTATTTTATGTGCACAAAGTGCATTCTGCATTGATGACGTCAATTGGTTGCACTCGGTAAGCTTCTGGTGCTTTTTACTGTGACAACTCAGAAAATAAACACATGAAAATAAAATACTGATCCGATACCACATTGTGTGGCTTTTGGATGTTATTTGGAGGGCAACAAAAGAAGAAATATTTGACTTCACTGATTTCCTAGCGATAAGTAGAGGAGAAAAGAATGGGAAGATGCATCTGGACGACTAAAACGTTCTAAAGACCCGCTTTTTTTCTCCACTTCAGCCCCGATGCCTTTGAATCTTTTACTGGACCTCTGTTACTGAAACATTTCGACGCTAATCATGATGCTGCGGCCGCTGGAGGAGTTTCTCAGAGCGGATTTCCCTCGAGATCTGAAGTGTTTAGACTCCTTATGGGAAAAAAAATCTATGGTACGGCATTTGGTTCAAGCCTATACTTATATCCATCACCACCTGTAAGCTCTGTCAGTAGCTGTAGTCATCATATCAGTATTTTATTTGCAGAGTTGCGGTAAAAACAGCATCAGCTAGCAGCAGTGGCTCATTGAGTGCAACCATTTTACGTCATCAGAATAATGGCGCACCCCATAATCCAAAATATATATAAGACTATGTGATTTTTTTAAATAACATAAATCTTTCGTGGGTTTTCGATTACATATTTCAGTAAGATACATCATTTATGGTATATTAAGCTATACATGTCTTAATACCCGAGGATCCCTTTAAAGCATGTACATAGGTTGAATTAGAATTAGTCCACACAGATTATCTGATCAAATCAGTATTTTGAAAACTTTGTGAAACTGTAATTTCATCATTTCATGATTCAGTTCTACTGCATCTTCCCTTTTCAAGATAACCGTGTGCTTGAGACGCTTCTCCAGCAGCTCACAAGTACCGAATTTAGTTGTTTTTTTAGTGTTAATGGTGCTTAAATGGTCAAATACACACACAATATGGTAAAAATGACACAGTAAAATTACAATATTAAAGGGGTCATATGATGCGATTTCAATTTTTCCTTTCTCTTTGGAGTATTACAAGCTCTTGATGCATAGAGAAGATCTGTAAAGATACAAAGACTTAAGTCTCAAACCCAAATAGACTCGTCCACACCCCCCTAAAGCTTGTTCTAACACGCCCCCACATATCTACATCACTATGTGGGAAGATTTGCATAACACCACTCAGATGTTCATGCAAAGAAGGCGTACCTTTTATTCTTGTTGTAGTATTGTTGTTGCCACTGCTGTCATGTCATATAGACGCTGTGTGTTTCACTGTGAAAGCGAAACTACTTGGTTTTGCCTTCCAAAAGACGACAATATCCGCTTTGTCATGCCTGGAGCTGATCCGTGCTAGTCGCTGAAGAAATACATCAAATTTGCACTGTGGATAATCAGATCGGCTTTCACCGTGGACAAAGCAGATTCTAGAGGTCGTCACGTAATTGCGCAAGCCCAACCGACGCTCCTTTGTAGAATCCACTGGCTGTTCTCAAGCCCGCCGCCTGTCTCTGCTCACTCAAGGCTGTGGTGAGTGACACTGTTTTGTTGAGAAAGGGAAACTACTTTGTTTGGCCTTCCAAAAGAAGACACAACTAGAAATCATGTTTATATCACGTTATAATTGGTTTTATGTTTATG
The DNA here is from genome assembly GCF_003368295.1 of Carassius auratus. Taxonomy (NCBI): domain Eukaryota; kingdom Metazoa; phylum Chordata; class Actinopteri; order Cypriniformes; family Cyprinidae; genus Carassius; species Carassius auratus. Next base: position 20,825,410 of record NC_039252.1, read on the forward strand.
TCTCGTCGCTCCGGCTGGACAGGGCATACAAATATGTAAACATTTCTGTTACACGCTTAAGGTATTCGACCAATCACAATGCACTGGATATCTGGCCAATCAGAGCACACTCCGCATAAACAAATTACATTACACCAAATACTGTTCTTTTAAGCAGCATCATATGACCCCTTTAACATTTCTGAATGTAGATGGTTTTCTGATTGCTTTTAGAACAACGTTCGGAATGTCGATGGATCAATGGATTGCTTTTTCTCAGCTTTTATTTTGGCAGAAACCTGCAGGAAGATTTCTTGGTTTCTTTTTGTTGACAAAAGCAGATTTATTAATGATTCTCATTTGGGAAGATGTTTGTCACACATATCGCATTGTCACATGCCTTTACAATTTTTATCTAAAAAGTTTTAATGAGCAACTGACGAGTAACACTGTTTCAGCACAGATTTTGCTCATGATTTTGCTATTTTCTGCCAAATAATTTTGGTTGCCGAACATTCTGTGCATCCCTACAAAAAACATTTGTTACTTAAAACTAAATAAACATTAGCTAAACAATAATTAAATATTAAAACATTCGTTTACTAGCTGCCGAGGCAACATTTCTCTCTCTTTTTTTGTTGTTTTGTTTAAAAAGTACTAAAATAGCTCAAACTAAATAAAATGTATAAAAGTTAGCTAATAGGCAAACAAACAAATAAAAACAACACCTAATAAAACTAATTTAAACAAATGACAAAACATCAAAAATTTACTCAAGTTACACAAACTTACTCAATAACGTCAGTCGGGTGTAAGGCACGCATACATGTTTCATAAGCAGTTATAAAGGCTATGTCGATTACTTTGTTATAATAAAAAATTATAATAAGGCAAACTTAAATAAATCATATGTTGTCATAGTCATGTGTTTATTAGTCACGTTGAATCAATGAAAGCAGTTAAATCTTGTTTATTCAGCTACCATTATAAGGATTTCCTGGATTTCTGATCACAGAAATACTGATCACAGAAAGGTGCTTAACTGACAAGATGTGCATGACAATCACAGTTTTTGCCTTATCGCGATTGCAATCTCATTTCGATTCATCTAGCAGCAATAACTCTACTGATTCCTTATAAATTCACACCAGAAGTTCACACCAGAAGTTGGAATCCTTTACAAAATTTGTTTCCAAATCTAATATGAGACTCCAAAAAGAGTGGAGAAAAAACAAGATGGCTCATTCAAGTGCTGCTCTGAATCATATTCATTTAGCAAAAATGAATATGATGAAAAGCTATGTCGTACACAGTACACAAATATCGTACACAAGTTTGCCATCCATTCTTGGCCAACAGATCCATCCAGGCAAACCAGATCAATCTGGCAACCCGGTTTACATTTAGTACCTGTCAAGCTTTGTTATGAACACAGATAATAGATTGTGCCCTGGAGACGGAAATAAGGAAATAAACCACCGTTGCTAGGCAATAGTGTCCCTGTTCGGTAAAATATTAAACAAGTTAATCACATCAGCGCCGAAAGAAGTAGTGAGATTCTGTTGGGAGTTCAGGGACCGTGGCAGCTCTGTGTTTAGGGAGCGTGAGACATCTGGAAGAATTCAGCTGAGTCACACCTGTGCAAAAGGCAAAGCTTATGCCAATTTACAATTGCCCTCCCTGAAAATATTCCTGGTCTGCCATTATCTTCTGCAGCCAGACTCTGTCAGCCTCCCCGAGAGAGCGGGGCAAGGGGCTATTGGTGCCTGAAAGCCCAATGATGTGGATCTTGGAGGGCCTTCGCCTGGGAGGAGCAGAGAAGACACCGAACGTTCTGAGGACGCCACTGACATACAGGCAAAAACAAACAGTTTCATCAGCATGTCCCCCGAGGCAGGATCCAAGGAAGTGTCTGCCGCAACCACATCCAACAGGATGCTTTCGAAAGCGAGAGCATATGTATCTGCTGCTTCAAAGTAGCATTCTTTAAATTCAAGTGGTGCTTTATTATGAATTGACATCTACTGTAGCAACCTGGAGAGATGCTGGAACGGCTGGAAAACACTTGCTTATAAAGTACCTTAAGTATGCACCTTTGTATGCACTGAATTAAAAACTAAAGCAGATCCATTCATAAAATGAAGCACTAAAAAACCAAATGAAAGATCATTCACATCAAGACTGATGCAACAAATCGATGTGACAATGAAGCTGATTTCTAATTTTAAATCGATGTGACAATGAAGCTGATTTCTAATTTTAAAATAAATCAAATTTTTACTCAATTTAACATTTACTTATTTCACATTTGATATTATTTAATTTATCTAATATTTATTTTAATTATATAAAACATTTTTTAATAATAATTATTATAATGCATGTTTAAAAATTTTTTTTATTATTCTTTCATATAAATATACATTATAAATACCTACACTATCAGTTTCTGAATTTATTTTTATTTCAAATGTTCTTCCTTTCAACTTTCTACTCCTATTCCTTTTTAATAATGAATGTTTCTTGATCAGTAAAAAATACTTATTATTTAAATAATTAATGTTTCTTGAACAGTAAATCAGCAAATCAGAATGATTTCAGAAGGATCATGTTACACTGAAGTAATGATGTTTAAAAGTCAGCTTTGCATCACAAAAATAATTTACATTTTAAAACATATTTAACAAAAAACAGTGATTGTAATAATATTACACAAAATAATTTGTACAGTATTTATCAAATAAATACATCCTTTCCTTGGTGAACATAAGACTTTCCATTTAAAAGTCTTAATGACCTCAAACTTCTGAACGGTAGTGTACATATATTTTTTTAACATCAAGATTTACTTTTCAAATACAATTTTCAGGAACTTATACGAGTGTTATTATTATACAGTAAAATCCAAAACAGTCATAAATAAAAAGGCAAAATACAGCTGTTCCTATAGACAACATTCTATGTGATGTCCCGTGACACCTCATGTGCCCCTTTGATGAAAAACTACATCCTCAGGACTTGCCCTCTGGCTTATTCTGAAAGTTACAGTTCATAAACATAACAGGAAGCTGATCAGATGGACAACACAGACTAAATTACTTAAAACCATTCATCTTTTACAATGAATGGGCTAGGAAAACCATTAAGTTTGGTTAAAAAAACCAAGAGGTGGTTTCCTCAATCATGCCTGTGAGAAGGGGTCAAAACAATAACTCTTCTTGATGAGATAAAAGGAAACATCCCAATGACTTGGTTTGTTAAAATAAGACCGGAAGAGCAGAAGTTTTAGGCATCCTGTTTTAAATAGTGCAGAAAGGCAGTCCAAACTTGACCAGATGAGATACGCTTCGAGTTTTATCCGGGAAGTAAAACTGACAACGCCATGACATTAGATGATAAGGAAAAGTCTTGCACAACAGCAGAGAAAGGACCTTTCACATAGTACATCGCGAGGAGAGGTCGAGAGGCTCATGGGACAAAACAAGACTATATGAATTTTCAAGGAACAAGCTTGGCTATTAGGGTATGGGTAACTACAAATATTTATTTATGATTAAATTCAGTTCAAATTCACACACTTTGATATTGTCCATCTGATATTTCTTTAATAGACACATTTGAGAGCATTTTAAATATTCATTAAAAGGACCAGGTCACAAGAGTCATTTGTGAATGAATCAGACGTAATTGGTGTCATTATACGTTTTGGGGTGTATTCACACCAGGAAGGTCTGCTAGTTCACTTGCTTTAGTCTGGACCAAATACAATGTTGTTGTTTTCTGTTTGGTTTGCTTTCACATTGCCCTTTCTGCAAGTGAAACAGAAACCGTAAACAAAACCGCACATATTCTATGGTTATCAATTCAACCATACAAGAGTTTGTTTGGAACCAGACCGAGAACATCTCTTCAACTGGGACTTAATATGGTTGTTTGGTCCGCACCCGAATGTGATTGCTGTATTCACACCTGACCAAAACATCCACAACAAGAGTTAAACGAACTTGATAATCTCTTTACAACAAAACAAGTAAAAAAACAAGCAACTGTCTAGGCATAATTGTTATTCAATCGAACCAAACAAGACAGGTGTGAACAAAACCTAAGCTTCACAAAAAAAAAACCAGCTGAATCAGACTAAATTACTGTTCCGCAGTATGTTTTTGAAAATACTGGCTCAAAAGAGCTATTTGTTTGTAAATCAGACTAAACAGATGATGTAGTATTTTTTGTGATTTATAAAAAAAAATTCCTGGCTCAGGTATCGAACTATACTGGTGGTGTTTTAGTACTGCATGCTGCACTCAAATTTTACTTGCCTTGCCAACATATTTTGAAATAAATTCATAATTTTACATGTACATTTTTTAATTGTAATTATATTATTTTTAGATGCATTATTTAATGTTTATTTTAAATATTATAACAATTTAAAAATGACTTTATAGTAAAAAAACACCTGTGTCACACCTCTGTTTATCAATTTGCACTGGCTACCAATAGCTGCTCGCATAAAATTCAAGGCATTGGTGTTTGCATACAAAACTACCACTGGCTCTGCACCCATTTACCTAAATTCATTACTTCAGACTAGGGCTGGGCGATATATAAAAAAAAATTATATCTCGATATTGTCAAAATTTTTACGATATTCGATATATATCTCAATATGTTTGCATTGATTTTCTTTTGCCCATTAAAAAAAAAAAACTATTTAGATTAAACAGCTAATTTAAGCAGTTAAAAAAAGCTAGACCAAAAGATCACTTACTGCTTTTTATTAAATGAATGCATGTAGGCCTATATGTAACTGAAGCAGTGCAAATTAAGTACAGTAAGTGCATTCTGTCAACGTTTTAGTGCATGTAATTCACAATTTATACTATGCAACTGGGATAAGTGTTTAATTTTAAGTTTTTTTTTAAGTTTTTAAGATAAGAACACAAGTCTGTCAACTGTCTGCGGTTTTAAGAGAAGCTCTGTGGCATGAAACTATGTTCCTACTGACATTAAAAACCCTCTTAGATGGGGAGCTAGTTGCTGAAGTACATAGCTATTTCTTATATATAAATATATAAATGAATACCAAATACTTTTGCATTCTCTCTGTCTATATTATGGAAACTGGTAAACATATCAGTGAAATTCCCCAATAGTAATTCCAAATGGCCATAGACTATGTTTCTCTATTCAAACATCAGCGGTCGAGTAAGTGCATTTATTTTGCAATCACAAATGCAAACAATACAGTTGAGATCTCACGAGAGAACACAGACCGGCTGAACAACGCTTTCATCGCTCAATTCCAGCTTGTTAGTGTTTTTAGATTATCGTCGCATAATGTTTTTAGTGTTTTTAGATTATCGCTCTTCCGCAATGAGGAGTGAGCACGTGCGCATGGTTGCCAGATTGCTTAAAGGGGGGGTGAAATGCTATTTCATGCATACTGAGTTTTTTAGACTGTTAAAGAGTTGGATTCCCATGCTAAACATGGACAAAGTTTCAAAAATTAAGTTGTACGTTTGAAGGAGTATTTCTGTTCCAAAAATACTCCTTCCGGTTTGTCACAATTATGGCTCTGTGTGACGTTAGATGGAGCGGAATTTCCTTATATGGGTCCTGCGCGCGCTCCCGTATAGCAGAGCACTGAGAGCACAACAGACTTCACTGATCCGAGTGAGAGCGTCGCGAAATGTCACAAAAGAAGTTTGTTTTTGGTTGCCAGGGCAAGACAACCCTGCACAGATTACCAAAAAAAAAACAGCATTAAGGGACCAGTGGATGGAGTTTATTTTTACAGAGCATCAACGGAGTTGTGCAAGTGTTTGTGTTTGTTCCCTGCATTTCGAAGATGCTTGTTTTACAAACAAGGCCCAGTTTGACGACGGATTTGCGTATCGTTTATTTCTTAAGGATGATGCAATCCCAACGAAAAAGGGTCACGATCATGTGTTGGAACCGAAGGGGTGAGTAAAACTGCTTAAAATATCTCTGCCTCCTTGTTAGTGCGTCCCCTCCCATGCCAGAGACCCGGGTTCGAGCCCCGCTCAGAGCGAGTCATTGCTGCTGCTGCTCTCGTTCAGTTTCAGCCTCGGGATCTGATTCTGGATCATAAATAAACGGCTGAATCTGACTGTTAGCCATGGTTTGTTTTGGATGTTTTTTTCCTCACGGTAATGTCACAGCTTCCAAACGCTCTCAACGCAAAAGCCTACTGACGCTCGTGATTCTTTAGCTCCGCCCACACGTCAAGCCTCCAGCCGGTCGTGTTTTTCCGGGAAAAATCGGTACAGACTATCTTTCTCTTATGAATATAATAAAACTAAAGACTTTTTTATGAAGTTATGAAGGATGCAGTACTACTCTAAAGGTACTCAAGATTAACAGGATATTGAGTGAAAACGAGCATTTCACCCCCCCTTTAAAATAAGCAAACGCTGGGCAGAAAATGTATCCTTGTAACAGTATTACTCACTATTCTAATTCTATTCTTAAAAAAAATTATAATAATAACCTACCTTTCTAATCTTTTAGCATGCTATCTATTTTTTTTAATTATACAATTATAAAAGAAACCTTTTTTTCTATAGCTTGCTCTATTCTTTTTCTATCTGTTTTCTTTTTGTTTATTATATTATTTAAGAGCCCTTGCTACATGTACTGCATTTAAGCTAACTGAGACTTGTTATAGCACTTACATATCATTGCTCTTTTGTTGTTTTTGATTGCTTCCATTGTCCTCATTTGTAAGTCGCTTTGGATAAAAGCATCTGCTAAATTACTAAATGTAAATGGAAAACATTTAAGAATTATCTATTACTCTAAATTTATAAATATTTTTTTCCCCATGAAATTAGTTTGGCAAACCGAAAACCAGCCTAATTTTACAGAGGATTATTAAAACGGATTAGATGTTCAAGAAAGTAGTCCATTTTTAGTTGAGCACATCCCTAGGCACAAAGGACACTCAGGACTGAACCTATGCAAAAACAAAAACACCCCTATGCACTCTTCTGTGACAGCAGGTCAGTTCAATAGCCTGTCTCAATGATGAAAAGATAACATGTCACAGCCTGGTACCTCCACTATGCAATAGTCTCCCGTAATGAACACGCAGTGACAGGGAGGAGAGAAACAAAAGTTCCCCAACAGCATCTGAGGCACTTTCTCTCTCCTCTCGTCACGCATGCTTAACCTTGTGCTGCTGTGTGGACCACACTGTTTGCATATTAATGCGTGGAGATATTAGAGAGGTCTGCTCTCCCGAGAATCAGCAGAGGAGAGAGACACAAAACCAAAGACAGATACGCAAACACTAACATACCCAGCTTTATACCCACAGCAGGCAGACAAACTGTGAAACCACAAACTGCATTATGAAACACACCTGGATGTTTCCAGAAGCATACAGATTGAAAGACTGCAAAGACAAATCCTGCACATAACATTTGAGTTTGATGGTACATATCTGGCTCCACAATTAATCAAAATAAAACCTAAATAAGACTCATGACAATTGTGAAATTGCAAAGGATGTGACTTAATTGAGCAAATGCATGAGCTGCATGTTTCAGAGTAGAGCGCAGCACTATGTCCTTTTACACACAAGCAGCTCATAATCTCTCGGTTCACAGAAAATTTCTCTCTGTTTTCCAAATTTCAGTCTCTTATAGCATACATTTGGCAATATATATGAACCACTTCCACCTTAAATGTAATAAGTGCTTACAAAACATCTCTTTTGTTGTCAAAAATGGGAAACACATCAAAAAAAAAAAAAAAAAAACTAGTTTTGTGTTTTTGTTAGTATCTGTGGCCGTTGTCCTGACATGTTATCATACCCGTCAGATTTTCCTACCCGGGTTTTCTGCGCATGCGCAAATCAATATTGCGTCCTTTTTCTCATGATAAACAATTATATTTAATGTATCTGTATTACTGTAAGGATAGGTTTAAGATTGGGGTAGGTGTAGACTTTAATAAAAACGCAATCTAATTGGTAGAAAATAATATTTATTGTTGGTTTCCTGTAGCTGTATCCCTTCTAGCTACAACCACGAATATAACACATAATTACTGTATTTGCAGTACTGTAAGGGTATGATTAGGGTTGTGGCAGGTGTAGACGCTAATAAACCATAACTTTACAGTAGCATTTTTCGTTGTTGAATTGTACTACCCACTGTTTTAGTTGGAGGTAGGAAAATCTGACAGACTAGGACAAATCAACAGAACACCGTAACAAACCTCAATCGCAGTCATAGACCAAAAATAGTCGCTAGTTCAAATAATACGCCAATATGTGGCCATTTTGAGGTTATCAGTTCTAAAATATGCAAACACCTTCATCAACAGGTCATCAGTTTTGCTGATTTTTTAAGTAAAAAAAAAAGCTTCCATCCACAATGGAACAGATTAATTATGTGCTTTGCGTGCTTTTCAAGCTTTTTTCCCTTTATCATATAACACAAACCATCCTCCTTGACAGTTGTCCACTTTTCTTTCAAGAAAAGAGATAAAAGGTACTGTGATCTTCTCAAAGCAGTCGCCTCTTTAAACCTGCAGGGGCTACAACACCATACAGTCTAGCGGTTGTCAAATTCAAACAGTTTTAGTATTAAAACAGAACTGACTGATTCTGCTCGTCCTATCAAATAAAACATTATGTCAAAAGCTTCTTTTGTCACTTAACATCCCACTTGTATCCTTTTGATGCTGAGATTTGCTTTCCATAAAGACATTCTATCAGATCATTTAACCAGCTGGTGAGATCTCGGAAAACAATTAACTGTCTACTAAATATCAGTTTAATCCTTGGGATCCAGGGAAAGCTTTTCATTCACACTGAATATGCAATTAAAAATCACAAACAGTATGAGTCAAACTTCCATAGGGATTTCATCTTTCCTTTCCCGCACTTTTAACCAATGCATTAAATGACGGGCCATTCATAAAAAAAGAACACAGAGGTGCTATTGTGTTCATTCACAATGATCAAATAGCTAGAATTCCCAAATCTTTTGACCAATAACTAATGTGACTTTAAGATGTTTTTTTATTATTATTACTGGATAAAAAAAAATATATATATTTAAAATCTGAGCATAGCTATATAAATATATATTTCCAACAAAAGATTGCAAGATTGTGTTACAATTTACAAGCTTTCTAAGCATGGAATTCATGCTGATTCTAGGATTTCTATGGCAGTAGGAGCCCTGTATTTTCAAGTTTTACACTAGGATTTTAGATCAAGATCTAAGACTGACTAAAACAAATGTCAATATAGGAGCCATGATGCGGCTGTTAGTGCATGCGTTCTGTCATGCTCAAATGGGAGACATGGGTTTGAGTCCATGTGTCACTTTCCCATTCCTTCCTTCTCTTAATTTAACTCTCTCTCTATTTTACACTGTCACTTTAAATAAAAATTACAAAACCCCAAGAAAACATTGGAAATTAACAAAAAGTTGCACACTGGTGATTATTTTTTGAAATCCTGAAGCTTTCCAAGCACAAGTTAAGAACCACAAACAGCAGAAAAGTGGCACAAGAAGCTGTAAGAAAATCTCATAACCAGCAGAACTGCTTTCTCAAGCTCAAATCTAATGCTGGAGAGTTTTCATTGAAACAAGTCCACACATGTCCCATAAGACATCAGCCTGAATGAAAGTGCAATAATTGCTAATTATTTCAAGACCAGGCCTCATAGCAGGAAGACAAAACTGTGAGCGTTCAAGCTGACATCAAAGGCAGATATGGGGATAATAATGCAGTTTTTGACCACAGGAAATCCTGGGTGAGGTAACACTTTCTGGTGGACTGACACTTGTCAAATAAGCCAATGTCCATAACATCATCTCATCGATGATGCTCCAAAATCCTCCACAATGACAAGCTAAATACACTAATACAACAAAATACAAAAGCCCCTAAATATCATGACAGAGGTCATGTTGGAGGCTCCTAACAAGCATTCCTCTCCGAGATTCGCGCTCAGCTAAACAAGAAGTTTCAGCGCGCGACGCGCTTCAAGCGAGCGCAAGAATAGTACAGTACAGTATAGTACAGCACATACAGCGCGCGAGAGAGTATGATTGACGTTCCCCGCGCGAAAACTTACATTGACCGCAGGTCAGTAATACTCGGAACTTTTCATGTTGAAACGTCAATCATACTCTTTCGCGCGATGGAACTTTTCACGCCAAACATAGGCTACTCTCTCCCGCGAGCGCATGGAACACAGCAACGGCGTTCGTTCTTTTAACAACGGATGGCTAACAAGAACAATAACAATTGCCCCCCGGAAATGCAGCTCACCTGGCTAGCCGAAATTGTTTTTTAAACCCGTGAACGGGTGCGTACTGTATTTACCGTAAATCCAAAAAAACTTGTGTACTCACCTTATTCCAATACAAAATTGAGGTGTAGAAATCCTAGAAATAAGCTACACAGCAACTTTACATTCATAAATAAATAATTACTGATGCAGAAATGTACTTTCTTATCGACAGTCCACATATAAACTTGTCTTCTTATATCTTAACTTATGTTTGCTTTAATTAGACGCAATACATTTTCCCAGCGCGTAAGTTAACTGACAACTGACAACAACTTTCTTGCATGAACTACAAGCGCTGTCAGAGACAACACAGCATCCAAAGAACAGATCGTTTCCTCCGCTTGTTAAAAGTCTGGCCGCGCGCTGTTTCCATTATAGAGATTTCCCCCCTCATAAATAAAACTTACTTTTCCCTCGCTTGGCTGTCGGACGGTACGTTGTTACTCTTGCCTTTGGCGTACATGCTTGCAGAGAGCTCCGATTGTCACGCACCTGTCAACCCATCACAGCCTCCCCGGACACAACCCCGTCACCATGGTGACTATAGCAGCGAAGGCTCTCATTGGACCGAGCGTCAAGAAGGAACGCCCATTTTGTTGGGTAACTCGCGTGAGCGACAGTTACTCGGCCCCGCCCCAACAGATGCACAACCCTTTTCTTATCTCCAGCGCTCTGTCTGTGGAACACACACACACACACACACACACACACCGTCTTACCCAGCACTGAGGGGAATTTGAAACCGTACTGAGAGGGATTTTAAACAACTGGCTGTTCCCCTCACAAGCAATCACACCCTCTACTGTCACTGGCCAAATTTAAAGTGAAATGGCAAATGTGGAGCGGATTTTTCAGCTTGTGCTTGTACTGGTGTATGAAGTAAGATTATTTGGGTAGTGTGGGATTACATATCTCTGTTTGAAGTACAGAGATAACCAGTGGTTTTGCATCAAATTTGTTTTTTCTTCTAGAAAGTTGATAAATGGCACTACAGCAGTTTATACAGAAAAACACTACCTAAATGGATAAACACCTCTTTGGTACAGTCCAAAGTCAAATCTTTACTTCTGTAATTATTTTTATATCATTTATCTTTTCTGTAAAACATGCTTTTAATGCAAATTATAATTGATTACTTTTATATTTCCAGACAAATTGAAATCAAAACGCCAATTGCTATGACAGATTGACAGCCCTGGAGACTTGTGAATTACAAAGAAATGATTGTTGAGCCAGAGTCTTATGATGAAACGGTTGAAATGGTTGATTGACAAGAGACTGATTCACAAGCCTGGAGCAGGACGTTTCAGTGGTAAGTGTCAAGTGCTGACAAGTTTGTAGTAATTATGAGATGTGATCAAACAAATTTACTCTCACAGCGTAGGACACAGTGTCTTAAACGAAATGATGTTGTACACACAGGCATTTTACTGTGTTTGTGTGCAGGCAAGTTGGTGACCTAAAACGTAGGCAGACATTATGCAAATGTGTTACTTTGTGACGTAGAGCTGTAACATCGTAGCACTATAAATAGGCCTAGGCATACACTTAGCCTATTAACAGGCATATGCACCAGTACAAATGAGTCTTTCTTAACAAATTAAATGAATATAAATTCTAAATTAAGATGAGTATTTGACAATAATCAAATTAAGATTAAGGCTCTGCCAACTCGATTCTGTCAATGATTTGCTTCTCCACTTCTCTTCATAATCCGGCCTCACAGCAAAGATTTTCTGAATTTTACATAACCCATTGGCTAATTATTCTCATTATACACATGGTCACAACTTTTCTACAACTCAGACTTTGCCTTATTTGCTGGTACAACCAAAATGTAATCGCCAGAGGCTAGCCTCCGTTTCCCATCCTCGGTATCCATATTCGCATCTTTCTTATGCTAATCAAAATGCATCACATGACCGCTCATTTAAAGCACTAGCCTGAGCCTGTGTAAAATTCTATAAATTAAGCCTGAACCCGATCGAACCCATCGGCCACTGTAAAATGTGCTGCACACATCTGAATATTTGGGTTGAACTGTTCCAGAACAGTGTCCTCTTTTTGAAAGCCAAACAAAGTAGTTTCGCTTTCACAACGAAACACACAGATTCTCCACAACATGGCGGCGGTGGCGGCAACAGCGAGAATAAAAGTTACACTTTCTTTGCGTGAACATTTATGCAGCGTTATGCAAATCTTCCAACATCGTGACGTAGTTTGAACGAGCCATTTTAGGAGTGCGTGGTTGACTCTTAACTCTTAACAAGAATATCTTTTTGGATTTGAGACTTCAGTCTTTTCACCTTTACAGATCTTCTTTATGCACCAAGAGCTTGTAATGCTCCAAAGAGAAAGTAAAAAATGAAATTGCATCATACAGTATGACCCCTTTAACTACTTTAACCAAATCAACCAAATTCTGGCTAAATACTTTGAAACAATACAACATAAATGTTTGGTTGACATTTCAAATAAGGGATTTAAATGACACAAATTTTTAAATCAAATTGGATATTCGGATGTTTAGGAACTGGAATATTGGCTTAATGTCCTTATTGCAATCTGGTAGTGTTTAAACAAAGCTGACATGATTGGACCATACATAACACAGTATGCATGTAAACACAGTAAATTTGATGGTAAACACTGAATCAAAATGGACTATTTACTTACCTATTTATTTCCTAATGCACTTTCTTCATCATATTATGGATGATCCGTCAATTGCATGATATTAAAAAAATATATCATTTTGTATCAATAAACTGATCAAAATACATAAAACTACTTTTGAAATGACTTTCCCACCTGTGTCACTCAGGCCACACATGCTAATGGATAATATTAACCAACAGCTAAATAACTACTCAGCTATTGGCTGTTTTCAGAATAACATACTATCATACATATGGCAGAAACAGTAGAATGCTAGTATGGCAGGTCAGCAATTGTTGACCAGCAAACCATGCATTAGGTCCTGATAACACTTTCACCACCCAGTTAGTTCCCTTCATGCATTTCTTTTCATGTGTCACTCTGAAATACATTTCAGACAGAAACACTTTGGCAAGTTTACTTGAGTTTGTTGAACACAATTTATCTTTGGTGGTATGGTTCCTTATGGGGGTTCTTGCTCTCAAAATAATTGAACATACAAGCGCTTTAAACATTAATCCAGAACCATCAGCTCGGAAATATATGACAATTAAGACTCTTAATAAGGTCTTTAAAAGCAACCAGTGGTAATCATGTAGATGTGGCAGTGGGACGTCTATCCTGTAGCTTGTTTATGAGGATGAGTGTCTCTCAGCAGTGAGGTCCATGCCAGTTAAGACTTGAAGCCTTAGTGATCTGAAAAAAAGAAGACGACAACCAGAAGGTGCACAGTAATATGCTCATGTTTATAATGGGCAGGGAAGGAGGGTTGCGAGCCGTTTGAGCATGCTTACCGAGCAGTGCTGCCATTTATATATGTCCCATGTCTAATTGGAGAATGGTAGTTTTTGGAGTGATTAGACAGCTGACCACATCAGCTGGTCGCAGCCTATGCCTCCGTGGCCTGACTGAACTAACGCTGCACTCGATTAAAATTATGGAAGTAAAATGGTTTAAAACACTGAATTATTTACATCTTGACTAGTTGGTTGGTTAGACCATTCCCTACTATTAATTTTTAATGTATAAAATCCTATGTTATATCCTACAGTAAAATATTGGAAATAATACAAGTAGCCCCCTCTCAAGTCTTAGACAGTACTTTTGTTGTTAATGCAGCTACTGTAATATTCAACGTGTACTCTGGAAGACCCTGAATGGTCTTTGTTTGCAGTCTTACTACTAAAAAGACTTTGTAAATACACTATGGATTGAAATGTAGATTCACTGCATCATCAGATTGTTGCGTTGTGTTGTGGCAATAAATGATATTATAAATGGATACTAAAACCGTGTCAAATATTTAGTTTGGTAGAAAGTGCTCATCTTTTCACTTCTCGGTTGTGTATATTATTTTGGCGAATATTTTAACTGCTCTCTGTCCTCTAATGTCTGCGCTGTGCTTTTCCCCCCCAAAATGGGCGGCTTGAAACCGCCTGTGCTGAAAAACATTGGCTGTTGTGTTCACTCCCTCCGCGCTCAGGATCCCGGAAGTAGCCGTGTGAGATCATGGTAAGACAGACAGAGCGATAGAGCAGTTTGCGCTGGTGTGGATGTTCTTAATGACAGCTACGAGTTTATGCAGTAGCAATGTATATATGTCAGACAGTCGGCGTTTTAAAAGTTACAACAAAGTAAGAAAAAAACGTGCAATGCAGTTAATACAGCAACGTTGCTGCTGACTTTATAAAGATGTGCTCTCGAGTGCTGCACGGTTGACGCGCCACGAGAGCTGACGCTCAAACTGTTGTTGCGTCCTTTATGTCGATCTGAGCTGTAGTGCTCGAGCTCAGCTCAATTAAGACGATCTATAACGCTTTTATGTAACGTTAATATCAGTAAAGGGTGTTCCCTGAAAATATGTTAATCAGACGCATGATCTGGTTCTGTTTCTGAAGGCTGTCTTCATAAGCTGAGAGGTCAATACAATGAACTGATATTTGGAAGTTTAATGCGATTTATATCATTTTAGATGATAAAATACTTCCTTTCCACATTTAATAAACAGAGACATCTGCAATATTATTAAAACAGCATGTAGATCATTCATAAGTTAAAATATAAATTTTTCATTTCTCTTTGGAGTGTTACAAGCTCTTGGTAGTACATGAAGAAGATCTGTAAAGTTGCAAAGACTAAAGTCTCAAATCCAAAGATATAATCTTTATCAAAGTTAAGACTCTGCCACGCCCCCCCCTAAAATGGCTAATTTAACCCCCCCTCCATGTTCATGACACTATGTGGAAATATTTGCTAATACAGCCCAAATGTTCATGCAAAGAAAGAAGATGTGGTTTCAGTAAGTGCAGTTAGTGTTGAAACAGCCATGACATCCCTTTGCTGTGTGTATCTATGCAAATACAAAATCATTTTATTTGGTCTTCCGAAAGTATATAGATGCATTTAGGAATCTTTAAGATTACTTACAACAGAACTGCAACGCATTTTATGGACGACTGTTTTGTGAACCTAGGAGAGGAGGTAATTCTGACTTTGCTACAAAATTCTGGAACTTCTAAATCAGCTAATGTAAGTGTGTTTTCTTAATAGTTTAAGTATTTTCTGCTGACTGTTCAAAACGGGAGTTTTGCACCACGCGAGAGAGAGAGAGAGACAGGGTCACACAGTAGAGTCAGCTGTCTTAACTGTATGTGGCTTATGTACTGCAAGCACGTACGAGCTTCATCACTTTGTCTGTCACGTGACTCTGTTCCCCTTTTGGGCTTGAACTGATGGTAAAAAAAAGGACATTATTAAAAGTATTTACATTTATTTTGAAAGTTGAAGCTCATGACTATGGAAAGGTGTGTTACATTTCCGACGAGTGCTTGCAGTGTTCGGCCGATCACAATCAACTTGGTCAGCCAATCAGAGCAGACTGGGCTTGTTGGAAGGAGGGACTTTGTAGAAAACAACGCATTTGAGAGAGGCGGGGCATAGACGACATACAATAATGTACAGTATTTGAAAAATAATGTGTTTTTTTTAACATGGATGTCAACATATTCCGATACACCAAAAACACAAAACAATGATCTATAAAAAAGCATCATATGACCCCTTTAAGGGGCCGTTCACATACCGCGTCGCAACCGCGTCGCTTCCATTATGAGTGCGCATACCGCGCGCCAACATTGGAAATAACGGACTTGTACGCGCAAAAGACAAGATATGTGAACGGCTAAGGTCTAAGACTAACGGCTGAAGGTCTGGAATCCATGGCAGCTTTAATTTGCCAAGACCCGTCACACGAGGCCGTTTGACGGACATGTCAAACAGCCAATCACAGTTTGTTTCGTTCAGCATCAAACGTTTAGCCAATGGTCCGTGGCTGAGGCTGAGACTAGTCCTACATTGACATTGACTTTTCAACAACAACAAAAATTTTGCATTTTGCCTGTTCATTTACAAAACAGTCATAATTTTAGGGGTCTGAAAACATGTCGTTTCAAAGTGGATCTTTTTGATAACAACATTGTTCATCTCCAGATAAACTGCAAAAATTCACATTTGTGATAATGGTGACATCATGTGCATGCATTTTACATGTTTGCGTAGTGTTTCTTTCCAAAATGACATCGTCAACTACTGGCCTGACATGCACTTTTTTGACAACATGTTTGTCTGTACACGAAAAACACAAAAAAATATTGGGTGAATATAGTTCACCCAAAAATGAAAATTCTGTCATCTCACTCTGTACAAGTTTCTTTCTTTTATTCAAACCAAAAAAGATTGAAGAATGTTAGTAACCAAACAGTTGATGATGGCGCTTAACATCCATAGAAATTTTTATGCGAACTATCTCTTTAAATATGGAGGTGTGTAATATAAATGCATTCCTACACAAGCTATATTTACCATGTTAAACTACAACAAATGATCAACAACCATAAAAATATTTATGCTTTTATTCTTTATTGTATCTTGAAAATAAAATTAGATGCACAATAATGGCTCATCAACAGTTTGTAATATTTACTAAAACCTTAAATTATAGTCAGCATGAAATTTCTTAATCTATGTTCTAGAATGCATGTTACAGATTATATTGTAGACAATTCAACAATATGTGCATATATATAACTAATGTATGTAATGATGTTTTAAAAGAGCATCTTAATGACAAAGTAGCACACTATTTTACATATGGGGATACAGTATTTTTTTAGTGCCAAAATTGACCAGAAATTTAGATTTTCCATTTCTAGTTTAAAATATGTAGCCTAGTGTACAATGCTTATTTATTTTGAAGGTGATGAAGGAAGCAACAGTAGCACTAGTGCTACAAGTGCTCCTGCTGTTGAACAAGATGGGGGGTGGACAGTAAAATTTTTGAGTCAGAAGAATCTTCCGGTAAAGTTTAAGATATAAGCAAAACTAAACATGCTGGCTATACTCTTAGAAAAATATGTGCTTTTATGATTTATAAGGTCATCAATAGTAGGACTGTCATCATTGGGACATGCAACATGTCAGAATTGGACTACAGATAGACACACAGACACTGCTAATCCATTCAAGAGGAGCACATTTAGTTTATTACTTCATACACTGTAATTAATCAAGCCATTTAGTTTGGAGATGTAGATGCTCACTAAACTGGCTGATCAGTGAAGATGTGAATAAATGGGTTTGTTTGATGTTTCTCATTTCTGCTTGTTCATGCAAAGGGATGTTAGAGGCACGAAGCAGGAAAGGGCCACTTAGCGAATCAACCGTTTCCTGTTGAGTAATTGAAGCCAGAGCCGCTGCTGCGATCCAACGACCTGAAGTTCTGATGGAATTCATGTTCCGACGATTCCAAATCTGCATGTGGATTTATCAAGAGAATTTAAAGTCAACAATATAATTTTCAAAGTTTGCTTTCTTAACACAGATTCTTGGTGGAACTGTGCACGATTAATGTCCATTTTATTCCAATGGCCATGCCTTCCTGGTCCAGTCATCTCCTGATGGAAAAAAATGCATGTTATCTCATCCCATATTTTTACCTGGAAAACACATTTCAGAAGCGAAATGGTTGAGAATGGTGTTTCAAGTTGACTTTAGAATATTCAGTGTTTTTTTTGGAGCATCAAGTTGTGATCTTCGGTTATTATCTATTTAAATCTGCTTTATCTTACCCTCAGATGGCAGGTGAGAGAAACCCTGCGTCATGTTACCTGGATGAAAGGACCTTTCAGCTTTGCTGTCAGCTCTTTCTCCAGCACTCTGAGACCATCCAGGACGGCTGGAGCTGGGAGCAGATCAAGGTGAAGTGAATTTTTGAGTAAGTCCACAAAGTCTGGGCCTACTTGTTCTCCTTAGAGGATCAGAGTGAAAGAAAAAAGTGTGAATTTCACAAAACATGTCAAGAATTTTTTTTTATTTTGAAGATGAAGAAAATTAAGCCTATTTTTATAACATATTTGGCATTTTGACATTAATGACGATGATATTCTCTCCCAGTGTTCTCACTACTTTTTAGGTTCTCACTGCAGTAATGTTTAAAATAACTGTAATACAACTGTAATATTGCAATACAACTTATATTTACGAGATGCTTTTGTCCAAAGTTAACTCTGAGGAACATAAAAAAAGCCTTTGTTTAAATGAGAAGTTCATCCCAAAAAAATTATAAAAATAAATATCAGGCTGTCCAAGATGTAGATTAGTTTGTTTCTTCATCAGAACAGATTTGGAAAAATTTAGCTTTACATCACTTGCTCACCAATGTATCCTCTGCAGTGAATGGGTGTCGTCAGAATAAGAGTCCAAACAGTTGATAAAAACATCACAATAATCCACAAGTAATCCCAGAAACAGTATATAAGAGACATGCCACTTCCTCAATCCTCAATACAAGTATATAAGGAAAACCCGTAACGGCAAAGATGGTGGTTGTGTGTACATGTCCCGCCCCTCCCGCTGGAAAGCCAATCATCTGCTTTTAACAGTCAAGCCGGGGAACATTTAAGCCTATCGTCTGGTTCCACTGACGTATGCGCACAGTTGAGGAACCCTTGCGCATGCGTAGTAAAGGTATAACCTGTGGGGGAAAAAGGTTTTTTAAACCTTATTTTGGGGCAAATTCTGAAAAAGCTGCCCAGATGCGTTGCCAAGATGGCGGCCGAGTGGCACAACTTGCCTGAAAGAACTTTGGTAATCCACACCACTCCAGTCCATCAATTAACATCTTGTGAAGTTAAATGCTGAGTGCTTATAAGAAACAAATCTTAAGACTTTAACTTTAAAGTGGCATATTTCTGGCCAAAATGTGAGCCCATAATAATCCATAATAACACTTCCTCTAAGTGGAAAAAGTCCATCCTCTGTTGTCATCAAAATCGATTGACATATATTTTTAGAACTATTCTGAACTGATTTTGCCTATAATCGGTGCTTGAGCTGTGCATATTTCTCTCCTGATTCAGATGAGATGACTTTTTTTATTGGAGAAAGCAATATTATGGATAGAAGGCTCATATTTTAGACCTGATACAATGGTTTGAAGTTAAAAACTTGTTAGTGGTAGATTATTAATATTTTGTTTTTACAAACGTGCAGCTTTCCATTTCACAAGACATGAATTGATGGACTGGAGTGGTGTGACCTGAGAGTGAAAACATTTTTCCACAAATTTGCATTTTTGTTTGAATTATTTCTATAACCTAAATCTAATGTATGTAATTTTTTTAAATAGTTTTAATAATTGTTTTATCAGAATCAGAATCAGAAGAAGATCAGAATGAGCTTTATTGCCAGGTATGTTTACACATACGAGGAATTTGTTTTCGTGACAGATGCTCCGCAGTACAACAGAATGACAGCGACAGAACATAAAACACATAATAAAAGAATAAAAAATACAAATATGTAGACAGTGAATGACAATATACAAATGACAATTGTAGGCAGGTATATTACAAAGTGAAGTTATGTATGTACATATATATTGTGTGCAAAATTTAAGTGTATACTAAGTATGTGTGTTAGATAAATAAAGTGTGTGTGTATATAAATATAAAGTGTAGTATGTTCGCCATTATTGTCAGCTGTTCATAAGATGGATTGCCTGAGGGAAGAAACTGGTCCTGTGTCTGGTCGTTCTAGTGCTCAGTGCTCTGTAGCGTCGACCCGATGGCAACAGTTCAAAGAGGGAGTGTGCTGGATGTGAGGGGTCCAGAGTGATTTTGACAGCCCTTTTTCTCACTCTGGATAAGTACAGTTCTTGAATAGATGGGAGAGTTGAACCGATGATTCGCTCAGCAGTCCGGACTACCCTCTGTAGTCTTCTGAGGTCAGATTTAGAAGCTGAGCTGAACCAGACAGTTACTGAAGTGCAGAGGATGGATTCAATGATGGTGGAGTAGAACTGTTTCAGCAGCTCCTGTGGCAGGTTTAACTTCCTCAGCTGGCGGAGAAAGTACAACCTCTGCTGGGCCTTTTTTACGATGGAGTCAATGTGAATGTCCCACTTCAGGTCCTGAGAGATGGTGGTTCCCAGGAACCTGAATGACTCCACTGCAGTCACAGGGCTGTTCATGATGGTGAGTGGGGGGAGTGCAGGGGGGTTTCTCCTGAAGTCCACGATCATCTCCACTGTTTTGAGGGTGTTAAGCTCCAGGTTGTTGAGACTGCACCAGACAGCCAGCTCTTTTACCTCCTGTCTGTAAGCAGACTCGTCACCGTCCTGAATGAGGCCGATGAGTGTGGTGTCATCTGCAAACTTCAGGAGCTTGACAGAGGGGTCCTTAGATGTGCAATCGTTGGTGTACAGGGAGAAGAGCAGTGGGGAGAGAACGCAGCCCTGGGGAGCTCCGGTGCTGATTGTACGGGTGCTGGATGTGTATTTTCCCAGCCTCACTAGCTGCTGCCTGTCTGTCAGGAAGCTGTTGATCCACTGACAGACGGAGGTGGGCACGGAGAGCTGATTTAGTTTGGGTAAAAAAACTGATTTAGTTAATGGTAAAATGTAACTGACATATTCTTGACCGGTTTTGTACTTTGTTCTAGGGCACTGATGAAGGCTTCATGAAGAAGACTGTTCTCATGCCTGTAAAACCAAGCGTTTTGCACAAACAACATGAGTATTCCATACAGGATGAAAACATGGTGACAGATGATATCCAGGTAAGACGAGTATCACTTTTACTATCTACACATACTTATGGTTAGTTTTTTTTTTTTAGTTTTTTTTTAAACTAACACTAAGTATCATCCTGTGATGATCAAGTCATTCCACAGCACCTCATTTTACCAATTTTGGTCATAAAAGCATACTGTCTCTGAACCAGGAGTGGTTTTTAGTAGAATGAGCCAGTCCATTTATAAACCCTAACAAAATGGGCCACCAAAAATTAAGATTGACCTAAGTGTTTCCCCACATACTGGATCAATTACCTGAAGGAAACACTTTAACTAAATCCTGCACTTTATAACCATGCTGGGTTTAGTTTTGGAAAAACTTGCTAATGTTGGCATAGGATTTTATGTGTCTGTTAAGATGTTTATGCTTTTGTCCATCAGGGTGTTGCACACGCAGTTGTTTAGCTTTGTCTGCACACTTTATGGATTTTCTATTTGGGGGAAAAATTGTTGTGTGTGACATATTTAAACTTTAAATAGTATGTGTCTTTGAAGATCGTATCAGCAAAATATTTTGATTCATATACCGGTTTAAATGATCCCCTTCAAAATGGGACTTGTGCCTTGTGGCTGATTTTTCTTTACCTCCACTCTCAGCCCATTTCATTAGTAAGCCCTTCCGGCTGATTGCAAATGACTTAACTTCTTGCATATTTACATTCAGCTCACACACACTAGAGAAGACTCGACACCTTCTCCTTTCATGCCATATTTCCATATTTCAATGCTACTGGAGAAAACAATTTTAGTTTTTATTAAGTAACTGAATCTAATGCAATCCATCTGGTATTCTGTGTTTAAGGCTAGTCATTGGAAGAAATATTGAAGGATATTACTGTAACTACTTATCTTAATCTGTATACTGTATTTGTTCTAGTTTGTGTGTGTGTGTGTGTGTGTGTGTGTGTGTGTGTATACATATCTCAGAGTAATATCATCTGCAAAACTAGCAAACCCTCTTGATCTTGGTCTATACAAGATATATTATATTATATTATATTATATTATATTATATTATATTATATTATATTATATTATATTATATTATATTATATTATATTATTATATTATATTATGGAAGTATCTGTTGTATATTTTCAGTGCAACAAAACAATTTTACTGTAAAATTTTCCAGTTTATAATAATGAGAATTTAGAAAGGGAAATGTGCTTAAATCTCAAGCAAAAAAATAAATAAATTAGTTAATTACAATTTATTAATTATTTGTTCATCATGGTAGTATTAATTGTATATTTTAAGTACAGAAAAAAAAAGAACAATACTTGACAGTGAAATGTCCCAATTCATTATGGTAATCTCAAGCAAAAAATGCAAAAATAAATAGTGTAGTATATTATATCAATTGTAAAGTTAATTCATCAAGGTAGTATTTGTTGTATATTTCAAGTAAAAAAAAAATGCTTAAAATGTGCCTAAATCTCAAGCAAAAAATCCTTATGAAAAAAAATCTTAACTCGTTATGCAATTGCCTTATTTTTTCATTGTTTTGCTTTTGAGTTGAAATGTGAGCATATTTTTGTTCTCGATTGTAGATGAATTACTAATAGACCAAAAGGCCAGTATTGTCTGCAGTGATACCAATTCAACATCAGCATCTCCTTTGTTCAATCCCCAACATTCAAAGTCTTACGTGCAGTCGTGCCACAGCGCACGTCACTTGACATGCCCTGCATAAAAGAACATTTAGAAAACTTGACCTTGGTAAAGACTGTTCGCCAGCAAGCAGTAGCTTGCAGGCTACAAGAAAGCCCCTTTTTTCCCCATTGTTGAGGAAAGGAAGAAAAAAAATCCAAAAAGATCTGTGGAAGATTAGAGAAGCCAGGACAGCTTTTTTTTTTTTTTTTTTGGCATCCTGTTTTGAGTGGTGGAATTCTTTTAGGGAGTGAATAAATGCCTCACTCAACAAAAATCTATCAGGGTTAACCCTTTCAGTGCCACACACCTGACTCTTGTGGAGCTGTGCTCAATGTTACTTTTTGTCCATGAGCACCTGTACATGAAGGGGTTGTTACTTCAGTAAACAAGAATAGCTGGCCATCCTTATTGTGTCTTCTTTATGTTTGTAGGCAGTAGAATGTGCTTCTCAACTGCTTCCATAGTTACAAAAAATTTTTTTTCTCACTACAGTTCAAAGTTTCGGGGTCATTAACTTTGTTTTATGTTTTAGAATGGCATCTTTTGTTACATTTGTACATTTGTTACATAAATGTCTTTACTGTTGCTTTTGATCAATTTAATTCATCCTTGCCAAATGAAAGTATTAATTAATATATATATGTGGGTAACATGAGTATTGAACACATCCCCATTTTTCTCAGTAAATATATTTCTACAGTGCTGTTGACATGAATTTTTCACCAGATGTCGGTAACAACCCAAGTAATCCACAAATACAAAGAAAACAATACAAATAAGTTCCTGTATGGAGAAACTAGTCACATAGATGGCAGCAGATTTTTTAATCCAGAATGTCTTAGTACATTCTTCCATTCATCCTTCCTTCAATTATATGATTTTTGCCAGTGCTACACCATGATGTTTTGGGGTGATGTGCAGTGCCATTTGACCTCCAAACATGTTGTGTATTATGGCATCCAAAGAGTAAAATTTTTGTCCCATCTAACCAGATTGTATTTTTCCAGTATTTCACAGGCTTATCTAAATGCTGTGCAGCAAACTTTAAATGGGTCGTATGATGTTGCTAAAAATAACATTATTTTGTGTAGTTTTGATGTAATAAAATGTAAAAAAAAACACATTATTTTCAACATACTGTAAATTATTGTTTCTCCTCTATGCCCCGCCTTACAGAAGCGTGTCTTTTTTTTTTTATAAAGCATATCGGTCTGAAAAACGAGGTGTGCTCTGATTGGCCAGCTATTCAGTGCTTTGTGATTGGCTGAATGTTTCAAGCACATTATGGAAACGTTATGCCCCTTGCCATTCTGTGATGCGTGTCCCGGTCAGAACACCGGCACAACAAAACAAAAATAACAAAACCAATTACAAACGAGCCATTTGTTGCATGCAGTTGGGACATAATTATGGATTATAATGATTTATATTGCATTGCATCACGAAAACATAAAACCATGCCTGCATTTGTGGTCAGAGAAACATCAAACAAACAAACCTCACGTTTGAATCATCAGTGGCAAATCCTTTAAATGTGAAAATTACTTACAGACTTTGAGTCAGAACAGCCGGCTTTGTAGTCTGCTCTCCCAGGATAAAGAAACAGTCCTCCATAAAATGCGCTGGTTTTAACTGTTCTGGAACAGTGTTGTAAATACAACTTAACCACTGATTTATAGTCGTGCCCTCTTTTGGAAGGCCAAACAAAGTATTTTTGCTTTTACAATGAAACAGCGAGAATCAAAGTTACGCCTTCTTTCTTTGCGTGAACATTTTGGCGGCGTTTACAAATCTTCCCACACTGTGATGTAGACATGTGGGGGCGTGTTTAAACTAGGTGTTTTAGGAAGGAAAGGACGAGTCTGGACTTTTATAAAGAATATCTTTTTGGGTTTGAGACTTTAGTCTTTGCAACTTTACAGATCTTCTTTATGCACCAAGTGTTTGTAACACTCCAAAGAGAAATGAAAAATTAAAATCGTATCATACGACCACTTTAAATTTGGGTGGAGAGCGGAGCATTTGAATCACACGCAGAACACAAAACTGATGGTGGCGGCTCCGGTGGAAAACTGACAGACTCTAAAACGTTCAGACACATACTGTAGCTAATTTCTCGTCACTGTGAGTTACTGAAAACACACATGGAAACACGTTACGCAATTTAGACACGCATTTGTGTGGCAGAGTGCCTGGCTCTCGTACTGTACGGCATTACAGACAACTAGTTGTCCAGTCCTGGTCCATTTACATAGCAAGTGTGCTCTGCTGCTGTGTGAACATGGCCTATATAATAATCAAACACAAGAATATATTTTTTTCATATATTATAATGTGTAAACTGTGTGTGTGTGTGTGTGTGTGTGTCTATATATATATATATATATATATATATATATATATATATATATATATATATATATATATATATATATTAATATTAAATTGCATTAGCATGAAATTAATTTAGCTTCATGATTTATAAACGAAAATAACTTTACTATGGTGGGCCAAATTACTCAAAATAAAATCATTAACTGTTGAAACATATAAACCTATAAATAAATATTTAAATACATTTATTTAATACACTCATGTACTTACAATCAAATCATACTTGTTATTTATATATTTATTAATTCACGTGCCGACAACGTAACCCGGAAAATGAAATGTGGAGGAAGTAATTAATTCATTAAATGAATGAATGAGTGAATGAATAAATAATTTTTATAAATGTTTAGATGATATTATATTATCCATATTAATTGTTGATATATTATTTATGTATTTATTAATTTAATCGTATTTAATGATTTGGGTATTTCAGTATTTATTTAATTATTCGATTTCGTGTAATTTGGTCCTCCATACTTAACAGTTTTAGTAGTGATTTAAAATAGTTTTAGCCAATAATTCAGCATAGAAAAGTTTTTGTTAAAATGTTTCTTTTAACATGTTTCTTTTCATTGCAACTCAAGACTACATGGTTAGATGGATGCATTTTATTATTTGCAGTCAGCATTGTTTTCTTTTTTAGAACAGGCTTTTTTTGGGTCTCATTCAACCACTAGAGTGCTGCTTTATAACCACATTTAAGGAAGCAATCTTTACTTGTTCCCCAAGAGATGCACATAGAAGCAAAAAGGTATTTTATTCCTTTAAGAGTGAAGAATGTAAACGGAATTACTAGGATAATTAAGCTCATAATTAGGTCTTATTTAGGTTAATGAAAGAGCACATCCTTCATCATCTTCTGAAATGATCCAGCCATGTGCTGGTATTCAGGTAAGTAAAGGGAACGTGTTCTACTCTGCTATTGCACGTCCAGTATTGATCTCCCTTTTGACAGTGAAAAACTGAGCGCGTATAAAGTGTATACCTGAGCTCATGGCTCTGTTAGATCTCTTTAGACGATGCTATTTAAAGCATCTGCTGCAACGTGCCACACAGCCCTTTGCTTTGCTCGCGTGTTTGTGGAGTTGAACAGGTGCCGTCGTTTAGTGATTGCACCGTTACGTCTGTACACCTGCTTGAATGTAAACACAGCAGCGTTTGAATGACAACAAACGGCGGCGGATGCCAGAAGTTGTTGCTAGAAACACATTTCAAAGTTAATAAACGCCCCTTTTTGAACTTGACCTTTTGAAATTTTTAAGCGGTGCACGAACAGCATCTGAACTTTTGTCCTTTATATGAATTCCAAACGCAGTCGAAGAGTCAGTTATGCAAAGGTTGAATGAGAGCTGTGAATATTCGTTTTACTAAATGAGTTCCTGCCATGGCAGACCCGAAATTTAATGCATTTTTTTGCTTGCATGTTTGCACTCTCTTTTAACTCATCATCCCACACATTATTTTACAGCCTCTACGTGAGATATTTTACCTTTTAGTGTCGGTACTGTTTGGAAAAAGCATGACGTCATTTGTTTATTTGACCTGCCTTCCCTTTTTCCAAACCTTTTCATTCCTGACAGCCGTCGGATGTGAAACAGTAGTAGTGTGCCTCTCAAGACTGCCCTTGAATGGGAGGGAGGAGATGATATCGGTCAAGGCATGGACGCATGAACAATCCTTGAGCCTGCATTGAAGCTGCCAGGGATCCAGCCACCGCCGCTGCTGATCCAACTTGTCGCTCAGACACTATCACTAATTAAACATGCGCTTATCAATGTGAGCTGCAAAGGCCATAGTGATGTCATACCGTCTCAAAGCCTCCCCTGTGTGACAGAAATCACGTCACAGGTGCCATTTAAGGAGTGCTAATTTAGGAGTTTTTTTTTTTTTTTTTTTAATCATGAAGTAGTTTTATTATAAAATAGTTTTATAAAAATCAAGCTATTGTTATGTGACGTAGAATCCTACAAACTAATAACAAAAACTACACTGATGGGGGCAATATCGTTTAAATGTGTATAAATATATAAAATATTATAATTCTAGTAATTGTTATTACTTTATTTGTATATGTATTTAAAAGATATTGCACTCTTCTGTTGCTTCAGTGTAGTATTATTCTGACTTTGAATAATTTAGTAATATTTATAATTGATATAGTTATATTTAAGTGTGTGTGTGTGTGTTTGTGTGTGTAAAACAATAGAATTTTATAATCATTTTTATTTATTTATTTTTTACTTAAAAAAAAAAAGCCTTATGTAGCATATTTTATTTAATAATGATAATAATATATTTATATATTATTAGTGGTAACAATAAAATACATAATTATTGTAATAATAATATTTATTATTATAGTATATTGATGATAATAACAATAATTATTGTTATTTTTATTTAATAATAATACTAAGATGTATTATATTTATTTCACAAAGGTTCAATGTAATTTACTGTTATTAATCAATTAGAATATTTATTTATATATATATATATATATATATATATATATATATATATTTATATATATATATAAACAATTTTCTATCTAGTTATCTATCTACTGTATCTGCGATCGATATACAGTATATACACGCATAGATAGATAGATGGATAGATAGATAGATAAAAACAAATATATTATTATTATATTATCATATAATATTTTTCGAGCTCAAATTCATTAATAGTAGCTACTTAAGGGTAAAGTATTATTATTGTCACTGTTGTTGTTATGGTTAAAATATATTTCACCCCATATTGCTTCAATGTAGATCATAATAATAATATTATTATTGTAGTAGTAGTAGTTATAATAATAAAAATTAAAATCATATTATATTATGTATAATTTAATTAAAGCAGTATTTTTCAATAATATGGCATAAAACACTAAGATTTTCATGCAAAATCCGGCACCAAGACTTGAATCAGTAAATAGTTTCCTTTTGTTGCATTACATGGATACTTGTCAATAAAAATAGCTTGTTAGTGGCGAAGCTGCACTGTGCTGTCTACATAATGTAGTTACAGTAAGTTAGCTGTGTCGCTGTTAGTTCTAGTTACTCCCCAGTAATGGTTGTGAACTCCTCCCAAGTATGACGGCATCCCTTCCTGTTTATCTCTGCTTGTGCAAGTTGCAGCGCCCTAAACCTTTATTCCACATTCTGACAGCCAATTAATCACCAGGGGTTGCAGGCCGAGAAAAAGCGGGAAAATCCAGTGCGCGCCGCCTGAAAGAGTGGTAACCTTGGTAAACAGTCTGCACAACATTTGTGCATGTGGACCCGCTCGAGGGTCCTGTGCATGATGCCATTACTCATGCTCCACAACACAAATGGGGGAGTGTTCAAACTCCCTTAACATGTCAACAACATCCTTTCGATGAAGGATGCAAGAGGAAAGCAAAAAGGTAAACACATGTTGTTGCCCAGATGGACTGTTAAGGAGATCTCGTTTTCATCAGTCAAGATATGGGAAGAAGAATGAAGTCACATACTGCTCGATGAATCACTCACGTGGGTCACTGGCTTTGGGTTTGGTATCACGGCTCGGGGTTAATGGCAAGTCTGCACACGTATCATGGATCAGAAATGTGATATGGCTCCATACATGTCTTCTTGTATGTGGAAAGCCACTTCCTTTTCTTGCAGAAGATCATTGAAGCGGTGTAAACTGAATTAGCATTTATGTGGCAAGATTTCATATCTGTTGTATATGAACAGAATGGAAATGTATTCATTCATGCACCGTCATCCTGTATGACTATATTTCTTTTGGAGCACAAAAGGAGAAGTTTAGGAGAATGTGCCGGCCGCTCTCGTGTATATTTCTAACAGTTAACAGAGATGGATTTTTATTGAGCTTCATAAACAGAAACAACATGAAAGCACTATGAATTTAATCCACAAGTTGTAATGTAAATAAAGATTATTGAAGTATTTCCATCTTTATTTTTCAAAAGTCCATGTTTAATTGTATGTGTTAATTGCCATTTCTTTGTACTAATTAATTCTGACATTTTCTGGCAATTTCTGAGTGAAAATTGTTTCTGCACCAAATTTTATCAGTGCAAATGACTTTTGCGTTATACATTTACATTATCACTTGCATCCAATATAGCAATATAGGATACAAGTCATATGCACCACTTTTATAGTGTTTATTTATTTTTATTGTTTATTTATTTATATCAATTTTAGAGCTTCAATGCAGGAAATTTAAGTTATTTTTATTTTATTTTTTTAAGAAAGTCTCTACTGCTCACCAACGCTACATTTATTTGAGCAAAAATACAATAAAAACTATACTATTGTGAAAGATTATTAGAATTTCAAAACTTTTTTCAAATATGTAATTTAGTGTTTTAAATTCATTTAAAATAAGTTAAAAAAATTATGATTTCAAAAGTTTTAAAATTGCTTGTTTTATTCTTATAATTTTTTTCTTATTATTTTACTTTCTTTTATGTAAAGCACTTTGAATTACCATTGTGTATGCAGTGTGCTATATAAATAAACTTGCTTTGCCTAGTGCTCTGATGCAATGCTGAATTTCAGCATCATTAATCAGTGTCACATGATGCGTCAGAAATCATTCTAATATGCTGATTTCTTCTTATCATCAATGTTGAAAACAGTTGTGCTGTCTAATTTTTGAGGAAAAAAAATACACTTTTTTTCAGGATTCTGTGATGACCTGAAAGTTTAAAATAATAGCATTAATTTGAAAAATAAATCTTCTGAACATTATAAATGTCTTTAGTACCAATTAAATGCATTTATGCTGGATTAAAATGTTTATTTCTTTAAAAGGAAAAAAAATCTTACTGACCTCAGAGTAAGTGTACAACAATGAGAACTGTAAACATTCTAATACATTTTGTTTGTATTCTATGAATTTAAAACTATGAGTTTAAAACAACAAGATAGTGAGTAAATGATGATGGAGTATTCATTTTTGAGTGAACTAATACTTGAATTTAGTATGTTGTCTCAAAATTTGACAATTGTCATAATATTTTGTGGCATATATGTCTGTTTTTTTTATTTTTGTCATACTCTATCTCTCACTTTCTACCCGTTTCTCTCTGTCTTGTTTTCTAGGCAAACGTTGAGGATGAAACGGCTGGAGTTCAGGCAGTATGTGAAATTCACGCTGTGCTGCGCTATGAATACCACGTTCTGTATTCTTGCAGCTATCAGATCCCCGTCCTCTATTTCAGAGCCTCCACGTTAGGTAGACGACATTCTCCCTCACTGCATTTCTATCATTAAACCGCACGGCCTTGTTTATATGCTGTCTGCTTCCCTTATCAGTGTGTGTATTTCAGAACCCTCGGTGTTCTGCTTTCTCAAAGTCTGGCTTTATGTGTGCTGCGAAAACAGACTCAACATTTACACTGAGATCCCATCTCGACAGGAGTGTTTGAGTTTTCAGAAAGCAGGCAGCGCGGTGACTCGCATCTGTGCTCAACAAAGTTTGACTTTGTGCTGTAAATACATTAATAGCCGCCATGTAAACATTTCCAGAGCTGTTATTGAGCAAATTAGCAAACAGGCACATGCAAGCGTGAGCAATTTGAAAGTGATCGCTTGAAGGAGTCTGTAATCAGAAAATCTCATTCTTCATCACAGATGGGCGACCCCTGTCTCTCGAGGAGGTGTGGAGCAATGTTCATCCGAACTATAGACAGAGACTACAGCAGGGACCCTGGGACACACTGACCCAACAGGTAACCTGTGTTGCATCATGAATTTGTTTCTGTTTCTCGTCAAAGCTGCAGATGGAATGCACACAAACTACCAAAAATGGTTCAAAGACTGTCAAAGGCACGTTGCACTTTTGCTGGAAATCAACACTCCGTTGCGATTGGTCGGGTTTGCAGTTCATAAGATTCAAGCTGCACAGGTTTTAATTGGTCCGACAGGATACAAAATGTTTTTTTTTAATACAAAATCTTTCTTTTTTTATTATTATTATTCTAATTGAAAAGAAAATAATATGCAATCAGTGCTGGGTAGTAACTGATTACATGTACCGTATTTTCCAGACTATAAGTCGCACTTTTTTTCATAGTTTGGCTGGTCCTGCGAATTATAGTCAGGTGCGACTTATTTATCAAAATTAATTTGACATGAACCGAGAGAAATGATCCAAGAGAAAACATTACCATCTACAGCCGCTAGAGGTTTTCTCTTGGTTCTTGGTTCTAAATAAATGCGACTTATAGTCCAGTTTTTTTTTCTCATCATGATGTATTTTTGGAGTGATGCTATTTATACTCAGGTGCGACTTATAGTCCGAAAAATACGGTAATCTGGATTACAAAATCAGATCCCAAAAATTAAGTAATTGTAATTAGAGTATATTACATTTTAAAATGCTCAGAATCATCACTGGAGGCTTTTGTGCTGTTTGAAAATGATGTCGTTTTATTTTATTCTAGGTTGTTATTGTAAAATCATTGATTTCAGATTTACTCTGACCTTAAAAAAGTGGTCAAATCAACATCAGAGGTAGCCTTTCTTAACGTGTTCCCTTATGCCCTAAACCTACCTAAGTTTTAGTTGTTTATTTGAAAATTTTGGGATGAAAGCCTAACTGTGGTTGGTCAGTTGACATGTTAATCAGATGGCTGTTCCTGTTATAGTGGGCGGTTATTGGTGAGAACAAGCTGCGATGTATATCAAACTTTCTGGCATTCCCACTTCTTAAATCTTCTGGAGTGTTTGGAAAAACTGACTCTGGCTGTTTGCTGCTGATCTTTTTTTAGGCTAAAAGGGATGCAGAGCAGTAGGCGTGATTACAGAGAGATATTGAATGGATGGAGAGAGAGTGGAAAAATATATGCAGAAAAAGGCTGATTAGAAGCAGTGTAGGATATTAGAGAAAAGGGAGAGACTTGGGAAGGATTGAGGGTCTGAGGTTCTCAGGAGATGGAACATTGCTGCATCTGACGCAGGTAAACATGAGTGACTCACATCAAGGCCTTACGAGCAGTGACGCCAATGGACTCTCTCTCCTTATCTCTCGCTCGGTCTCTCGCTTTCCTCTCTGTTTTTGCTCCCTTATATCTCTCAGTCTCCTTTTTATCTGCCCAATTTTCTCAAACCCAAATTGCATTCTTAGCATAACCGATTAGGACAGCACAGAACACTTCTCTCTTGAGGACTCAGGCCCAAACGGTTGACTGTGTGCATGTAGTCTGAGACTGTATTATTGGAAATAATTAAAATTTATGGAAAATTAATTATTAAAAAATCTGGATTTTCCTTTCAGTTGCAAGAAACAAAGGCTAAATTCTGAGATATAAATAACTTTTTATTTTTTTAGCAAAAAAATAATAATAAAAAAAAAAATAGAAAAAAAAAGTTAGAATTATGAGATAAATATATATATATGTATGTATGTATATATGTATATATGTATATATATATATATATATATGTATATATGTATATATATATATATATATATATATATAGTCTGTTTTGTAAATTGTAAAATAAAAAAATCTTTCTAAACTTAAAACGCATTTTCCCTGCATTTGTATTGTTGTACTACTTACACAATTATTTAAAGTATAAAACATTATTCACAATACACCGCATGGTTTTTAATCATAATTTTAGGGGCGGGGAGCTTAAATTGGGGGGGGGTAATCTTTTTTTTTTTTCTATCTTTTTTTTTTTTTTTGAGGTTTTGGATAACTGGATTAAAACGGTGCTTACTGACAGCAAAGTTTTTGTCGAAAGTGGTGCCATTGGACCTTGCAGTCTTCCTCCAGCCACTTAAATTAAAACACTCAGCTATGAATACTCAACACTTAAAATCATGTATGTATTACGTAGATTTATCACTTATGAACCCAAAAAGAGGAAATATTCATGCATTTTGCATTTTTACTGTTTTTCTTTCGGTTCAAACTGTGTGCTCAATATATCTTTAATTATTCTCAGTACCTGAGAGTTCAGATGACTGGATACTTGTTGCTGTATGGTCTGTGATGTCTTTTCCAAATGTACCTATTGTAATGTAACAGTTTTGTAGATATTATTCATTTCTGTGCATTTCTGGAGTAAAACCCTTTTTGGTTATTTCACTTAGACTGTCAGACAGTTTTGGAATCATAAAAATTACTTTCTCTCCTGGAGTGAACCTGGAGTGTTGTGTTCCTTGTCTGTGTTTGTGTAGCCAGTATTCATGCAGAAAGGAACTCTTTTTGTGGAAACTTTTAAGCATTTTGCGTAAGGGGAACTTTAACTTACCGCAATAGGAAACTGGAAATATTTGTTTCAGCAATATGGACTATGTTTATTTAAACGAGATATTATCACAGATACACCTCGTGTCTTTACTGTAGGCGTCTTTTTAGGGGCTTTTGACAATTGCTGGTACATCAGCATTCCAGACAGTTTGTGTTAATGGTTTTTGCAGTGGCTGCATTTACAGTATATGCTCTTTCATCAGTGTTTTAACAGCAATTTATGTACGTAACTTTTGTGGCAGATCTATTAAAGTTAGTTAAACCAAGTCTTTTGGCATTTATTGCTCAGTTAGCTACCCGTCAACTATATTTTTAAGACTTTATAAACAAAATATACTTGTGATACAGTATGTCATGTAAATATGTTTAAAGTGATCATTTGCATTACATTTATCCAAAGCTACTTACAAAAGAGGACAATCGAAGCAATCAAACTAACAAAATACACAGCCACCACTGTGTGTATATATATATAAGGGTTGTGAGTTCGAGTCTTGAGCAGACAGGAAGTGTGGGTGGGGGGGTGTGCATATACAGTCCAGACCCTCCAGAAAAACGCGGATTTTTTTTGTGATTGTTGCGGTCAAAAATCCTTGATTTTGCGCCACATTTTCTTAAAAAATGCGATTGAATATGCGGGATATTTTTGCAATTTATGCTATGAAATTGCATGAACTTGCAAAAACTGCGGTTTGATGTTTTGGCTACTACCTTAATGTAAAGAGTAATTTCTTACTACTTCCTATGATAAGCGAGCATATTAAATCACAGAATATTTAAGTTGCAATCTCTTACTGCAACGTAAATTATTTTACATACAACTAATATAATTACAACTAAGTTTTTGGTACTGTTCTATAACAAAAAAGTGCAATCTTACAACTGTTAAGTTGCATCAACTTCTGAATGAAACTAAAACAGAGTTAGTAGCCTAGTGAGAAGGGGGTGTTGGGGGAATCACCTTTTTTTTCTCTATTTCATCAAACCGCAGTTTTCGCAAGTTCTCGCAATATAATTTGGCTCCACTGTCATGTAACAAATCGGGAAACTGCTTCGCGCTTTCTTTTGCGCTTATTTTTGTTGGCAAATAAGAATGATTTGCGCGCTTCAAGTTTCACCCTGGTTTCACCGCGGGGTTTGCAGATGATGTTCACGTCATGTAATTACGTCACTTCATAAGGTTCCCATGGCAATAGGGGAAAATGGCGCTTTACTTGTGTGAAGTAAACGCAACATTTTTCAACTTTATGCTAATATATATGTGAGTTTTTCTGCAACGAAAATACAGGGATTATGAAATCATGCTAGCCCCGCATATTTTGCTTTCTGAAATCGGTAATTTATGTGGCAAAAGAGCGGCATATTTGAAAAAATGCGACCCCGCATAAATATGCGGCCTTTGGCTGATTATGCATTAAATCAAGCAATCGCATAATCACGTTTTTCTGGAGGGACTGTACAGTGCTCTCTCCACCCTCAATACCATGACTTGAAGCATGAATAGCTTATACTGGCATTACCAGAAGTAAGTTAATGATTCCAAGACTTTATTCATTAAAAATGACTTAACATTATAAAGGAAGTAAGAGAAAAATTGTAAATGTCATGATGCTAAATGCATGTCTACACTTAAAATAAACAAGTCATTTAAAATGTTTCTTCTCACAGATCCATTTGAACAAGATAGTACATGAATAATCAGCCCATCCTGATGAATGAGTGACAGTACAGTTCTCTCTTAAATGTCCATTGGGCTCGTCGGGCCTCCAGAACCTGCATTTACAGATCATCATTAGATGTTCAGTGCTACTTTCTGTCTGATATGATACTCTGTGCATCTTTATATATATATATATATATATATATATATATATATATAATAATCAGTTAAATGCAGTGATTTCTCACCCAGAGGTCAGTGTGCTGCCATCAACCCATGTCCATGTGCCATTCACATCATCGTCAGTCAGACCAATCCAGGTTTGAGCTCCACAGGATATTTTCTTTACCAATTCCTAAAAAAAAGATGAAAGGGGAAAAAAAAATGATAATCCCTGTTTATACTTAGAATCAAGATGACAAGAAGACAGTGCTAAATACAAGTGGAATGGGGTCTAAAATGTTTTCAGCTCCTCCACTTTTGACCACTTAAAAATGCATTTCCAAAACGCAAATCTAAATGTGCTCAGATTTTACACTAAAGTCACTGAAATGCACCTACGTTCCGCAATCTGAACAAACTCGTAAACAATATATATTTCCTAATTCCTATCCATTAATCAACTAAATTAAAATGTTAAATCCGATTTAAATTAAATTACAACAGATAAGATTGTGACCCATTAAAACATGTAGATGTTTTTCTTTTCAGTGATTTAGAATTGCATGCACATGGAAAAAGGAGGAAAACAGAATAAAATAACATATTATAGGAACAAAAAGGCATGGTATTGTTTTTATTGAATGCATAAATAAAAGTAAACCCTTTACAGTTTCAATAGATGTCTTACTCCTGTCTTTATGACCAGAAATTACAGAATATTTAGATTTTTCTGGTGTGATAAGGACAATACCCATGATTGCTCCAGAGAATAAAACATATTTATAGCATAGATGTTTATAGGCCTATGTTGTTTATAACAAATGCCATTATAGTTTTTATCTTATTCTGTTCTGAATACAGGTACAATTTAAAAGTTTTCTTTCTCCTAGCAAAATTATTATTATTATTATTATTTTTCAATGCAGTAAACATGTCCCCAAAATAATGCTAAGTCAGTGGTTAAGTTTCACTCACTTGTTTTTGGCTGTTATTAATGATCACTAGATCTGCTCCTCTCTCTGTACAGTATCTTCTGCTCTCGGTCCAGTTCTTCATCTCAGTGGAAACGTAATAAAGACTGAATTGATAGTAAATCCAGCCATCTGTGAACATCCAGCTTAACCATTAGCTCATTATTGTCATCCACAAAAAATACACAACCTATTTTTTTTTTTACATGTTGCATCATTTAATATTTGTGTGATTTCAGTGTAGTTGAAGAATACCTTGAAAAAACGTTGTCAGTTCATGTTTCTCTTGAACTAACTGGACGTTTAGTTGAATTAGGTCGATCATCTTGGTTAGTAGCTGACCTCTCTCTTCTGTGAAATTGCTATTGTTGGGTAGTTGTCTTTCTCGAGTGAAGAGGACACACAGCACTAGGATTGCTGTCAGCAGAAGAACACACAGCAGCAGCAAACACACTTCAGCGGCTCTGGAGCTTAACATCTTCACACAATCACTTCCTAACCAGGAACAAATGTAACTTTATTCACTTTTTTTATTCATTTAAAACTGCTCACAGCAACTGAAAACATGCAAAAAGTGCAATAAGTGATAAAATCTGTACTATTATGTCTGTGTGATGAAATCTATTCATGATTAATCTCAGTACCTGGGAGTCCAGAGGACTGGATTCTTGTTGTGTTACAGTCCGCGATCTCTTTTCCAGATTGACGATTTACAGTGTCAATATTAATGTACACATCATCAGCCCTTTGTCCATTCTCTCTGTGCATTTTGCTGGTGTTAGCTACACTTTTCACTAATGTTTCCGAGAACACTAGTCTTTCTTCTGTGTTGTGTTCCTCATCAGCGTTTGTGTGCCCAGTATTTATGCAGAAAGGAGCTTCACCTTCAGCAATGCTTAGTTTGGTAAATGTGGTTTAATTGAATAGATTATCACGTAATCCCTTCCCTCAGGTATTGACAAAAACTGCTAATACATTTCCTCAAAAAACATAATGTCCATTAATAAACATGTGAAAAAACTTGATCATTGCCACAGTTTGCATTTTTATGTGTAAAGCCATCAGGGGCTTGTTCATTTTGAAAGAAGGTGGTGTTGAAAGCTTTAAAAGTTTGATTATCTTCAGACTGTTACATCAGTTGATGGTTTCAGCGGTATCTGCATTTGCAAGCTCTTCCTTCAGTCTGACTATTTGATGATTTGTAGGGGGTTGACTATCAGTAATCTAGGGGGTAAACTCTTGGATTGTTTTGTGTAACTGAATTTTGGTGTCTTTGGTGTAGTTTGTGCTCTTTGTATGGATGTGGACACAGCACTATGACTGCAATCTGAACACACACAAACACACACACACACACACACACACACACAGCACTGAATTCACTGGAGCTGCTCTGTAGTTTCTGATCTTCACGAAATCACTTCCTCAGTTCACCTAATAAAACACAGTTCATATATGGAAAAAAAATGCCTATTTTGTCGTTTTGTGGGTTTCCGGTGTGTTGAAGTCCTCCGTCTTTCTTATGTTTCATATCTCTTCAGCCTCAGCACTGGTGCAGATATCAACTGTCTTCCCTATCTTCTGACTGAAACATTTATCCACACTGTCAATCACAATTACAGACATTTTCAGTGCAGTTGAAATAGTCATTTAAAGGTACAATAGGCAATGAACACTGTCTAGGGATCATGTCGTTTGTAACACAGTTCATTCACATTTCTCAAGTTGGTCATCTGAATCAGGTGTGTTAACTAAGCGAGACATGTAAAATATGTGCACGAGCACTGGAATTGGGAACCGAATTCGGCTCGGACAGACCATTTCGATTGGACGTACATTTCTTGGTCCTACGCCTTCCACAGGATATATAAATACAGATAAATACATTTAAACCACTTAACTTAAAGGTCACATTTTTCGTGTTTTTTTTTTAGCTTTGATTGTGTTTAGAGTGTGCAATATAATGTGTTCATGTTTCGCGTGTAAAAAAACACAGTATTTTTCACACCATTCACTTATCTGTATACCGCTGTTTTCACTGTCATAAAAACGGGCTGATGACTTCCTTGTTTCATAAAGTCCCTCCTTCAGAAATACGTAATGAGTTCTGATTGTGGGCAGGATTTGTTTTGAAAACCTGGCAATGCTGGTCTGAACGCACGTGCTGGAGATGTACTTCTAATCACAGAATGCCTTTACTTCCGACATGCACATGAAAATCGCGTAAGATTTTTTTTGCACAGCCCTACCATCTAGTTAACAAAAGTAAACAATGTTGCCCTTTGTGTAATAAGTTACAGAAACTGTTAAACGCACCAACTTGAATAATAAAATACACTTACTGGTTGTGGTCCATAAACAACGCCTTCTCCAGACAAAGAGGGAACTGCTCCATTTTTCAAGAATAATCTTTTGCGAATACGCCATTAAACTGATTGAGATTGAGGAAGCTGTCCTCAGCAAAATGTGCTGCACATAGTTTTACATGTGGATTAGAATTTTCGAGAACCGAGTTAAACATAAATTGTAACCATTGATCTCGAAGTACAGCGTCCCTGGGAAGCCCAAACAAAGGTGATTGGACGTTTGTAGCGTTTCGTTTCGACGACATGGTGACGAAAGCACTCTTCAAACACAACTCTTCCTCCTCCTCCGTGGGAGCGCAACAAGACCACGCCCCCTTTTTGTGTTTTCCTGTGGGCAGAGGTTAGTCAAAAAATGGTTTTAGTGACGTCATTACTGCAGGAAGTAGAGGGATGTAGTCCAAACTGGTCGTTCGTTGTAGGCAAATTCTGTTAAATAAAATATCTCGCTTGGCATTGAACTTTGAGCTTTAGAATTTTACAGACATTATTTATACTCTAACAACAACATTACACACTAACTAAAGTTTAAAACATGGGATCACGAATAACGGGACCTTTAATGATTGCTATCAGGATGTGAGGAGACTTTCAACCAGTATAACAAAAACATTTTCTGAAGATAAATCACCTATTGCACCTTTAACTATGAAACATAATTTTAAAGTAGGAAAAACTATGTATTTATGATTAATCTCAGTACCTGTGAGTTCAGAATCTGACTGGATACTCATTTCTGGATCTCTTTTCTGACTTGACCTCTGACAACATTGACATATTCTTAGACATCATCAATGTTTCACTTTTTGCATCTTCTCTGTGCATTTTCTGAGTTGTGCCCTTTTCTTTATGTTTGTTTAAACTGTCTGACAGTTTCGGTGTCATCAAGATGCCCATAAACTAACTATCTCTCCTGGAATGAACTGTGTTTGTGTTCCTCATCTGTGTTTGTGTGGTCAGTATTTATGCATAAAGGAACTGTTTTTGTGGAAAATATTCAAGTATTTATGCATAAAGGAACTGCGTCTCTCACCACAGAAAGACACTGACAGTTTTTATCTCAGTTATTTATTTCAGCAATTGATTCTGTTCATTTAAATTAGATTCTAAAGCATTTATTATCACAGATACACTCCATGTCTTCATGTGTAAATTATTTTTTTGGCTTGTACATACAGTAACAGTATGTACAGTAGTGTAAAGTAATTAATAGTAGTACTTTTTTGTGGCAGAACCATCTTCAGAGTAAAATTCATAAAAATAAAAAAAAGGAGACAAAATTAAGTCAAACTTTCTTTCTTTCTCGGAAATCAACATTATGTCACAAATGACTAAATTGGCATGCGATTTACTCGCACTCAAGCTATCCTAGGAATATTGGTAACTTTCTTCTTTCAGATTTACATTAAAAAAAAAATCTTGATTATGGAACTTAAATTGATTGTAGATGTTTTTTTCATGTTGATTCAAGAGGAAAGCTTAGAAGTTATATTTAATCATTTAGCAAACTATTTTATCCAAAGCGACTTACAAATGGAAACAATAGAAGCAGTCAGGTCAACAAGAGAACAACAACAGTATACAAGTGCCTTGACAAGTTTCAGTTAGTCTAGTACAGAATGCATAACAGGTTATGAAAAGAAGGAAAAGTGCTATTATTGCTATTAAAAGTGCTGGCAAAAAAGATGAGTTTTTAGATGTTTCTTGAAAATGAGTAAAGACTCAGCTGTACGAATTGAGATTAGGAGGTCATTCCTCCAGCTGGGCGCAGTCCAGGGGAAGGAGCGTGAGGGTGATTTTGAACTTCTTTGGGATGGCACCACAAGGTGGCATTCACTTGCAGAGCACATCTGGAGGGCACATAAGGTTTAACCAGTGAGTTTAGGTATGTTGGTGCCGTGCCAGTGGTCGTCTTGTAGGCAAGCATCAGTACCTTGAATTTGATGTGAGCGGCTACTGGTAGCCAGTGTAACCTGATGAGGAGAGGAGTAACGTGAGCTTTTTTTGGATCAGTTGCAGAGGCTTGACAGTACATGCAGGAAGGCCCGCCAGGAGAGCATTACAATAGTCCAGTCTGGAGAGAACAAGAGCTTGGACAAGAAGTTGGGTGGCTTGCTCTGACAGGAAGGGTCTAATCTTCCTAATGTTGTATAAGGCAAATCTGCAGGACCGTGTCGTCGAAGGAGTAATGGTTGACGATCCCAGCTGTATAGAGAAGTTGTGATGAAGCAATGGGTTTGCTGGAATCACCAGGAGTTCTGTCTTCGTAAGGTTAAGCTGAAGGTGTTGGTCATTCATCCAGCTAGAAATGTCACTCAGACAGGCTGAAATGAGAGCAGCTACTGTCGGGTCATCTGGTTGGAATGAGAAGTATAGTTGGGTGGCATCAGCGTAGCAGTGATAAGAAGAGCCATGCTTCTGAATGACAGATCCTAATGATGTCATGTAGTTGGAGAAGAGAAGTGTTCCAAGTACTGAGCCTTGAGGAACCCCAGTAGCAAGGTGGTGTGACTTTGAAACATCACCCCTCCAAGACACACTGAAGGATCTGTCAGAGAGGTAGGACTTAACCCACAGGAGTCCGGTTCCAGAGATGCCCATCTTTCTAAGAGGGGACAGGAGAATCTGGTGATTTAATGGTGTCAAAAGCAGCAGACAGGTCCAGTAAGATGAGTACTGAGGATTTTGAAGCTGCTCTTGCCAGTCGCAGGGCTTTAGTAACCGAAAGCAGGGCAGTCTCAGTTGAGTGGCCACTTTTGACGCCAGATTGGTTGCTGTCCAGGAGGTTTTTCTGTACAAGGAACATAGAAAGCTGGTTGAACACAGCTCGCTTCAGTGTCTTTGCAATGAATGGAAGAAGGGATACCGGTCTGTAGTTTTCAAGAAGCGCTGGATTTAGAGATGGTTTCTTGAGCAGTGGGCTTACCCAGGGAAATGTTCCAGAGTGAAGAGAGGAGTTGATATTGTGAGTAAGCGAAGGTATGACTGAAGAAGAGATCGCTTGAAGGAGGGGAGTGGGGATTGGATCACGTGGACAAGTAGTAGGATGATTGGACAGGAGAAGTTTGGAAACGTCCATCTCTGAGAGTGGGGAGAAGGAGGAGAAAGAGTGTCCGTCGGTCATTGTGAAGTTGTCCTCAGTCTGCGGTGTGGAGAATTGCTCACTGATGGTTCTTGTCTTATTTGTGAAGAAAACTGCAAAGCCGTCCACTGTAAGAGTCAATGGAGGAGGTGGTGGAGGAGGATTAAGAAGAGAAGAGAAAGTTTTGAAGAGTGTCCGAGCGTCACAATAGCTGTTAATTTTGTTGTGGTAGTAGGATGTTTTAGCCGTGAAGACATTTGCAGAGTAGGGAGAAAGGAGAGACTGATACACACTGAGGTGTATTCTGTATTATTTCTTGATTTCTGCCATTTCCTCTCTGCAGCCCTGAGTTTAGAGTGATGTTCACAGAAAACCTTGGACAGCCAGGGGGCAGATGGGGCAGTGCATGCTGGTCTAGACAACAGAGGGCAAAAGTTGTCCAAGCAAGATGTTAAAGTGGAGCAAAGAGTGTAGTAGCACTGTTCGTGTCCAGAGCTGAATACTGAGAGAGTGCAGGAAGTGAGGATGAAACCACAGAAGATAGGTGAGATGGAGAGACTTGAGCATAGGTTCCGTCGAAAGGTGACCTGTGTTGGAGTGTGTACTGCTTCGGGAGTAAGTGCTAGGTTAGCAGTAATGAGGAAGTTGTCTGATGTGTGCAAATGAGGTAAGCAGAGTCTTGAAGTCAGCAGCCTGGGGTTTATCTAGGTGGATGTTGAAGTCAACAAGCAGTACCAGAGGAGTACCATCTTCAGGAAAATTTGATAGCAGCACATCCAACTCCTCCAAAAAGTGTCCCAATTGACCTGGGGTACGATAAAAGACCACAAAGTGGATTTTAACAGGGTGGGTTACAGTAATGGCATGTGATACAAATGAACCATTACCTGTAGGTAATGGCTGAAGATCAAATTTCCATTCTTTTGATATAAGGAGACCAGTACCTCCACCCCTTTCAGAGGTACAAGGAGTGTGGGAACAGGTGAAGAGGGCTGCGGGAGTGGCAGTGTCTTCAGGTTTTAACCAAGTCTCAGCCAATGCCATGAGGTTGAGACCGGAATGAGTAGCAATAGAAGAAATGAAGTCTGCTTTGTTAACAGCAGACTGGCAGTTCCAGAGACCAACTGGAATAGAGAGCGTAGTAGTAGAGGTCAGAGGTTCAGGCCGTAGGTTTGTCGGACAGGCCTTCCTGCGATGTGCATAGCGTGCTCTCCGAGTGTTAGTAGTCATTGTAGAAATCTTAAAGCACATAGTGACTACAAGTGTAAGAAATAAGTATTTGAGAACAAGCTATACAAAAAGTAAAGAAAGAGGATAAAAGCAATACTCAAGTGCCCTGTCGGTGTCCTTGCTCGGTGGAGTCGCGCAGGTAGAGTCGATGGTCTTTACATGAGGAGGATTCACACGAGGGCTGCCATGACCCCTGCCACGGTGAAACCTACCGCTTTTGGATTTTTACCTGATTACCTGTGATTGAATTCAGCTGGCCACGCCTCACTATTTAGGAGACCAAAACTGGGCAGTCCCGCGATAGGCAAACGCGAAACCAAACGCCACTTTCAGCACGTATTTACCAGGGTAAGACACACAATTTAAACCAAAACTTTCCTAGCAATGATGATCACACAGTAGTCTAATGAGAAAACGAGACAAAACACTAACAAGCTGCTGTCCTTCTCTGTTGCTCGGCTGTTTCTTCTTATATTATGTTCAGCTGCACTGTTTGCTCCAAACCTCTTCCTAAGTATGACTTCTTCAAATTTTCCATAATAATATTGCTGTGATGGTGTGAACCAGGTCTCTCTGGTGTGGCATTATGGGATAGGACATTCCTCCATCTCTGCTGTGCATGAGTGCCATCCAGTGTGCGAGACTCAGAGAGAGCAGCAGGGTGGCAATGAAGCCCATGTGTCGCATGGCAGATTTGCTTAAGTCTGCCTCGTTATTTTCTTTTTAATTTATCTGAAGCTTTGAATGTAATTGAATTCAGGTTGTGAAAAGTATCGTTTGACTAGTTAACAGTGAGTTAAGATGGAAAAACACGTGTTTGTGGCATTGGTTTAATGGCTGTTACAGCGTGTGACAGTGAGAACCTGTTCCTAATAAAAAATGAGGTCAGAATAGACATTAACAAAGAGCTGAACGATCTCTCTCTCTCTCTGTGTGTGTAGGAACATCCTTTACTGGGCCAGCCATTTTTCATGCTTCATCCATGTCGCACTGAGGAGTTTATGAAACCTGCTCTGGATTTGGCACAAGCTGAAAACAAGTGAGTTTCTCCCTGCTGCAGCTTTAGTCGTCATGCATTATGTGCAATGAATATTCTATAGGTTAAAATTTACATTTATAACACACTATTTTCCCAAAACCACTTACAGTGCAATGCTTTCAAGGTACATAAACTCACCCATAGCATTGGCGTTGGTTGCATCATGCTCTGCTGTTTGAGCTTGGTTAACACATCTAACACGTGTTGTTGATTACCATGAAAAATATATATTTTGACTCATTCCTTAATAATGCATTTCCAATGGAATCCTACGAGGCAATCAGACAGCACTCTGAATAAATGTTTAACTTCTGTGAATATTCAAACGTATTAAATAAACGTTACTGTCTTGACCAGAAAATTTTTTATATGTGTGGGTGGGTGTGTGTGTGTGTGTGTGTGTTAATTTTCATATTTATAGATATTCATAAGACACTTATGGCTCATTTTGATATTTTAAGTGTTTTGTTTTATAATAATCCTGCCACAATACTTGAACAATAGATTCCATTTAAAGTGAGGCATGAATCAATCAGATCTGGCATATCCATCTATTTAGCTAGTGAAATCTGACTAGATCTAATCATTTCTTAATTTGCAGCATTGCAGTATGGGTAGATGCTCTAATGATCTCATCTGTTCTCAGGAGGATGAACTATATCGTGACTTGGCTCAGTGTTGTTGGACCCGTCCTCAGACTGGACGTCCCTTTGAGCTACAGCACAGAGGTGTCTGCTCCTGACTGAAGCGCCTCTGCTGTGATCTTCCTGTCTGTCTAAGACTCGACAGACCCAGAGGATGTGCAGAGGACATGCTGAGGGTCTCAGAGGGGCCAAA
The DNA here is from genome assembly GCF_003368295.1 of Carassius auratus. Classification (NCBI taxonomy): domain Eukaryota; kingdom Metazoa; phylum Chordata; class Actinopteri; order Cypriniformes; family Cyprinidae; genus Carassius; species Carassius auratus. Next base: position 20,870,188 of record NC_039252.1, read on the forward strand.
GACGCTTCAGATGTCTTGTTAGCGATGCTTGAGCATTCAAGACACCAAGTCTTTAAGTTCACAAGTTAGCGCTAAATGTTTAAATAAATTGCACTAAAATAATTCAATCAAATGTTTGGGGTCCGTAAGGTTTTTTTCTATTTATCAAGGATGCATTGATAGTGATCAAAATGAACAGTAAAGACATAAAATTTTCTATTTTAAATAAATAGATTTATAGAAATGTTTCTTGAGCAGCAAATCATCATATTAGAATGATTTCTGAAGGATCATATGACAATGAAGACTGGAGTAACGATGCTGAAAATTCAGCTTTGCATCACAGGAATAAATTACATTTTTGAAATATATTCAGATAGAATCGGAATCAGATTTTAAATTATAAATATATTTCACAATATTACCATTTTTACTGTATTTTTGATCGAATAAATGCAGCCTTGGTGAGCAGAAGAGACTTCTTTCAAAAACGTCTTACTGAAATCTTGCTGGTAGTGTATACTGTAATGAATCTTTTGGATAACCAATCATAAAACGTCCATATTATCTGACAGATGTCACTGAAATGTGCCTGAGAAGCCAGTTGCATTTGTTCTAGGATGCATGTACACAACCTGCATTGCTGTTATGGTTATTCATGGGAAAATCATTTATGTACAGGGATTTGTTCACAAAATGTACTGTATGAGACATTACCATCAAATTAAAAAGACAAACAATAGTATTCTCTGCTGCTATTTATTCTTTGCATTTTGACGCATTGTAAAAATCATGAGAGCAGCTGTGTGTGCAGGCAGGATTGCTATTCAAACATTAGTCTGGATGTCTTTGTCTTCAGCTGCGTAGGTGTGTGTGTGTGTGTGTGACTCAATATGTTTTCCCTCACTGGTCGGATGTTGTGAAGCATGCAGCTGCTTTTGGCCTATTTTTGACATTTCAGAGGCCTAAACTCGAAGTCGAACATGATTTTTATAACCTTGCATCTAATAAGCAAAGTAAATAGTCTAATATATTTTTTGTTGTGTCTCCCTGTAGTCTGACATTTCTCTTCATTACTCATCCAAGTAGCGTGCTGTGCCAGGACACGGTTTAAAAGTTGAATGGAATCAAATCCCTCTGAAATCCTGACCGTCTGATGTGAAGTCTGAAACGGAGGAGCTGAGTTTAGAGTTTGGAGTTTGAGAGAAGACGGTGAAAGTCCTCAGTCAGCATGTCTAAATGGGGCGAGCGGCTCCCAGGGGACTGTATCAGTGTTGGTAAGGAGGTCAGCCTCCTACCCGAAGCATCTCGCTCTAATGGACAGACAGGAATGATGGCGAGCAGAGAGAGAAACACATAGATGGAGCACAGTAGGGAAATGTTACCTGCTTCATAAACAGGGTCATTCTTAAAGGTTTAGGTCACCCAGAAAATAATTAAGGACAGTCAAGCTCAATTATAAAGTGTAAATCTTTTCAAATCAGTGAAATTGAAATTGATGCGTCCAATGGTGCATGGTTTTATTTGTGTCTTGAATTCATTTATGTGTTTCTCACACAAAGCTACAAGTCACATGCACAGCTTTTATCCCATCTATCAAAAATATGTTCTAAGAAAATGTTGGTAACGTTACTATTAAGTTACCAACAACAAAAAAAAAACATTCTCTGAATGTTTCATTTTTATTTCTAGTAATGCAAATGTTACAGAAGCATTATAAGAACACTATTTTTTTGAATGTTCTCTGAACGTTTTGAAACCGTAAGTAGTAATGTTTAAAATGTCGACAACATTTAAATAAAATTTTTGTGCTGGAATTTTGAGAATGTTCTTAAAGGCAGAACAACTGAATGAACATTCTATAAACGTTATGTAGCACTGAAAAAATGTTAAAGTAACGCTACATTTTAGGGGAATGTTACTTTCGAATGTTCTCTGAACGTTCTGAGACGGGTATTAGGTAGGAACATTTATTAAAAGGCAAATATCCAACTAAAATGGTTGTTCACACTGTTAAGATAACATTACCACAATGTTAGTCAAAGTCCTGATACTGTTCTTTTTTAGCTTGGATGGTGCATTTTGACAGGCCCATGGTCACTGTGGGTTTCAATTGTAAGAAAACTGTAAGCCATCTTTAAACTATCTTCTTTAGCATTTCTTGAGAGTGAGAAGTATGAGAGTATGATACAACATGACGCTGAGTAAAGATAACATCTAATTAATTTAATGGAAAATTTCATTTCTTCCATAGAGAGCTCTTTGCCACACAATGAAATGAATAGCGACTGTCAAGCTCCAAACATGGCAAAAAATAAAATAATAATAATTCATAAAAGTGCACTAAAATAATCTGTATGAAATATGAGATGTATTGGCGTGAGGGACAGATGCAGTTATTATTCACTTATCTTTCAGATGTCATTCAGGTTTGCCTTCAATTCCAGTCATTTTGCTGCTCAACAGTTTTACTGTATGGAAAATACAACATTGTTTATTCTCCACAGAGTGTTAATGACTAGCTTAATCCAGCTAGCATGCTCCAAAACAGACATGACGGTGAGTAAATGATGACAACATTTTCATTTTTGGGTGCACTCTTGTCACATTTAGGATGTGTGGCTGTGTGCAGAGCGTTTCATTGACGTACGTAGCATGTACTAAGTTTTAGACAGACCTCAATATTATTATTATATCTGGAGGAGTTGTTACATTAGAGGAAAGGAAATTAGAATTGCCGTAGAAACAAATACTCATTTATTTTACATGCTTCACTGGAGGTGTTGCTTAATGGAGTTTGATCGCTCCTAATGGAGTTGGGGAATTAAATTTGTGAAATGCCACCGTGCGCGTGAACGAGCCGCTGCTGACATCTGTTGGTCAACATTAGCAAGTGTTGTTGTAGTTTAAACATCTGTCCACTAGGAGCCGCCATTGACCGAGGCGCAAATGATTCAACACTTGATTGAATTCGATTACAAAATATAGTAGCATTTATTATAAAGCAATATAGCCCAAGCTCACCTTTCAAGCACGTTTCTCAGTAAGTTGTCAGGTTTTTCAGTTATTCTAGTAACAGTTATTCTAGTTGGATATAATGATATCTTATACCAGTGTTGTTTACAGTTATTACTATTAATCTAGTTAAATTAGATTGGAAGTTTTTCTAATCTAATATTTATATTTTATTTCGGATTTATTTCAATTACCAGAAACAATCTAAATAGTCTTGAAACCGTTGTTAATTAATATTACAAAACTGTCTGATACAATGAAACTTAAAAGTGTTTTTAAGTCTGACTGATCATTTTTCACGTTGCTGTACTAGTAGAAATGCCTGGCTATATTCAGCTTCATGTAAGCTACTTCAACTAAATAGTATATTTGTCAGTATTATGTGTAAAAATGCTCTTATCCAAATGGACTTACATAGGCATTTTTTGGACACAAGCATAATCTAAAAACCATGTTAGGTAAGTACAGTGTTATGTTAGTTTTATTATATTATTATTGTTCCTTTATTTAACCAGGGGAAATCATATTATATTTTTTGAAATGTATAATATTAAAGCATTTGATTGTGTTTTTGTGTGTGTGTGTGTGTGTGTTTGTGTGTGTGTGTGTATGTATATACAGGTCCTTCTCAAAAAATTAGCATATTGTGAAAAAGTTCATTATTTTCCATAATGTAATGATAAAAATTTAACTTTCATATATTTTAGATTCATTGTACACCAACTGAAATATTTCAGCTCTTTTATTGTTTTAATACTGATGATTTTGGCATACAGCTCATGAAAACCCAAAATTCCTATCTCAAAAAATTAGCATATCATGAAAAGGTTCTCTAAACGAGCTATTAACCTAATCATCTGAATCAACTAATTAACTCTAAACACCTGCAAAAGATTCCTGAGGCTTTTAAAAACTCCCACCCTGGTTCATTACTCAAAACCTCAATCATGGGTAAGACTGCCGACCTGACTGCTGTCCAGAAGGCCATCATTGACACCCTCAAGTGAGAGGGTAAGACAAAGAAAGACATTTCTGAACGAATAAGCTGTTCCCAGAGTGCTGTATCAAGGCACCTCAGTGGGAAGTCTGTGGGAAGGAAAAAGTGTGGCAAAAAACGCTGCACAACGAGAAGAGGTGACCAGACCCTGAGGAAGATTGTGGAGAAGGACCGATTCCAGACCTTGGGGGACCTGCGGAAGAAGTGGACTGAGTCTGGAGTAGAAACATCCAGAGCCACCGTGCACAGGCGTGTGCAGGAAATGGGCTACAGAGAAGCAGCACTGGACTCTTGCTCAGTGGTCCAAAATACTTTTTTCGGTTGAAAGCAAATTTTGCATGTCATTCGGAAGTCAAGGTGCCAGAGTCTGGAGGAAGACTGGGGAGAAGGAAATGCCAAAATGCCTGAAGTCCAGTGTCAAGTACCCACAGTCAGTGATGGTCTGGGGTGCCATGTCAGCTGCTGGTGTTGGTCCACTGTGTTTTATCAAGGGCAGGGTCAATGCAGCTAGCTATCAGGAGATTTTGGAGCACTTCATGCTTCCATCTGCTGAAAAGCTTTATGGAGATGAAGATTTCGTTTTTCAGCATGACCTGGCACCTGCTCACAGTGCCAAAACCACTGGTAAATGGTTTACTGACCATGGTATTACTGTGCTCAATTGGCCTGCCAACTCTCCTGATCTGAACCCCATAGAGAATCTGTGGGATACTGTGAAGAGAAAGTTGAGAGACGCAAGACCCAACACTCTGGATGAGCTTAAGGCCGCTATCGAAGCATCCTGGGCCTCCATAACACCTCAGCAGTGCCACAGGCTGATTGCCTCCATGCCACGCCGCATTGAAGCAGTCATTTCTGCAAAAGGATTCCCGACCAAGTATTGAGTGCATAACTGAACATAATTATTTAAAGTTTGACTTTTTTTTGTTTTAAAAACACTTTTCTTTTATTGTTCGGATGAAATATGCTAATTTTTTGAGATAGGAATTTCGGGTTTTCATGAGCTGTATGCCAAAATCATCAGTATTAACACAATAAAAGACCTGAAATATTTCAGTTGTTGTGCAATGAATCTAAAATATATGAAAGTTTAATTTTTATCATTACAATTTTTATCATTCACAAAATGCTAATTTTTTGAGAAGGACCTGTGTGTGTGTGTGTGTATATATATATATATATATATATATATATATATATATATATATATATATATATATATATATATATATATATATATATATATATACAGGTGCATCTCAATAAATTAGAATGTCGTGGAAAAGTTCATTTATTTTCAGTAATTCAACTCAAATTGTGAAACTCGTGTATTAAATAAATTCATTGCACACAGACTGAAGTAGTTTAATTCTTTGGTGCTTTTAATTGTGATGATTTTGGCTCACATTTATCAAAAACCTCAAATCTCAACAAATTAAAATATGGTGACATGCCAATCAGCTAATCAACTTAAAACACCTGCAAAGGTTTCCTGAGCCTTCAAAATGTTCTCTCAGTTTGCTTCACTAGGCTACACAATCTGAACAATGAACAATGCAGATCTGACAGTTGTCCAGAAGACAATCATTGGTACCCTTCACAGGGAGGGTAAGCCACAAACATTCATTGCCAAAGAAGCTGGCTGTTCACAGAGTGCTGTATTCAAGCATGTTAACAGAAAGTTGAGTGGAAGGGAAAAGTGTGGAAGAAAAAGATGCAAAACAGACCAAGAGAACCGCATGCTTATGAGGATTGTCAAGCAAAATGGATTTAAGAATTTGAGTGAAATTCACAAGGAATGAACTGAGGCTGGGGTCAAGGCATATAGACGTGTCAAGGAATTTGGCAACAGTTGTCATATTCCTCTTGTTAAGCCAACACTGAACCACAGACCACATCAGAGGCGTCTCTTACCTGGGCTTAGGAGAAGAAGAACTGGACTGTTGCCCAGTGGTCCTCTTTTCAGATGTGAGCAAGTTTTGTATTTTTGTAGTTCCTAGAGTCTGGAAGAAGAGCGGAGAAGCTCATAATCCAAGTTGCTTAAAGTCCAGTGTTTAGTTTCCACAGTCTGTGATGATTTGGTTGCAATGTCATCTGCTGGTGTGTTTGTCCATTGTGTTTTTTGAAATCCAAAGTCACTGCACCATTTTACCAAGAAATCTTGGAGCACTTCAATCTTTTCTTCTGCTGAACAGCTTTTTGTAGATGCTGATTTAATTTTCCAGCAGGATTTGGCACCTGCCCACAAAAGCATTTGGTTAAATGATCATGGTGTTGGTGTGCTTGACTGGCCAGTAAACTCACCAGACCTGAACCCTATAGAGAATCTATGAGGTATTGTCAAGAGGAAAATGAGAAACAAGAGACCAAAAAATGCAGATGAGCTGAAGGCCACTGTCAAAGAAACCTGGGCTTCCAGACCACCTCAGCAGAGCCACAAACTGATCACCTCCATGCCACTCCAAACTGAAACAGTAATTAAACCAATAGGATCCTCTACCAAGTATTGAGTACATGTACAGTAAATGAACATACTTTCCAGAAGGCCAACAATTCACTTAAAATGTTTTTTTTTTTATTGGTCTTATGAAGTATTCTAACTTGTTGGGATTGAATTGGTTTGTTTTTGTTAAATGTGAGCCAAAATCATCAACTAAAAGAACCAGAGAATTAAACTACTTCAGTCTGTGTGCAATGAATTTATTTAAACACAAGTTTCACAATTAGTTGAATTACAAAAATAAATGAACTTTTCCACGACGTTCTAATTTATTGAGATACACCTGTATATGTGTGTGTGTGTGTATATATATATATATATATATATATATATATATATAATTTTTTACATTTATTTTACTTTTATGTTGAATGGTTTTTTATAGTGCCCTGATATATGAAAATGATTGTTGAACTATAATCATACTTTCAGTATAAGGGGATAAAATCATAATAAAAGGTTCTACTTTTTATTGGATGTTTACAGTTTTATTTCATTCCCTGAGAATGTTTAATCTTGCTGCTATTCCAGACAAGGAATACCCCTTTCCTGTCCAAATAATCCAGACATCATCTTGGCTTCCAGCATTATTCGGATAATGATAAAACCAAACAGAACCCATCTTTTGCTTGTCTACCCCAGACTTTCCAACAGGAAAAATGGGTCAGATTTTCAGATTCAGTTTCCTCTTACATTCTCCACCCTCATGTTGTCAGGTATGAGAATGGGGTCAGTTTGTCTGAAATTTGTTACAGTGAGAGTCAAACCTCAAAACCATTGCCTTCCATATGCTTTGGGTTGCATTTCCCAGGCCTCTGTAGAGCAGCAGTGTTTATTTATAATTAAATAAACCTTTAATTGGGGTTTTATTGGACATGTACACTTTAGTCAATGCCTGAAGCATGAATCTAGACTAGTTGTAAATATATGACATATCTGACGTATTTACAACTGTATCATGCTATTGTAAATGATGCAGCCAGCATGAGGCACTGATATAAAGTAAAAGCATTACTGAGGTAGTAAATGATTTTTAATAGGAAATTAGTTTCCTAAACACTGGACACTTTCCAAACAATCTGCTCTGACATATGGGACGGTGTGACCACCGCTGTTTGTTTTCTCTCTTACACAAACACACACATACACAGATGCAAATATATGAGACCTTAGTACATAACCTTTGTGGAAAAACTACCGTTTTTTATTACGTCCTCTAAAAGACATCAGTGTTTGCAAGGTTTCACTGATGCTAACGATGAATTAACAAAAACATATGGTTGTTTAATGCACCAATTATTATGCTAAGCGAGGTTTGACCTTGTCTGAAATGGGAAAGATAGAGATTTAAATAAACATTTGATTAAAAAATGGCTAGATTTAGATCTAGTGTCCCCAAAAAACATTTGGACCAGGGTTAAACTAAAACCGAGACCATAACAAAATCTTACCAAACCTAACATAATATATATATATATATATATATATATATATATATATATATATATATATATATTTCCGTCTCATTCTAATTGAATATATTTAGACAATTAATACACACACACACACACACACATATATATATATATGAACAATAAGGTAAAAGGAAATACAAAAAAAAAATTATAATTATACGAATGTAACACTAATTTGGACACTTAACGGTTTGAATGTCATTTGCATTAGATCATTTTTCTAAGTGATTTTTGGTCAACTGTATTGTATTGATTTCTAATAGATTTGCAAAGTCAGTCAAACAATTATAAATCTGTTTGTCACTGGTCATTTTCAGCATCTCACCAACACTGACTCATGTTGGAATCGTCTAGTCGCTGTGGTGGATTTGTTGAGAAAAGGGCCTTTTGTTTCCTTCGGTTTGAGGCTTTAATCACATTCTGGCTCTGTCTCATATACCGCCTGAAGAGTTTTGGACAGTGTCATTGTTGCCAAGTTAAACACTGTGTTTTCTGGGAAAGAACCAAAGATCTGTGCGCTCCAGGACCAGTAGATGGCCTCACGTCCTGTGGCATTAGCAAACTTTGAGCACTTAGGTCCATTCTCGTATGTAATATAATTAGCAGTGCTTGAACATTTGAACAGAATATTAAACCTAAGTTTTAAACTTTGAGTTAAATTTGTCCTGCACCACTTTTGCAATGATATCTCAGAATGTGTGGCCTTTTGATGATAGCTGTGCTATTACTTATTATTTTATTTATGCATGTTATTTTCAGACATGTGGTTTTCACCTGGCAGACTAAAATCTCCCAGAGATTAAGACTGACGTAGGGGCCCGAAACATGACTGGAGCCCAGAATTTCATAATCCAGACTTGGAGGTGAGCTCCTTTAACTTGTGCCTGTAAGTAACCACCTAGCAACCACAATTGCAATACATTAGCCAGTTGTGAAACATTTGATAAACACTGGAACATGCTAGCAATAGCTTACTAAGCCAAAACCATTCAGAACCACTCAGTTGTAGTTGCTAGGGTCTTATAAGTGATTTTTTGAACAACATGCTAAAACCAATCAGAACTTCATAATAGCAGCAAGCTAAAACCATTCAAAAAACTAAAGTTATACCGCATAACAGTATAAAACCACTCCAAACACCCCAACAACTGCATTGCAACAAGTTAAACCCATTCAGAAAACATTAGTTATGCTCAAACTACTAGCAACCACATGACAACAGGTTAAAACCACTCAGAACATCCTAGCAAACACATAGCAACTATATACACACTCAAAACACTCTAGCAAGTTTTTTTTTTTTAATGTTTTCTGAGGTCCACTTATAATGTTATCAAGATTTTTACATCAAAAAATAAAATAAAATGCAATGCGCTAAATGGTTAAATGTGTTTTCTTTATAATGAATTTCTATGGTGGGGAAATTATGAAACTTTACATATTGCATTTATATTCAGGGTTCACCTGCCTGCCTGTACAACGTATGCATCGTTAAAGGGACACTCCACTCCAAAACGAAATTTTGACATTAATCACTTTACCCCCATGTTGTTCCAAACCCTTAAAAGCTTTGTTCGTCTTTGGAACACAATTTAAGATATTTTGAATGAAAACCGAGAGGCTTGTTTGTTTCTGCCCCATAGACTGGAAAATAAGTTCCACTGTCAAGCTCCAGAAAAGTATGAAAGACATCGTCAGAATAGTCCATCTGCCATCAGTGGTTAAACCTTAATGTTATGAAGCAACGAGAATACTTTTTCTAAGCGAAGAAAACAAAAATAACGACTTTATACAACAATTGCTTTGTCAACAGTCTCTTCTGAGTCTCTCCATATCACTGTATGCTGCGTATGCTCTTTTGTATTAGCCGCGTCACCAAGGATGCGCTGTTTCTACATGTATTTAGCTTTGATTTGAAAGAAAACCGCAAATCTTTGTGACGTGGCTGATACAGAAGAGCATACGTTGATGTGTTCCGAAAATGAACAAAGCTTTTACGGGTTTGGAATGACATGGGGTAAGTGATTAATGGCAACGTTTTCATTTTGGATGTGCTGGTGTATATTGAATTTGGCCTTTTATTATCAGAGTCTTACTATATTGCTACTTAGTAGAAAAATAACTGGCTAAACACTGGCTAAACAGACAGTGATGTAGAAGGCGTTGATCCTCTTCTCTGGAGGAGGTGTTTATCCACATTATTACAGCATAGAGTAGCACATTCCACAAACTGTCGTTCTGGCAGATTGGCTTCACTACAAGCTGTTTTTAGACTAACAAGGACGTTCTGAGATCTGAAACTTACAGGATGTCTTTATAGTACAATGACCTCTTAAATGTAGAAAGATTAAGGAATTTTGGTTTCCATGTTCATGATCCCTTTAAAATGTTCAAACGTAAATGTAACAGAATTTATGTTCTAATGTTGTCACATTCATCTCTTTCCTCAGAGGGACGTCACATTTCAAAGTTTGTGTTTGGTACCTCATTAAGACACGCTAACCCATTGACAACTGTGAAAAGTCATCATAATTCGCACTGAAACTGCAGTTTTCTGACAGTCCCACAGGAGGATTAGAAAAGAGTTTAACGTCACAGAACTTTTTATGCCAGGGTTGCTTTGTGTTTCCCAGGCTCCTCTGGTCCTAATCTCTCTTTTCGTTCCATACATGTGTCTCACATTAGCGTCCGGACCCTCAGAGTGCAGCTTAGGGTTTTTAATATACCTGCTGAAAGATTTTACATCCAGAGGAGAAACCTGAGAGAGAGAATAATGTTGTAAGAGGTCTTTAATACCTGGAGAAAGCTAACTGTTAGCATTGCTATTCCTCAGCGAGCACATGTAGCCCTGATAGTATGTCAGATATACAAGACTTAAGTCTATTCAGCCCTCAAAAAAGTTCAGGCTAACGACACAGAACTATTTAGACATTTGACAATAATGGATTGGTTTTTAAATGTAAAGTGAAGGTTTACGCTAATGGCTTACGCCTTCTTCATTCTAGTTCCCTCAACTCTGCGTCCCACATTGCATGCTGGTTCTGTTAAAACATTCTATTTAAATCATACTGAAATTTCTGATTCTTAATTCTGATTGGATGAAGCTGTTGTAACGGCACTTTCTGTTGGTGCGTTCGAATCCTCCTGGAGATTTCGAATTTGAGAATTTGGAAGTCGTTATTACAAAATTTGGTGCATTCCAATCACTTTGTTTGGACAATGCACCTTTTCTACAAAAAACACATACGCCTAAAATATTTGTTTAATTGTTTATTTAAAAAAAATTGACTAAAGAGTTCTAGGTAGATTAAAAATGTGTTGTTTGTTGCTGATTCCAATTTAAAATGGTAGTCAGTGAGGAGTCCATTAAATTACACATTTTAGGTCATGTATCACAGTAACCTTACACATTTATCACATTTATTTAAATAAAATAATCTTGCACCATTTGAAACTACAAAGAAAAATATCATATATTCCATTTGTTGTTATTAACAACATGAAGTGCATTAAATATTACATTACATCAAGGTTTCCCAAACTGGGGATCATGAAGCAACTGCAAGGCAAAAATATTTTAATAAATTGAAAGAAATCATTAAATTTTTTTACTTTTTTTGCTAGTGAATAATATGTAATCAATAAACTGTAGTCTGATTACTGTTTAGTAGTATTTTAAAATGTAATATAATCATACATGTACATTATTTTTGGAATCAAATTCAGAATTTTTTTTCATCATTTACCACCCAGCACTGGCTGTTTATGCTAATAACGTTTTTATTCAATACTATTTTTTATTAAGTGCTAAATGGAATCTTTATATATTGTATTGTACACTACTAATTGTATTGTATATTTTGTACATGCTTCTTTACTTGTAAATAAAATAATAATAATTTCAACAAATTTATAAATTTACAATTTTTTCACACTGACGTAAAAGTGAGTGCATAAATGGTTTATTTGTTATTATTTTTTTATTATATTGTATCTTCTATTTATGGTTGATCTGCTAAAAATGACACATTTAATTCATTGCAGGATTAAGCCTGTGTGGCTCTGTAGTTTGGTTTTCATTTGTGTGAAGTCTCTGTAATGACTCTCACGTTCAGCTGCTTCCCATTGGGAGGCTGGATATTGCGCTTGTTTCCTTGAAACGTAAGATGCCAGTAGTTAAAGTTTACAGGCAGTTTCAAAGAGCCCCTGCTCACCAAAACCCCTGATGCTCAAGAGATGAATCAGTTAAAAACAAGCATGTGCGTATGGTCATGTGTGCGTCACGCAACACATAGCATGTAACTTAGTAAGCTTTGTGACGACTTTCCTGTATAAAACTGTTGCTGTCTTTACCGATGCATACTTGAGTAGTTGGCAGCCTTAAACTGGTCTACGAAGTCTTGATTTGGTTTTTGTGGTGTACTACAATAGATTTTCATGCTGGATTGTTTCAAAAACACATACGTTTTTCACATCTTTTATATTTATACTTATATTTATATAAGTCCTTTTTAAATGCTGTTTAGTTCCTGTTCCAGTGAAGCCCCTCCTTTCAAAATACAAAATGTGCTCTAACTGGTTAGCTGACCCAGTGTGTTTTGTTATCGAAAATAAAAGTTTGAAATAACAGTAAAATAAAAAAAAAAAAAAAAAAAAAGTCGGGTAAATTTTGCCACAGGCTCATATTTTTTTACATGTATATGAACTTGTAGAATATTGTCTGTTGCACATTTATTATATATTTTAACCACATGTTGGTCACAAAGAAATGGTGGTGAGCCAGTAACCAATATCCTAGTAAATGCCCAGAATTCCCGCAACATATTGGCAACCACTTACAAAGTTCAACGCACACAAGCAAACGCAAACAACATGTACTTAGCTTGTAATTTCCTCAACGAAATATTACCAAAATGCAAAGTAAATGAAATGTTACTACAGAGATCCTACTGAAATTTATGTTTTTTTCCTCTGTTACAGTTACACCACAGGGAGAAAGAAAATGTCCCCTCTGACGCTCTGCCACAGCTGTTGCCTTTTAAAACACTCATTGTGTAAGAGGATATACAACAACTGAAACACATCCAATGATAAGATGCTGGAAAAGTAGTTTCATGCTGTGGGCACATCCACTGTCAGAGGCAGATTTATCTGAAGGCCAATGCCAGTGTTGCATTAAGCAATGCCCCGTTTAACTGTTAATAAAGATATACTGTCTGTCATTATTAGGCAACACAGAAACAACTGTGTGATTGTGTGACATCGCTGGCAGTTCTTATAGAGAAAGTTGGTGCAATACTCTCTAGTGACTCAAATCTGTGGCACAACACCACTGCTGATAAACTAGGCTTAGACATTCTCTGAAGATTTAAATGGCAAAACCATGCAAGAGTGTTCTGGGTGGTTGCCAAAGTGTTTTCTAAGGTGTTTTTTTTCATGGTTTTCTACTTTATGTGATTACCATGTGTTGCTAAGGTGTTCTTTCTGATTGTAATCATTCTTTAAGTATGTGTTTGCTAGGCAGGGGCGGACTGGCCACCGCTGTGCAGTCGATCAAGTTGATGTACAATACGCTGTTATGCAACTGCAAATTAATTTACGGTTTTATGAATCTACGAATCAGGCGTGAGTGAAAATGACACTAGCACATGACCAAACATCAGCGAAGCACTGCCTAATTGGCTATATCCAGAGGCAGAATTTATCTTAGAAAATCGTTATTTGCCGTAAATGCAAAGAAGGAGCAGAGAGGGAACGAATAAAAAGGAGAAAAACCCTGGCCACAGACGCAGCAAATTGCTGCAAAATCCCAGCCATGTTCGCCAGTAAGCGAGCAGGTCGGTCAGAATTACATTTATATTCACTAGGGATGGGACGGTTCACTGAAAAATCCGAACAGCTCGGTTCACCACACTCTTGGCAAAAAGGGTTCATCTGGGTTCTATATAGGACCATAGGGTTCTTTACTCAACTCCAAAAAAACCTTTTATGCTAAAAAGGTTCTATAATGACAAAAAAGAACCCTTTTGGCACAAAGGTTCTTTAGGCTATTATTCATTCATATATTACATTATTCTGCAACATTTTGTATTTGTAATTAAATTATTGTAGTAACTTAAACTTTAATCATGCTTATTTTTGGAGAAAACTGAGATGGCACTCTTCGTGTGATATTGATTAACTACATAAAATATATAAATATATACATTTTCTAACCCCCATATCTTGAATTTTGTGATCATTCACATGCATTCATAAATGTATTCGCGATCTCGCTCCGAACTCCCGAACTGATTCAAATGTTTGCGATCCCCAAACTGACTCAAATGACTCGTGTACCCGCTACGAACTCCCGAACTGATTCAAATGATTTGCGATCCCCAAACTGACTCAAATGATTCGTGACCCGCTTTGAACTCCCGAATTGAAATGATTCGCGAAACCGCTACGAACTCCCGAACTGACTAAATGATTCGCGATTCCGCTCCGAACTCCCGAACTGATTCAAATGATTTGCGATCCCCAAACTGACTCAAATGATTCGCGATCCCGCTCCGAACTCCCGAACTGATTCAAATGGTTTGCGATCCCCAAACTGACTCAAATGATTCGCGATCCCGCTCCGAACTCCCGAACTGATTCAAATGATTTGCGGTCCCCAAGCTGACTCAAATGATTCGCGATCCCGCTCCGAACTCCCGAACTGATTCAAATGTTTGCGATCCCCAAACTGACTCAAATGATTCGCGAACCCGCTACGAACTCCCGAACTGATTCAAATCATTTGCGATCCCCAAACTGACTCAAATGATTCGCGATCCCGCTACGAACTCCGAAAAGACTCAAATGATTCGCGATCCCGCTCCGAACTCCCGAACTGATTCAAATGATTTGCGATTCCCAAACTGACTCAAATGATTCGCGATCCCTCTCCGAACTCCCGAACTGACTCAAATGATTTGCAAAACCGCTTTGAACTCCCAAACTGACTCAATTGAATCACGCTCTGAACTCCCGAACTGACTCAAATGATTCACAATCTGAAGTTCCCATCCAAATCAAATGACACCGCCAGCGCTACTATTGGCTTAGTTCTCTAATTTCATAACATTTACTGATTTTAAGGTACGGAAAGTATGTTATAAAATATCAATATTTCCATTCCGAACTGCTTTCCATGTCGAAACATCCACGAACAAAACCAGGTGAGCAGATCACTCTCTTACTATTCTCTTACTTACTGATCACATCAGATTGTGGTTAATCTTGCAGATCATGACTTATATCTACTCTTCCTCTCCCTGCTTGGTAATATAAAAATTCCTCCTTTGAACTCCCACCTCTTCTGTGGGTTTTATTGTTCTGGGTCTGAATTTGGGTTACTGGGGTCTCAAAAAAGAAACATTTTCAATTACAATGGTGAACGTTATGACAACACACTCTTAGCAAAAAGGTTTCATTGAGGTTCTGTATAGGACCATAGGGTTCTTTACTCAACTCCAAAGAACCTTTTATGCTAAAAAGGTTCTATAATGACAAAAAAGAACCCTTTTGGCACAAAGGTTCTTTAGGCTATTATTAATTCATATATTACATTATTCTGCACATTTTGTATTTGTAATTAAATTATTGTTTGTAGTAACTTAAACTTTAATCATGCTGATTGAAATGGCACTCTTCGTGTGCTATTGATTAACTACATAAAATGATATAAATAGGCTATATACCTTTTCTAACCCCCATATCTTGAATTTTGTGATCATTTGAATACACCGAATAATGCCGTGAAAGAATGCACTTAAAATGAACACGCGCACTAGTATGACTTCATCATGTAACTTTACATTAGCCTAGATGCGTGCACTTTATAGGCACGATTTGTTTAGTTTTGAAAATACTTGATGATGTTAAAAGGCACATCATTAAAACAAAAAATATGAGTTCACATATCGCACCTAAACACGCGTGGAAAACGTAATTAGAACTAGCTACTAAATTAGTTAAAAATGCCTATCCATATACAGCTATGATCAGCTGTTCCTTCATATTGGCTGAGCTTTCAACTTGTCACGGGAAAGGATGAAGCTGATTCCTCGAGTGGTTGGTTCTTGCACAAGTTGCCTTACATCTGTAAGTTTTGTTGTGCTTGTTGCAAACTGTTAAATTTTGTGTTTTCTGATCCTAAGCTTAGTTTTTTAACTGCAGATAGTGTTCTAAGCTAGTTTTTGACCACACACTCAAATGGTAATGAAGAACAGCCCTACAATCTGCAGTATGAGACATACGGCCAAATCAAGTTTTTTATTATTCTTGACATCTATGAATAAAAGTCATGTAGGTTTGGATCAACAAAGGCAAACAAGTAAATGGTGACAGAATTATAATTTCTTTTTTCTGGTAGCTGCTGCATGAAGTGAGGATGCGTTTGGGAAGGACCTTCAAGTTCTGAACAGTTTACTTCAGCAAATTGACACAAACACAAGAAGTATGTTCTTTTTTTCCTTAACACTACCATTAGTTGTTTGGTTTGTTGAACGGTTACTGTAATAAATCTATTTATACCATGGTTTTTCTGAATATCTGATTCTGATCTGCTAAAAGGTGTGCATTAAAATAGTTTGATTCACAGGTAGTTTAAGTCAGTTTAATTACAATTAAAGTTTAATGTGCTGCTGCAATGACATACATGCAAAAAAGAAAACACTTGCACACAGAGATCGGAGATTAAAGTAATGTGAACTGAGACATTTTTCATATAATTTATAGTCCAAAATGCAATGCTTTTCTACATTTGATTACTTTATTTAAATTCTGTACTTAAAATCTAATGCAATACCTACCTAAAAATAACCTCAGTGGTTTTTATCATGTTGCAATGTGGTTGCTAGGGTGTTTTAGGTAGTTGCCCAGGGGTTGCTATTTCTGAAGTGCTCCAAGTGTTTTTCAACATGTTCTGCAGTTGCTAGGCTATTTTGAGTGATTGTCAGGGCATTTATAAGTTTCTAGTTTTCTGAATGTTTTTAGCATGTTGCCAGGGTGTTGTTAAGGTTTTAGTGTGTTGCTACTGTATGTGAGCTACTGAGGGCAGTCCTTTGCAGTTGCTAGGGCATTGAAGGTAGTGAGCAGGGTGTTGATATTTCTAAAATGTTCTGAATGTTTTTTTTAATTGTGTTGCTGTGCAGTTGTTAGAATATCTTGGGTGATTATCAGGGCGTTTCAAAGGTGATGCCCTAAAATCACACTCTTATCTGTGTCTTATATCTACATGATTATTTATCCATTTCCTGCCAATCTTAAAAATAAATGGGTTTTACAGCCTGATAACAAACTGCTGAAGTTTCACAGTTCGACAAAAAGCCATCTGTAAACCCAGAAGGATATTTTGAACACATACACTGTGCTAAAGAAAATATAATGTCACATAAAACACTTCATTCATCTCCAAAGAATCATATCCTTATAGTCTTTATTGGCAGCACATGGTAATTTACTCTGGGTTCACAGTGGCTTAATGTTTGCATATGCTCTATGCAGTCTACTGTACAAAATAAGAACATCTTGTTCTTTTTTTCTTAGTAATTGACATAAAGATCCAGAAATGTTTTGCCCTAAAAGTCCATATGAAGAGAAGAAAGGAGGGTTGATTGGGCTCTCTGTAAGTGGGGGGGCCAAGGGTCACGTACAGCAGCTTGAAATTGTTTTCCAGTATCACTTATCATGCACCCCACAATGGTTAGCCCACTGATGGGCCAAATGCACCGCTCCCCAAAGGTGTGCCTGCGGGCACCATGGGGCACTGTACTGATGATGATGCGTGCCCAGCGCGGCTTCTCAAGGAGATGGTGAATGAGGCCCCAGAGGCCCAGCTGACGCTTCCAGCACAGATCTGCTCATGTGTTGTGTATTATTCAATTATAACTGTTTCATCTGTAGGGGGTTGAGTTATATAACAATACACAGAGAATCTATTCATGGGAACTCACTCTGTAAAAGCTCCTGTTTCCAATTTAACACAACAAGGGGGTTAACAACCCTCTCGGACTGGTCTAAACGTATTGTTTCTTATTTCTGAGGTTTCTCGCAGTGCTTTAAGAATGGTTTAGTATGTATCCATATTAAAAAACAAGGGACCCAATGTGGCAAAACTAGTGTACACTTGCAGTGTAAGCAGCTACACTTTAAAAAATAAAGGTTCTCGATTGGCATCTACTGTATGGTTCCATGAAGAACCGTCAACATTCATAGAACCGAAATGTTCGAATAATAATTTCGATTACTAAAATGTTTTTTACACTAAGAATAAATGTTCTTTTAAGAACCTTTCACTGAAAGTTGTTTTTGGTTGGGGAACCCAAAATGATTCTTCTACAGCATTACTACAAGTTTCAATCCCTTTCGTGTGATCGTTTATGAAACACGTCTCCAATCATTCGGTCGTGGTCCAGAAAACAAATACGATCTGAATTAGTCAAGCAATATTTAACGAGAACACACAAATGTGATGTGTTGTGGCAGTTGATCTTGAGACAAATCATTTGGCCTCTTCCATCGCTCTTTATGGGGATATTGGGTTTCATCCTGTTTTCAGTCAAAATTCTCTCCAATGGATGGCAGGAACAATGAACACAGTCACTCTGCTTCATCTGATCCCAGCCCATGATCACTGTAGGTAAGTCTGGGGGGCCTCAGCAGAGTCCAGGTGGTAATATAAGAAAGCCCTGAGTATAATCTAATCATTTGTCATAAAGGTCTTTCAATAAACTTTAAATGTACAAACTCTACTAGTTAAGTTATGCTCTAATTCGAATGATTGTAACTGAGAACGATAGATAGAACAATGGATGGATAGAATGCTGGATAGACAGATTTGTCAACATGCCTGCAACACTGAATCAGTCTCTATTAGTTTCTAGGATTTTCTCGTATCAAGCTTTTGAAGAGGAGCTGCTACAGTTAAAGATCTGAAACACTTCCCTGCTGCTTTAACAAGCTCCAGCGTTCGCTTTTAACATCGACTGACGTCTATTGTACATATAAGTGGCTTTAGAAGAAAGCCACCTGTAGCTCTAAAGTCTGCTTTAAAGAGGAGCGCAGAGTTAAAGTCTCTTCCCCGCTGGTGCGCGCTGCCTCTGAACCCCGTCGAGAGGGGCTTCTGCACTGACGCATGCTGCAGGAATATGGGCTGAGCTCCGCAGGGCAGGTCCTTGAAGTCATTTGACTGGATGCATAAATGTTTAGTGCTTGTTAAGAGCAGATAAAACTCTTTCCTGCTCGGTGTGAGGAGGATACCAAAGGTCGAAGTTTCAAGATATGAGTCAGAGACATGACTTGTAACAGATGGAGCTGATAGTGTCGACATGGTGTTGTGAGGGAATCCTAAACTTTATTGGCACTGGTGGTTCCATGAAGAACCTTTAACATTCATGGAAACTTTCCACACTCTTTAAAAATAAAGGTTCTTTATTGGTTTTTATCGGTTCCATTAAGAACCTTTAACATCCATGGAAACTTTCTATTCCACAAAAGGTTCTTTATAATGGAAAACGATTTGGAGTGGAGGGGATGATTCTTTTAAGAGCTGTTCACTGAAAGCTTCTCAGAGGAACCAAAAATAGAAAAAATTCAACAAAATAAAATCTTGGAACTTTTATTATTTAGAGTGCAGATGAGCTCTTCGAGGAATCTTATTATTGAAGGTGTTTGTTCTTCTGGCAAGGATGAGTTTTACCAGGTCTAACAATCTCAATATCGAAAATAGAAAATAGAAAAACGCTTTGTCCGATACTACCTCAACAGTTTTGCTTGCAAAATTTTCCCCATACTAAGATCCAAAGACATCAGAGGAGCTAGAAAGATCTTGAGGGTGCTGGAGAACCTCAGGTCACAAAATGCCTTTTTTTTGTGGTCTGTCTTGAAGTAAAAGTTTTTTCAGTGGCTAATAGATAAAATCCGAACACTTTTAGGAGTGATTTACTTTTGCTCCCATTGATAGCTCTTTGCTGTCATGCACGGTTGAGGTTTTACAGATTTATGGTCTCAAATGCTTCCATAGAAAACAATCATCCCAATAACATCTTCACAACCTCCTGTGTGAACTGACAGATTTGTGAACACATGCAAATGACCCACTAAAAAGTCATACCGCGTTAATATCCGCTCACTTTTTTTAAGGTCTTGACATTGTAACGTTTTATGAGCAAATGCACCATTTGCTGGCTGGGATAACACTAAATGTAATTATCTATGAAGATTCGGGAGGAGCGCGTCAGATACTTAGCCTAATCATCACAGGTGGACCACAATCAAGTAATCAATCCCACAGTATAAATATCGCTGACTTACCTCTATCCATTGACGGTTTATCAGCATGCTGGTTCGCCTCGTCAGTCACCTTATCACAGACCCAATTTTCGTACCAACGAAGAGTGCTACACAGGGGATTTATAAGACCTGCTGCTTTTGCCGGACCCGAGATCATTTCTACCCAGCCAAACACGGCCGTTGAGCAGCATTAAGCGTCATCGCGACAGCTGCTATCCTCGCCAAGCCACACATCGTGGCCAATAGACCGTGCAACTCCGAGCTTGCCTGCTCGATACACGATCGCGCCGCCCGAGACCGAGCTCTCGTCGAGCGCTGGATTGCAGCAGAAAGAATCCAACCACGGTTCAGCCTTTCACCACGGCGTTCCGGCCGAGTGGCAGTGTGAGGCCGCTTCCTCTAGCGGCGCGCAGACTAATACATTTCCAGGCGAAGACGCAAAAAAAAAAAAAAAAAAAAAAAAAACAGGTTCTTCTTTTTCTTCATTGGATTTTTACGGCAGTTTGCATTCAAAGTGTTGCATCTAAAAGCAGTTTTGCGGCTAAAGTTTTGTTCCGTCTTCTTCTAGTAGTGTTTTACGGAGGTTTTGGCAAACCAACGTAAAGGTGCATTACCGCCACCCGCTGATCCGGGGTGTGGATTCCGCATAGATTTGGACTACAGATACACCGTTCCGTCGGATGATGATGCCACTTTTTAACCACGAAGCCAAAGGCATTAGGTTAGATTATTGTAATGCCTCGTTCTCAGGCCTTCCAGCTAAATCGTCGAGCAAGCTTCAGTATACAAATTCTGCCGCACGCTTGTACTTCTCCTCGCGAACACATTACACCGGTTCTTTCACAATCACACGGGCTTCCCGTAAACATGAGAATTGATTTTTAAAATTCTTATCTTAACATACTAGGCACTTCATGGGACTGCACCTGAGTATTTTTGTGAACTCATCAGTCCTGATATTCAATCACGCTCCCTTCGCTCTACTAACTCTTCACTTCACCAGCCATAATGTGAGCTAAAGACCATGGGGGAAAGAGCCTTTTCATATAAAGCCCCTACGCTATGGTACGTACTTCTTCTGCATGCACCTATGTTGGGCGATTTTTGTTGATTAAGTCACATTTATTCAAGACCGTCTGTCTTTAATGAATTATTGTATTGCTTTTGGCGTTTGTTCCTACAAATAAAATGCATTATTATTATTATTGTTACATTCGCCTTACCGCGCACGTTTAAACCTCGCCGAAATGATACAGACATAAGTTTAAAAAAAAAAAAAAAAAAAAAAAAAAAAAAAAAAGTCTCTGGATAAAAGCGCCTGCTAAATGCTTAATTTAATTTAAAAATTTTCATTTGCATGCAAGTCTTCTGGTAGGACCAAATCATTTAGGGACCTATTTTACCATTCACTGGCGTGATCACTCAAAATTAATCTAAAACGCATCTGCCCTCGTGTTTTGATGCAGGATAGCAAGCATGAGTAAAATTACCATCGCCTTTTAAGGACCGTAATACGGAAAACCGGAAAGTAAGTCTCTTTAGAAACCACTTGGAAGCAAATAGCACATAACTGCCGTAAACCCATTTGCTGCAAGCATCGCCAACGGCCCCAGTCTATGTTTCGTTTTCACAGCACGTTAAACATCACTCTCTTACTTGATCTGGATAAGCCGCGCATCAATTGAAGTCCAAAGACTTTGGCTTTTATATCTGACCAATATTTCGATAAAACATAATTCCAGTGATTAATTTTCCATCATGTCAGGAAAACTATTCCTATTCCTGAACGGTAAACGTCAAAGTGTTAGCTCGTGGACAAATGTTGATCATGGATCTAGTCAGAAAGAATCATGAACAGAAACATCTTTATTTTGGGTATATAATTTCTGCCTCCATGCCAAAAATGGGGGGTATCTTGTAAGGGGTTAACGTTACTGCTATAATCATGTCTTTCGGTACAACGCCTTACAAGACTAAACATGCTCAATCGTTTCCAAAAGCCTCTGTTTCCACAGTCCATAATACAACGTGAAAACAGCGTTCCAAACGTATCCACTCGGGAGTCCGTCTAAAGAGCCCGGAGGCCAAATGAGAGGAAAGATGCTTTTCCAACAGGAACATAATAAGGTGGACAAGGCCTGAGGAATCGTCAAATCAGGCAACAAATTGCTAAGCTGGTAACACAGTAGGCTACCCATCCATTTTTAGCTTGCCCCATCAAATATTACTAACACTTTTTACTCTTCCCACAGCCAACATCTACAGCAGCCGAAGCAAGTAGCCTTTCATGTACCTCCTCACTGCCGCAGCAGTGTCTGCTCCCGCAGGGGCCTTTCCTGTACCTCCCCACCGCCGCTGCAGTGTCTGCTCCTGCAGGAGCCTTTCTTGTACCTCCCCACCGCCGCTGGAGTATCTGCTCCCGCAGGAGCCTTTCCTGTATCTCCCCACCGCCGCTGCAGTGCCTGCTCCCGTAGGAGCCTTTCCCGTATCTCCCCACTGCCGCTGCAGTGTCTGCTCCCGCAGGAGCCTTTTCCGTATCTCCCCACTGCCGCAGCAGTGTCTGCTCCCGCAGGAGCCTTTCCCGTATCTCCCCACTGCCGCAGCAGTGTCTGCTCCCGCAGGAGCCTTTCCCGTTCTCCCCACTGCCGCAGCAGTGTCTGCTCCCGCAGGAGCCCTTCCTATACCTCCTTGTCTGCTCCCGCAGGAGCCTTCCTACACCTTCTCCCTGCTGTGCAGCGTCTGCTCCCGCAGGAGCCTTCCTACACCTCCTCACTGCCGCGCAGTGTCTGCTCCCGCAGGAGCCTTTCCTGTACCTCCACACTGCCGTAGCAGTGTCTGCTCCCGCAGGAGCCTTTCCCGTTCTCCCCACTGCTGTTGCAGCGTCTGCTCCCGCAGGAGCCTTTCCTACACTTAAATATATATAAAAAAAAAAAAAAAAAAAAAAAAAAAAAAAAATTATAAAAAAAAAAAAAAATAAAATACCACACATCACCTCCGCCTAAAGGCATGCCACGCATCTGAGGTTGCGGTGATAGCATCATGTATCGACAATAGCCAAGACGATATTAGGCCCATTCTCCAACCAACGTTTTTTATAATAATCATTAGGCGGCCTACCTTAATTCGGCCTACCTTAATTAATCAAACCGCTCTGTTATCCCATCTCAGCACTGCATTTCCCGCTCGCCCGTGCCCTCAAAGGACGATGTGAGCCCGTAGGTAAAAAAAAAAAAAAAAAAAAAATCATTGGACAAGCGAGATGATCGTAGTGCCGACTACATGAACCAGCAGTATTTAAATATAGTATTTATACTTAATACCAGTGTATCAGTACTTCCGAAAGTATATATATATTTTTTTTTTTTTTTGATTATGGGCGATTCCATAGGCTCTTTTCGTGCACCTGCATGGTCAAAATGGTAAATAGTAAGCTCAGACAGTATAAAGAATCTTTCTCTTACTCCACCCATGCACGATTACATCGTCGATATGTACCATCGATCTCACGTGCTGACAATGACCACATCGCCGATACATGGCACCCATTTGGGGTACACTGGCACAGGAAATCCTAATTTATTTTTGCACGCTTAATTTCGGATACTATGACTGCACCAAGATTTTTTCGGACTCATTATCGGAAGCAGCTCATTGGATGTGCTAAACAATTATCCAAGTAAGCCTCACAGCGTCTACCCTCGTAGACAAATAAATCATCCTTAGTATCGAACTCCCTGCCAGGCGCTGCAAGAGGGCTCCCGGTTGAACCAACCTTTGCCTTCTCCATTCAACTATTATAAATCATCCTTAGTATCAAACTCCCTGCCAGGCGCTGCAAGAGGGCTCCCGGTTGAACCAACCTTTGCCTTCTCCATTCAACTATCAGCAAAGCTTACTCGTTTGACAACGCAAATATTCAAATCCTGCCAGATGCTTTCCCACTTAATCAATCTTGGACTTTCCATCCAACCACCAGCGAAGCTTACCCGATTAAAAAAGCAAAAAAAAAAAAAAAAAAAAAAGCGACATTTACCTATCGAACACCAATGAGTACATTGCAGCCCAAATAAATTTTCCCTTCGATGGCAAGATGTACCCATTCAATACCGCAAGTTACGCTTTCGCCGAACACTAACGGGCTCTTCGCAGATAAAACAATCTCAATTTTCCCTCCGATGGCTGGAGAGACTACCCATCTGGTGTCGCAAATTTTAATAAATATAATAAATGAAAATACAAATAAATATAGAAAATAAATAAATAAATAAATAATAAATAAAAAGACACCGGATGCTGGCCATAGCCTCCCGACCAGATAACCTTACCTTTTTTCAATCCTATGGCCGGCAAGGCTTCTCTCTTCGATGCCAAGAGCTTGAGCTCCCATCGGATGCTGACGAGAGCCTCCCGGCCAGACAACCTCACCTTTTCCATTCTGCGGCCAACAAGGCTTACCCGTTCGTTGCCTGAAGCTCACACTCCCTTCGGACGTAGGTGAAAGCCCCCGGCTACCTGCTTTTCCATTTCTGTCTTTCGTACGGAGAAGTTTACCCGCCCAACGCATGGAGTTAAGGCTCCCATCTAACGTAGGCGAGAGCTTCCCGGCTAGACAACCTTACCTTTTCCGTCCTTTGGCCAGCGAGGCTTAACCGTTCTATCCGGGAGCTAAGCTCCTGTCGGACGAAGGTAAGAGCCTCCCGGCCGGACAACCTTTTCCGTCCTTCAGCCAGAGAGGTTTACCCGTTCGATTCCTGGAGCTAAGCTCCTATCGGACGTCGGTCCGAGCCTCCTGGCTAGACAACCTGACCTTTTCCACCCTTGGCCAGCGAGGCTTACCCGTCCGATGTGAGTGCTCCCATCGGACGCCGGCGACAGCCTCCTGGCCAGCCAACCACGACCCTACTGTGTGTTTCAGGTTACTAACCTACAAGCAAGCTGCTTAAATGCTGCAAGTACCTAACACACAATAAACTCTCCTTCCTTCCTATGGTCACCAAGGCTAAACCGTCTCTTGCCAGGAGTAGCAAACTCCCTTAAACGCCGACGACAGCCTAACGACCACGCAAACTTACCTTTTCCAACCTACGGCCTGCGAGGCTCACCCAGTTTGTCCCCGCCGGACGCTGGCAAGAGCCCCCTGGCCACCTATCGTTACCTTTTCTGTCCGCCATCCGGAGAGGCTTACCCGTTCGATGCGCGTGCTCCCTTCGGACGCCGGCGAGAGCCTCCCGGTTAGACAACCTTACCTTTTCCTTTTCTATGGTCAGCGAGGCTTACCCGTTCGATGTGTGTGCTCCCTTCGGACGCTGGCGAGAGCCTCCTGGTCAGACTTGCTTTACGTTTCCACCCTACGGTCGGCGAGGCTTACCCGTTCGATGTGTGTGCTCCCTTCGAACGTCGGCAACAGTCTCTCGGCCACACAACTTACCTTTCCATTTTGACGGTAGGCGAGGCTTAACCGTCCGACGCCACGAGTCTCGTCCTCCCGCCAAATCCTGCAAAAAAAAAAAAAAAAAAACAAAACAAAAAAAAAAAAAAAAAAAAAAAAAAAAAAAAAAAAGCTACCCTCAGCTACTCTCACATCTTTTAACCCCGTCTGGCGAGGCTTACCCGTTCGATGTTCTGAGTTTGAGGCCCCATCGGATGCTGCGAGAGTCCTCCCAGTCGGGTTTTCCTTTCCAACCCTCCCCGTCCGCCGAGGCTTACCCGTCTGTCGCGTGCGCTCCCTTCAGACGTCTGGCGAGAGTCTCCCGGACGGGCCTATGCTTGCCAGCCGCAAGTGAATCTCATCCAGCCGATGCCGTGAGTCGGGATCTCCCTTCGGATGTTGCCAGAGTCCTCCTTGTCGGCTGGCCCAAAAGCTTTTTATCTGCCTAACCGAGAGGACCCAGACGTCCGTCATCCTGAGTCTCAATCTCCTGTCGGAGGCTTCATGGGCCCTCTCGGTCAGCGTTAGGCCCTTCACCCACTGAATAGCAGGGGCTATCAGCCAGTAGGGCCCGTACGCCGACACCGTGACCTATTCCGGTCGAGGCAACTCGGGTCCTCCCGGTCGGGCACCACAACCACGCCGCTCCTCCTCATCGGCCGGCAGGGCTCACCGATCCAACGCCAAAAAACTCCAGTTGAGCATCGGCCCGAGCCCTACCGACCGGGCGCCAACAACCACGTAGTTCACTAGCTGCAGCTGGTAGGGCCTACTCTCCCAACGCCCAAGTCGCTCCCTCCGGAGTACGTAGGCCCTTCCAGCCTGCCAACGAGATAACTTCTCAGAAACCAAATCAGCCCCCGCCAGTACTCTGCTTTTTGGGGGGCATTCTTTAAACTGGCGGCTGTCCTCCTGTACATTTTGCCTTTTTGGGGGGTACTCTAGCTTCGGGCAATTCCCGAGCTCGGAGCCCTTCCCCGGACAGCACGCCAAATACGCATACCATACCTCAGCTAATTATATGTAAGCGTGAACTAGTGAAATGTAATTATCTATGAAGATTCGGGAGGAGCGCGTCAGATACTTAGCCTAATCATCACAGGTGGACCACAATCAAGTAATCAATCCCACAGTATAAATATCGCTGACTTACCTCTATCCATTGACGGTTTATCAGCATCCCTCCTCCACCCCATCTCCTCACTTCAAGTTCACTTTACAATATACGGGGAAGGGGGGGTACTCTAGCTTCGGGCAATTCCCGAGCTCGGAGCCCTTCCCCGGACAGCACGCCAAATACGCATACCATACCTCAGCTAATTATATGTAAGCGTGAACTAGTGAAACTTGCCAGTTTATATAATGGAGCCTGAAGGGATCATACTTTTGGCATTTAGCACAGTGGACTACTTTTGCACATATTGATTTTTCTCTTTTTGTGGGTTTCTTGGATTACTAAATGAAAGATGGATGGATGCAGTTTAGTTTTGATAGTGTGTTTTCAAATGAGCAAAATGATAACTATTTTGACAAATTTAATTTACAAAATATGCATTTTTTATTCATTATATTTTATATTTTCATAATAAACCACCATATTCATATAATAATTATAATATTCAAAAAACTTGAATATAGGGATGCACAATATACAGAAATTTTTTTGCCACTGCGAATATTTTTTAATTACCTGTATATTTGAAAAACAATATATATATAATAACATTATTATTATTCTAATATTTAAAAACAGGATTAATATTATTTACAAATGCACAATATTCAGATTCTTTTTTGACACTGTTGTTTAGATTACCTATATATCTGCAAATAAATATATAAATAAAAATAACTACATTATTACCATTACACTGAATATTATTATTTAGGGATGCACAATATGCTAATTTAAACTAATATTCATATTTATCCAATTATTATTGATTCGATTTTTCTTATATTGGAAGCAGATATCAAGCATATTTTTTGCCTACTCTTTCAACATTTTCTTTTTAACTCAAACATTCATTATAAAGTTATATGATTATATATATTTTCTGCACAATCATTTTGATGCCTGATTTTACTTAAAATATTATTAACTACTATACATACATGTCACAAAAACAAACTTTTAATGGAAGATTTCTGTAATAAATTCACCTTTTAATGCAAACTTGTGCATGTAAAGTCAACAGATCCAATTGAACAATTTAACAAGCATGATATCAAGCACATCCACGCGCATCAAATTTATTTATATGTCCCACATTAAAACTGTCATGGACAAGCATTTTGGCTTTGACAACAAACACATTACATCTGCACGAGTCAATGACAACTGGGGCATCACCATGGAGACCAACAATCATTTGTATTTACAAAAAAAAAAAGGTCCGGGAGGCTGAGAAACGCTCAAGCTGTTTTTGGAGAGCACTCCACATGCATTACCAGAAGCCAGTTCTGCCCGAGAGAGTCTGAATGTCGCCCAATTACACATCTTGTTCCCTGCTGTAGAACCTTGTAGCTGTTCTTGGAAATCCTCTCTGCCTGCTCCAAATCCTCACATGCTTCCGCTGCTACTCCGAAAATAAAATGGTGAAGGCCATGATGATACAGCAAAACGCCACGTAAGGGCTTTTGCGCTCCCCTAAAAGGTAACGTGAAAGATGATTACCAAAAGAATAGCAAAAGAATAAACCATATATTAAAAAAAAAAAGAAAAAACAATGACATGGTAGCTTTTATGGCATTACTTGCCTATTCTTGCACATTTCCAGAATATTCCAAGAAACCTGAAGACAAAAGGAAAGGGGTTACAGTTAATGCTTGAGCAGATATCATTTGAACAATTATAACTGTGACCTGAAATCATCAGAAATAGAGCTCTGGAAACCACAAATGAATTAGCTTTAATCATTTAGATAAAATAAAAAAATACAAATATTACCAATAATATTAGTACATATGCAACATTTACATAGTATATCAAAAGATAACAGTGAAAAAAACAGACTTTCACTGTCTTAGGTTTACATTTCATTTGAATTCTGTTTTAATGTGATGAACTGACAGACACTTTTGGAGAAAGGTTTTATATTTTAAATTATTACGACAACTGCCCCCCCCCCATATTCCCTAAAGTAACCATAATTCACAACATTCATAGTTACTGTAGTTAGTGTCACAACTGTAAAACAAGAAAGAAAGAAAGAAAGAAAGACAGAGAGAAAGGTTCAGGATATGTAAGATGCCATGATGTCAGGATGTCTGCTCACCAATGCTGAATTTATTTGATCAAAAACACAATAAAAACAATAATATTGTGAAATATGGTTACAATTCAAATTAACTTGTTTTCTATTTAAACATATTTCGCAACATAATTCATTCCTGTGAGGCAAAGCTGAATTTCCAACATCATTACCCCAGTCTTAAGTCACATGATCCTTCAGAAATCACTCTAATATGATGATTTGAGCTGATTTCTAATTATCAACAATACTGAACAGTTGTGCTGCTTAATCTTTTTGTGATACATTTTTCCCATTGTATTTACTCTAGAAACCTTTTTTGACATTACAAATGTCTCTACTTACACTTCTGACCAATTTAATGAGGCCTTGCTGAATAAAAATATACACTTCTTTACTTTTTAACGGTAGTGTACATATATTTGTTTTCCTGGAAGAGAAAGGCTGTAATTGTGTATATCCTTTAAATGCTGATGTTGCAGTACTACAATTGGGCTTAAAATAAGACTGCACGAGTAAAACACAAAGCAGCGTGTCTGCCGACTGCTTGTCTAGGAAGCGTGAAGCATAAGATTACAGAGGGCAGAACTACAGATGACTGACGAGCTTCACAGGGCCTGAAATGTCACAACAGACGCCTGACAGAGCGGAGATCTACGAGCAGACGGGCATCTGGCCTGAACAGAAACAACAAACAGGTCAGCGAGAACATGCACTGGCAACAGCCTGCGCAGACCCCGGGAACAAACCCGAGCCTCTGTTTCCCCACGGCAAACAAAGCTTCAACACATCTCCCCAGTAAACGCTCTTTAGGTTTCGCAACCGTGGCATTTGGAACAATCCACAACTTAATATTTGATGTCTTTCAGACGATCGTTTACTTTGTGAGACACAGGCAAAGCTGCAAGTTTCTGCCCATCTACATTAAAGTAATTCACTGTAAACGCCAAAATGGACATCTTGGAAGTACGTCACAGTTTCTGGTAGCAAACAAGGCTCGGTTGTACTCGGTTTGAGGGGGTGCGAAAACCATTACTTTAATACGTAGCAACTCTGGCTAATTTGTCTTGGCTAATGCATGAGTTTGTTGAGATCAGATCGCTGGATGTGAATTATCTCCTTCATTTCCTGCTCCTGTCATGTGAAGTCCAGACATGTGGCGAACATCTTGATGCTCGAGTTCAATGTTAGACGGTCACTATTTCACAGACGTATCCCCAAAACAAACGGTGTCCAATGACACTCAACTTAGATCAAATGAACAAAGATTGTAAATAAAGACTTTGGATTATTAACAGAAAAAGGGAGTTTATTTTTTTGTTAACAATTTGGCCGTGAGAAAGATATCTTGGCAACATTTTTCTGATTGTTTCTGGGAATTAACGGAAGATGTTTCTATTAAAGTGTTTGTATGAAACCATAAAACAGATCCAGGCCTGTTTGGAAAACATCTCGGACCTTTAAACCACAAGTCTTTTGGTGGCTTCAAGGAAAAGTTCAGCCAGAAATGAAAATTGGCTGAAAATGTACTCCAAGATGTAGATGAGTTTGTGTCTTTATCAGATTTGGAGAAATGCATTAAATCAATTGTTTACCATTGGATCCCCTATAGTGAATGGGTGCCGTCAGAATGAGAGTCCTAACAGCTGATAAAAACATCACGGTAAACAAGTTAACCAGTGGAAAAGCCAATCCTATTTTTACTCTCACATACAAATTCACTGACATATGTCAAATATTATTTTTTTGCTTGTAAACAGTGCTTAATCTGTGCATATTTCTCTCCTGATTCAACGAGGTGACATTTTCACTGGAGAAACATGCAGATTTTTGCTTCACAAGATGTTAACTGATGGACTGGAGTGGTGTGGATTATTGTGATGTTTTTATCTGTTGTTTGGACTCTCATTCTGACGGCACCCATTCACTACAGGTGATCCGCAGGTGAGCAAGTGATGTAATGCTGAATTTCTCCAAATCTGATGAAGAAACAAAACTCATCTCTACCTTGGATGGCCTGTGGCTGAGTAATGTTCAACAAAATTTCATTTTTGAATGATCAGAATGTCTGTAAACATACCCTGTTTTGTTCTTATCCAGCAGGCTGGGAGCGAGAGCTCGTATATACGCGCAGGTGCAGATGAGCAGCAAGATGACTGTCAACAGACTCTGGAAATTAAATATGGCAGACTGCAAGAGACAGAAAGAGAAAATAAATTATTACTCACTTATTAATATAAAACTAAATTTCTAAAACACTGTGACCCAAAAAAGTTAAATAATGAATGCACATTTAAAAAGTTTAAATTTGTTTAGATATAGTTTAGTTTATACTTTGATAAAAAACTGACTTTAGAAAAAATTATATGTTTGGGCAAAACCTTGACATTAGTTTTGGCATAACAACTGAGTATGTATTCATATTAAGCTTAGTGTTGTTAAGTACTTGGTAATTTAAAGTATTTTTTTTTTTAAATGAATGTAAAAATCCACTGTGATCTAGTGATATGTATAGTATTACACAGAAAAAAATTAATTTACATGTTTTCTATCAGAGTGATTTCTATGTCTATGCTATGATATCCCTAACCATAACAACTTCGTCTGTGTTTTAAGATGTTTTGATTTTATAAGTAACAACCATAACTGTCCAAACTGATCAAACATTTTAACTGATTTTACTCCGACATATGACATTAGAGTCTATAAAGCTTTAAATATTACAAAAATGAATAAATAAATAAAATACTGTTATCAATAAAAGTCCACATGTGACATTTTTTTTTTTTTTTGGCAGATTCTATTTTTGTTATTATTTTTATTTTATTTTAAGGGACTGGATTAAAAGTATCTCAACAAACTGCCAGAAATTTTTTTTTTTTTTTGTGCATTTTATGAAAAAAGTTAAAAGCTCCCTGGGGCAGAATTAATTTGTTACCGACTTATTTGATTACAAATTCAGATTACTACAATTTAAAATTTAATTTAAATCAGTTTTCTGTTCTGATGCATTTTAAAACCGAATTTATTCACGTGATGGCAAAACATGTATTC
Source organism: Carassius auratus (assembly GCF_003368295.1). Lineage (NCBI taxonomy): Eukaryota > Metazoa > Chordata > Actinopteri > Cypriniformes > Cyprinidae > Carassius > Carassius auratus. The sequence goes on from NC_039252.1 coordinate 20,902,211, forward strand.
TTTAGAATTTTCATATTTTCATTTTAACATTGTACCTATAACTTTGATCTTAACTGTACATTTTTGCATAAATAATATTTAATTGCCAGAATTTTTTTTTTTTTTTTTGCATTTGATAAAAAGGTAAATACTTCCCAAGGCAGCATTTGTTAGTTATCTGATCAAAAATACGTAATAAAAATAAAAATTGCATTATTATAAATTGTTATTGCGATTTGAAATAACTGTTTGTTTGATAATATTTGAATATATTTTAAAATGTTATTTATTCCATTACTCTGTGTTTTTAACTTTTTCACAATAACTTTTAGAACTGAATTATGTGGTTGCATAAATAATAATCGCCATAAAAGACGTGTTATGTTGCAGTCTGAGGAGTTCAAGGGCCTGTTCTCTCTGCCAACTCACACTCGTAGCAGTAACGTTACAGAACTCTGTCAAGTATTATATTCAACAGAAGTCATGAATGACAGCCCAGCATTGTGCAGAACAGACCGGTGTTGGCACACATGAGCACAGACTCATACATTGATCAACACGACCAGCTGCTTTCTGTTGTCTCCTGCAGAATTTCTCCTCACATCGCTTTTATTTTCACTGCAGCGTGGACGGATATATCGCTAACGTTACATCTGACAGAACGCGACGACATTCAGGCGAATTCAATCAAGCTGACTGCTCGTTTCTACTTCACTTGTACAAACTTTTCCAGAATAACAGCTTTATACTTACCATCTTGGTATCACCGGCCAGCCAACTCACACTTCCGGTGTAGGGTGGAAATGACGTCACCGGTACGGCAGCCTGGAAGCGCGAAGTGTCGAAAAGCCGGATGTGAAAGGAAAACGAAATCTGCAGAATTGTTTTAGTTTGACTTACAATTCATTTAACTCCCAGCATCCATTTTCTTTCGGGATGAGGTGAGATTTTGCACGTGTATACTCACTGAGATCGTGATATGAGGGAAACGCACTTGTTTATGATATGATGTTGTTTGTATTCTCTGTTGAAATGTTTCCTGTCATAAACAAAACACATTCTAATATTCTTTGCTATTTATAAAACAACACACCTACAATATATAAACAATCCAGAAATAAGGAAACAGGAGAGTTCATATTTCATATTTCATGTTTGTCATATTTAGCAGAAATATAGGGGCAGCGTTGAAGAGGGTTTTGTTGTCAACGTGTTAGGGAACTTGAAATCTTGTAACGTAACGTTATTTGTTTTGAGTCTACACAGAAAAGCACCATGGTAACCATAGTCAGTATAGTTTTAACAAGAAAACTATAATATTAATAATAAATAATTCAACAAATAACAATATTATATGTTATATTTATATTTTATGTATTGCTGATATAATAGTCTTCAGTGCAAAACATAAGACAAGTGACCACATCAAATTAAAATGATAAAATATACATAGAATGCATATTAAATGCAGGTAAAGTGCCTACATTAATGTTTCATATAACTTGTCTAGATAAAATGTCAGAATTTGATTGAAATAATGTTCAAACCTCAATCAGTTTAACAAATACGTATATGTAAAAAATTATTTGACAAAATTCTGTATTTATTGCGATCTATAAACGAATAAGTGATCATGCTAATTTTTATTATATTTTAAATGATTAAAAATGTCTTGCTGACAAATGGCTAAAACCAGTAATTAATTGGAATTAATCATTCAAAATGACAATTAATTCATATTTTGGGGCTGCACTATGATCCAAATAGAGTTTGGATTGTCATCTAATGATTTGGGTTGTAACTATGCCAGGCAATATTTTATGATTTAGAATCTATTGTTACATTGTTAAACTAATTTTTTTCAGTAATCCTTGTTCAAACTATATGATATACATAATTTGTAGCTCAGAAAAAAAAAAGTAGACAATTTAAATGTATGAAAAAAATTAAAGCTGTAATAAACTTATATTATTTTATATATAGAAACATACTATCTCATCTAAACTGGCATAGAGCAAGACTGTCAGTTCCTTTTTTCTACACAAATATGTCATTATACTGATCAGACTGAGGCTTTAGTTGCAGTGCTGTCTACTTCCTAGCCAGTGATGCTCTTTAATGATTCTGTCGCTCTAAAATTTTGTGTATGGATGTACAAAACACAAGCCATTTGTTTCAGCAATCTCTTTTCATTGAGGATTAGCATTTTTTCCCCTCTAAAAACTAGACTAGACTACACTAGAAATTATGGTTCTTTTCCCTTAAAAATAGACTTGGAGAATTAATTCATTGTGTTTTGCTTCCAACCGCTGATGACTTTGGGGAATAGGAGATGGTGCTCTAATCAGCAAGCCAGAAATAAATCTTTAGCTTTTGATGGATTATGAATATCTCTATTCATGGTTGATATATGGAGAGAATGTTGCTCAGATAATTTACTGGGAATCTGTTTAATTATATTGGTAATATTCTATAATAATGTAATGGGGCGAAATAAAATGTCCAGATATGTCTTTCATCACTGAAGAACCTATTTGTTTGCACCACTATGCAAGAGAGAACTGACTGTAAAACGGGTGTTTTTTTTAGGGTCACTTGTGCATATTTCATAAACTTCCTGAAAGAGATTGTCAGTTGTGTAGAATGTCAGTCTTGTTTAGACAAGAGGGTTTTGTTGAGATGGTCGAGAGACCATCTGTGGACCATCGATGGAGTGCTTTAGAGTGGAATGTGTCTTAATTACACCTCAGTCAGTGTCGTAACTTCAGAAGCTCTCCAATATATTATTAAGCAACCAATAATCTCTTATGACTGGTAGTGTTTGTATGACCCACGCCTTCGTGATTATAAATCCATTTTGTCAGGTTTTGGACCATTTAAAATAGCACAGGCTTACAGGTATTTGACACTGAAGACTGGAGTAATGATGCTGGAGACTAAGCTTTGTATCACGGGAATATGTTACATTTTAACATATATTCAAAGAGAAAACAGTGACATTTTTAAAACAGAAAACAAATAAATGGTAAATATTAAATATAATATTCAATATTTTTACTAGCAGGTGAATATCGCAGACTTAAAAGATCAAGAGAAGCAAAAATTCTTCATTCAGCAACCCAAGCAGTTTTGTTTTGTGTTTTCTTTTCTTCTCGTGTTATCACTATTCCCCCATCCTGAATTCCTTATCTTCTCTCATTCCCTGATCCCTTTTATGGAAAGTGACCTGGGACCCCCTTTCTATACTTCACCACCTTTTTAGAAGAACAGCTTTCTCTCATCCGCTGTTACCCAGGCCAGCCAGATACTGCTGGAAAGAGAGCAGCCGTGTCACACAGCCACGTTCTAGATGAGACTGTGGCACTTAAATCTTGTTTAGTTTGGCCGGTCTAAAACAGCCTGAGGCTGTGGATGAATATCTGGGTAGCTACTGTATATTGAACATCTTGAGGAGTGTGCTGCATCCAAACTTTCCACGCTGACCCCTTCTTGGCTTCTCGGCCACATCTTAAGAGAATTCTTTGTCTTATTTGTCAAAGCTCCTTCTCATATTCCTATTGGCTTTGCAGCATCTGTCATTACCGAGGGCGAAGAATCACCTCTGTGCAGATGTTACTGTAGCTAATGAATGGCCGTCCTGTTCCCTCAGAGTGTGTACTGTGTCAGTCTTTGGATAATGCGACCCCGCTGTATGTTTATGCCACGGTTTACATAAAAGTCATGTCAAGAATAGCAACAATTGGTTATGATGCACGACGGGAAGGAAACAGATGTAGACTGTTCGCTGAGGGTTTTGGACATGTTGATTATCAGTTTGACAAGCGAGTTAAAATCAGTCGATGTATGCTGTCCCTCACCTTTCCCCTCGCCGCTGCACATCGTCAGCGCTGACCTGAGAGGTCGGCCGTTTCTCACACATCACTCGCTGGATTTTCTGACTACTGTGAGGTCTGATCCATCCGTTAGTAGCCTGCTGTGGAGTTTGTAGAAACTTCCACAAACTTCTACATGTTCACTGACCTTTGCTTGATAATTTAAAATCTATCAGGAGTATAGTAATCTCCACTCATTGTATATAGTTTTTAATAATATAATTGATTTATTCACATAGTAAATACATGTGAATACAATTATTGAATAATTCATGCATATAATTTTTTTATGTAATATATGATTATATATTTTTTATTATGAAATAATTATATTAATGCAATTTTATTAAATTAAAATATATAATACATATTAGTTTAAATTTATGTATATCTAATATATATATATATATATATATATATATATATATATATATATATATATATATATATATATATATATATATATATATATATATATATATATATATATATATATATATTAGGGGTGTAACGATACGCGTATTCGTATTGAACCGTTCGGTACGAGGCTTTCGGTTCGGTACGCGGTACGCATTATGTACCGAACGGTTCGTTGGACTAATTAATTAAATTTGGAAAATAAAAAAGGTGTGTGAAATATAATGTTATGCGTTCAACAAGGTAGCCCAATAACCCAAACGACGTAACAGGCAATGCCCCTGACACCCCCGAAGAAAAAAAAACACCAACTTATATGTTTATGTTAGGCTACTCAGTCAGGCGCTCGCTCACTCAGTACGCGCTGAAGGCTCGGTACGGAGCCCCGCACGTCACCTGTAGGAGAGAAAAAAAATCAATCCGTGGCGACGGTTTTGCAATCCGTCCCCTCAGTTTATAAACCGTGCTCATGAATTAATAAACTGTTCACTCGGTTTAACAAATCGTACCCAGGATTAACAAACCGTGCCCACGAATTCCCAGTCCGTGCGTTTAGATTGTGTAAACCGTGCCCTCGGTTTTTGAATCCGTACCCACGAATTCATAATCCGTGCGCACGCTTTCGCAATCCGTTCCCTCGGATTTGAAAACTGACACGCATTTTACACTTAACAGTGAAACATGCATCTAACTCCGGCAGGTGGGGTGAGGTGGGTGGAGCTTAGTATAATAAAATCACAAAAATCTTCATGTTAAGAAAGAATTGTACACAAGCATTTCCAAAACTGTCCAAAGGTTATTTAAAAATAAAGCAATTCACAAATTATTTTATGACAAATATTTTTACTGTCTTGTACTCATTTATTTAGCCTACAAATTAAAATTATAAAAAATAACTTTATTTTTATTTGTATCATTATTATATATTATTAAACAGGTTATGCATAAGAATCTTTTATCCAAAATAACTTACAAAAGAGGAAAAAATTACTCCAGAGTCAGTCACAATGCCAGGTTTATTGCACAATAATAATCAAGTGCTATTATAGATTATCAGCAATTGAACAAGATTTTAATGCGCATCTTTCTTATTAAATCTTTGTATTCCACCTCGTACTACACTTGATAGAGAATCACTTAAGACACTTTGCTGTAAACCTATTCCACATAATAATATTCAATAAAACTGTATGTTAACACGTAGGAGTTTGCTGCATGAATCCGTGAGTACGGTTTACAAATCCGAGGGAACGGATTGCGAAAGCGTGCGCACGGATTATGAATTCGTGGGTACGGATTCAAAAACCGAGGGTACGGTTTACAAAATCTAAGTGCACGGATTGGAAATTCGTGGGCACGGTTTGTTAATCCGTGGGCACGATTTGTTAAATCGAGTGAACAGTTTATGAATTCGTGAGTACGGTTTATAAACTGAGGGGACGGATTGCAAAACCGTCGCCACGGATTGCTTTTTTTTCTCCTACAGGTGACGTCCCGGGCTCCGTATACGGACATCACCGCAGCGAATGGTGCATTTACGTTATAGCCGCGGATATGAGACCTTACTCTGTAGTGGAAAACGCAGGTTTTAAGAACATGCTTAATGTAATTGAGCCCCATTACAATATTCCTTCACGAGCCCATTTCAGACAGACCGTAATTCCTGCTTTGTTCCAAAAAACATAAGCCCAAATAGAGAACCAATTGAGTAAAAACACACTAAATATAAAGAGTTATAGAGTTCCATATAAAAAGAGTTACATCTTTGTATTTGTTCATAACCACTACAACAATATTACATTTAATTTTTAAAAAAAAATTTATAAGGAGCTATTTTTGTTTTATACAGTATGCTGCTAAGAAAACACCATAGAAGATGGGTAAAGAATAGCTCCATCATTGTTCAATGTAAAAAAAACACATACTTTGTTAGTTTTAATAAATAAAACATTTTTTAAAAAATCAAGGAAATTTATCTGCCAATTTTTTCTTTTTGCTGTATCTAAAACGTACCGAACCGTACCGAACCGAACCGTGACATCAGTGTATTGAACCGAACCGAACCGTGAATTTTGTGAACCGTTACACCCCTAATATATATATATATATATATATATATATATCAAAAATAAAATTAGGCATATCTTTTTTAATATCTAATTAAAATAGTATATATTCTAGTTATTTTCATTCTATTATTTTTTTAGTATTTTAATGACCAAATTAACCATCTGTTTTTCACAATGTATATTTATAAATATTAGTGCAGATACTATTGAAGTTGTTGAATTATGTTTGTTCATTCTTACAGATTTAATAGAATGCAGCATGTATTGTGGTCATTTTCTTTGTTTTTGAGCTGTGTGTGATGTTATTATGATCACTTTTTTCTGCAGGTGTTGCAGCACTAGCGTGCGTCAGATCTCCATTGCCTCTCAGCCTCATCGCACATTTTTTCTTAAGCTAGAGTGGGCTAAGGATCTTGGATCTGGCTTTGTTATACTTCTGTCTGATGGCTTGTCTGCGTGGAGTGGTGAAGGTACTAGGACATCAAATGATTCCATTTAAATGACATGAAGCGCCTTCAGAACTGCCACGTTTCAAACCACAGTTTCGTTTGTTAGTTTCAGAAGAGGATGTGTCCCGTGAAGCCCAGGAGATCGAGATGGATCTGGAGAGGTATGTTGGTGACCTGCACCTGGCTCTGACCGGAGAGGGACCAGCAGCAGAGGGGGAATACAGCTTCCACCTGACACCTGAGAGACCCGGCCGCCCCATGCTGCAGCTGTCTTATGAGAAGGTGCAGAACGACATCTCGGTGAGTGGCACGCCTGAGACCGCTACACAGCACTGCGTGATGTAATAGTCTCGCTGATTGACACACGCTCTCACATAGTATGCAGTTAGGGTACAAAATGAACACACATCAGGTGCCAGATGTTAAAGTTAAAATGGAGTTTTCAGAAACTGCAGCGTTACGTCAGCGTAAGTCAAATTGTAAGAATTATTATATGGCCGTGATGATGGAAGTGACTTGACTGAACAACTATGTTTAAAGTTGAAAGTTGACATCAAAATATATCCTGGATTCTTTTTCTCTGATATGATGGATGGATGGATGGATGGATAGATAGATAGAACTTTGTAACGTATTTGATTTATGGTTTTACAGCCTTTTTTTCCTAGTTATCACTGAACAAATATGCAGTGTTTAACTAAAATATTATTATTATTTTATGATTATAACATTTAGCCTATTTAAACATCTTCTAACAGTCCATGCCGATTTCATTGTATAGGCAGTGCTTCGAGATGTAGTGCGGTTGTGCTTCGAGCAACGTGAGTTCGAGTCCCAGCTTGGGGACCTTTCGTGATCCAATAAATAGATATTTAAGTATCTAAATTAAAACAGTAAGGGTTCCTACGCAATTTAGAAATATGGAAATTTATTTAAGTAATTTCCAGGAAATGCATGAAAAAAGGTTCATGCACTAAAACTATTTTATTTGTGCTTACTTCATTCATAATCTCATTTAGCTACTTTGCACACTTGTTACTGCGTTGTAATTTTAGAGGATTATGTAAAACAACATGAATTCCTTTGGCTCACCGGATCCTGCAGAGTTAAAAAAATATTTCACTTAAGTAATTTGCAGGTCTGGAAAACTATTTTGACTATTTGCCCTGTTCAGTGTTCTATAATATAAAATTAATAATTTCTAAAAAATAAATTTATCATACAAGGAGCAAGATTTCATGACAAACATTTAGTGAATGAATTAATTCAAGACTAACATTTCATTATGCAGAACTATTTAAACGAGTCGTTTTTGAACGTCACTAAACAAAAGTTCATATGCCATGCAAACTAGCAAAAGTTAAGGAAGCAAACATGTAGGCGTAGTCTCGCTGTGCTTACTCATTCGTGTATCATACCGTAGCCTATAAGGTTTAAATAGTAGAACAAATAGTAGAACGTGTATAATGTAATATTTTAGGTAATATCAGCCCTACTCTTGCCAAGCTCTGATTTCTGAGAGATGTACGGCGTGGCAACAACAATGCTGTGTTTTTTTTTTTTTGTTTTTTTGCTGATCTGCGCTATTTCCATTCATAAAGTTTACGTCCATTCACTTCGCACACTCATTGAGTGAATTCAGAGGTTTGTGTAAAATATTGCGCTGATCCCCTGGCTCACCTGTGAATCTAGTAAACACCAGACTGTGCTGCAGCATCAGCAGAATATTCAGGCAGAATTATTCGTTTTATCTGTTATTCATTTTTGATGCCATTATTCGCAACGTATACATAATAAGGTATTCGGCCTCGGGCACACCCCTAATAGATAGATACACTTTAGATGCTGACTGGGTGGATAGAATGATGAATAGAAAGATGGATAGAATGATAGAATGATAGATAGATAGATAGATAGATAGATAGATAGATAGATAGATAGATAGATAGATAGATAGATAGATAGATAGATAGATAGATAGATAGATAGATAGATGGATAGATAGATAGATTTTTTTTTTAATTCGTTCATTCTTTGTGTTCTTGTTGGTTCGCACCGTTCATTCCCATGTCCCTCTCCTGCACTGGTTCCTCTATGAGAACACATCTGTTTCATGGATGAGAGAAAGAGTGTGCGATCTCTGCTTGCTTGAGGCTCTAGTGAACGCGTGATTGGCCAAAATCGCTCTCAACACTTAACCATTCCCAGAGAACTACCGCTCTTTATGTCGAGCTTTAAAGGAGGTTCCCCTCGTTTGATCTCCTGCCAAGCTCAAGGGTGCCGAGGAACTCCAGTGTCTGGGAAGTCTTCGGTAAACTCTAACGTCAAGACCAGGTCACGTAGTATGTTTCTTACTGTACTGGATTTGTTGATGTTAAATTCATCCATCGTTTCCATCTGTGTGGTGCAATGTCTGTTTGTAGTGAAATAGTGTGGCATAATTACTGAAGCCTAGAGAAGATGAAGCTGACATAAGGTTTGCTTTGTCTAAAACGGGTCTCAAGAGAGGATACCTTCCCTCTGAACGTCTCATCTCCATTTCAGACCTGTCTTAAATTGAAGCCAATTTTAAACGCTCATTTTTATGGGATTAAGTGAGGCCTTTTTGACATGTAGTGCCGGAGATGTAAAGATGTGCTATTACTGTACTGTAAACCTGCACCACATACTCCCCTGAGGATGCCTTCCATATGTACAGATCTATGCTCACCAAGTCTGCATTTATTTGATAAAAGAAAAAAGTAAAAACTGTAATAATGTGAATTGTTATTACAAATAAAAATAAAAATGTTCTTTTTTCATATTTTTCTGAATGTAATTTATTGCAAGGCTGAATTTTCAGCAGCTGGATAAAAACCTCTGGCAAATGTGTATGTAAAAACTGAAAAATGACCTTAAAATAAATATTTAGTAAAATGTTTTATACATTTAATAAATGAAAATTATCATGAAATAGACTGTATTGAAAAAAAAATACAAATACAGTTTAAATTAAAATGGTTTTGGAAATTTTCCCTGTGGTCCCTCTCAGAACAGACTTGTGGCCCATTTTTGGGAAGTGACCCTCCAGCTTAGTACCACTGATACATACATGCATACATACATGCATACATACATATATATATATATATACATACATACATATATATATATATATATATATATATATGGGGAGGGGTTATATTGGTGCCGTGACCCGTATGGGAGTGAGGTTTAGGGGGGTAAGTGTGAGTAGGTGCTTGTGAACAGACTTGTGGCCCATTTTTGGGAAGTGACCCTCCAGTTTAGAACCACTGATACATACATACATAAAATGGGGAAGGGGTTATGCTGGTGCCGTGACCCGGATGGGAGTGAGGTTTAGGGGGGTAAGTGTGAGTAGGTGCTGTGCAGGTAAACCTCACTCCCCTGATCTCAAGAGATGCACTAGCGATTGATGCTAGTGGCTGCAGTCATTTAGCCTCCTTGTTAGTGTGTCCGCCTCTCATGCCGGAGACCCAGGTTTGTAGTTAAGTTGTCAAGTATTTAAGTTGTTTCGTAGGCTTGGATTGTGGTGAAATTCTTATAAACTGTCTGTGATTTTCTTAAATTTCAATAACGTCCTGTTGCTCAACTCAATCGACGAAATCATGTTCATCAACGTCAGGTCATTTCTCCTTTTTTGCTGCCACAGTAGATGTGACTGCATGGAAATGTCAAGGGTCTGTTTTGGAAAAAGGGAAACTGGCCCTTGGTAGGGGAGGAAAGTTCAACCAAATGTGTAAAAGATTCTTCATTAGGTTGATTGCTAACATTTTGTGGCCTTCTTCTTGTGTGTCATTTGGAATTAATATTGCACAATTAAACTGGCAACCATGATAAAAGTATCATGTATAGTTCACTGCCCTTGAAATGTTTGGGGTAGTTTGGGTTAAATTGAAAGTGATTGTAAAGACATTTAGAACGTTACAAAAGATTTCCATTTCAAATAAATGCTGTTCTTCAAAACTTTATATTCAAGATTCCCGAAAAAATCAACACTGATGATAATAAAAGAAATGTTCCCTTAGCAGCAGATCAGACTTAGAATGATTTCTAAATGATCATGTGTCACTGAATACTGCAGTAATGATGCTGGAAATTTGCATCACATGAGTAAATTATGCTTACAATATATTCAAATAAAAAGCAACAATTTGGAAATCTTATAATATACTTTTTATTATTTCATATAAAATATTACAGTTTTTCTGTGTGTTTTTTTTAAGTGCATTAAATTACCATTAAGACTTCTAGGCTTACAGAAAGCTTTTTTTCAGACTTTCTTGACTTTTGAATGTGTTCAGGGCTCCTGTATCTTCCCACAGACATGTCTGAGCTCCCACGCTGTAACTTATCCATTGATTCTCTTGTGTAAAGCTGTTTTAGACATTTGACGTTTCTCCGCTTACATCCTTGGCTCCATACTGTATGCTTCAAAATCTGGACCAGTGCTCTTATGTATTTGTTATTGTGCTGGTGCTAGGATTTAGTAAATATATGAGGTAATAAATGGACTGCTGAGACATGAGTATCCTGTTCAATATTACATAAGGTAAAGTCATTATTACATAATAAAGTCATTAACTATATTGTATTTTTAGTCATATTTTCTAAAGTGAACAAGCCCCTAATGTTATTATTGGAATAGTTCACCTAAACATTTTAATTAGCTGAAAATGCACTCACCCTCAGGCCATCCAAGATGTAGATGAGTTTTGTTTCTTGATCAGAACAGATTTAGAGAAACTGACCATTTCATGACTTGCTCACCATTAGATCCTCTGCAGTGAATGGGTGCCGTCAGAATGATAGTCCAAACAGCCAATAAAAACCCACAATCACAATAATCCAGAAGTAATCCACACCACTCCAGTCCATCAATTAATCACTTGTGAAGAGCTACATGTTTGTAAGGAGCATACTGATCATTTTACTGATCATCACTGATCTGTGTTTTAAACTTTAAACCTTTGTTTCAAAATACCAGTCTATAATCCATTATAATGCTTTCTCCAGTGGGGAAAAAGTGCATCTCCTGTTGTGCTCTCACATCACTTTTATGCTGGAGAAAGCAATATCGTTGATAGAAGACTCGTATTTTAGCCAGAAGTGTTGGTTTAATTTAAAATGCCTTAATGGTGGATTTGTTTCTTACAAACACACAGTTTTTTGCTTCACAAGTAGTTAATTAATGGACTGGAGTTGTGTGGATTACTGTGATGTTTTTATCAGCTGTTTGGACTCTGATTTTTGACGGCACCCATTCACTGCAGCAGATCCATTGGTGAGCAAGTGATGTACTGTTAAATTTCTCCAAATCTGTTTCAATAAGGAAACAAACTCATCTTGGATTGCTGGAGGATGAGTACATTTCAGGTGAACTATTCCTTGAAACCTCTTTACGTACTCAAATTGTGCAGCTAGTTTAGGAGAGGTTTGTGATTGTGGTTATTTTCTACATTTTAGAAGCCATAGCTCCTGAAGGGAAGTTACTTTCTAAGTAATGACAGACTGTTATTTGTTTGTGGTTTTCTTCAAGCTTCCAGTGGTGCTGGAAAGACACAGCTGCTGCGTTCTTCAGTGCAACAGCTGAAAGAAGACCCTTAAAGGCTCATGCGCAAATGGTCAGGTTGAGGTTTGGGAAAGCAGGTGTTTGGCCTGCCAGGACAGCTCAGGCACAAGCGTTTGAAGACGGCACTTTCATTACAATATCCCTCTAAATTCTTAGGGACACCCTGACTTCTGTTTCCTAAAGCTTGTATTACTCCCCACTCATGTTCCTTACAGGTGGGCTGGCAATGTCAAAGTACAAACATGCATTTTCTGGAACAGCTGAGGTTGCATGTGATGACACAGTGGTATTCCTACTGCAATATCAAATGGGTATTACAAATTTCAGTAATTTTGGAGAAACACTATGGTAATACTGAGTCATTAAAAGGTCAAATCATGGAAAGTAGGATGTCTGTTACCCGTTTGAAATAGTTCAGTATGATATATTGACTATAACAATAATTAATATATATATATATTAAATAAAATAGCCTGATTGGACTATCAATCTCACAGTCGAATATTCGCGGGCTGTTATGATTATGCCATTCTGACTATATGTGAGCGCTCAAGTGTCTGATTTCACATAGAACTTGCTGTTTTCTCCCAATAAGTTAATATACAGCCTATTATGATAAAGCCGGTATAAGAATCTGAAAAGAAAGAGGCTTCAAACAAATATTTTAAAGTGTGTGAATAAATCCAACCACCCTTTTAGATTTATGTTTCACTTTCCATAATCCATGACCGACAGAGGAGCATCTTGGCGGCAGGGATTTAAAACTTTACCAAGACTCAAACTGACACAGGCAGAGACTGGATTTTTTCGAACGGGTAGGGTACAAGTGATTTTAAAACATTTCAGCCAGTGTATATATATATCGTGGATATATTATTTACCTGATATAAGATGCATTTGGTTTTGAGTCTAGTGCTTCATTATAGTACTACAGTGATATCTCTTCAGCGCGCAGCACGAGCAGGTCAAACAAAGCAGAAAATTAATAAATGTGACTGGGACTGTCACACACATACCATAATAATGAGAACACCTTTATAATAAAACGCTGTGATTTTTTTGAGTTTAGCTGCTGTGTTTCTGCACATTGTTTTGTGAAGAACGTGTCCACAAAAGGAGTTCGCATTCAGAGTCGCCACACAGGTTCATTTGCATTCGGCTCTTTTTAAAAAAATAGCCTATAAGTCCTAATATTAACTTTATATTGTATAAATAACGAAGCGTATTCTACATTAATTTATGAGTTTAATCCCATTGATTAAAAACGCACTATCAAATGCTCACTCTACTGGTCATCTTCAGCGCCCGCAGCTCAAAACAGAAATGCAGAACATTAATAACTACTGTCATATAGGCTAACTTTATAATGAGAGCACTATTGTAAAATTGTGACTTGATAGGGTTTCTCTGATGTTAAGTGTTAACTATCTTTTAATCAAAACATAAAAACATAATTTACTCCGTTTATATCTGCAAGATGTTCATTACATTACATTCTGACTTGACTCAATGTATTTTGCCCCGCCCCCCAACATATGATTCGACTATCAGTCGAATATCAGCAAGATTCAAAAATTCTGATTTGACTATGAAAATCATTAGTCGGGGCCACCCCTAATATATAAAGCTGCAAAAATGGTTTTGGTTTGTTGTGGTCATGATCATAATATATCATTATATATAATAGCATTTTTATATATTGATTATATATTGATATATACAATATATTTTTAAAAGCACAAAAGAAAAATGTTTTCCTGTTCCCTGGGAGGATTTTGTATGTGCTCAGAGATGGCTCCCTTTCGTGTTTTTTATTTTATTTTTTATACAGCTTGAATATTCGATTTCTACAATTGGGTGGGAATTAAATGCCCCTTTCTGCTGATTCGTCAGTCGAAAATCAAACGGTGCCGTCATCAGTTCTTCCACAGTTTTCACACAGCAGAATAATAGAATAATAGCTGCTGCAGTTGTTTGGATTCTTAGCGCATTTATTGCAACTACATTTCATATATTTTTCAATTCTTACAGAGAAGATTGTTATTTTATGTTAAATTAGATTATTCATATACATTGATCACTATCCTTAGATAAATAATTGTTAAAATGTTAACTTTTATTATTATAATATTTGTATAAATAATAATAATTATATTATTATTATTACTATAAATAACTTTTATTTAAAAATATAACAATTAATACAAACTAAATAATATTAATTAATACTATGGTGACATAATTACCTATATAACTATATAACTAATATATTATAGTAATATATTTAGCCTGTGTAATATATTTATGTGCTGATTTTTGTAATATATAAAGATATTCAGTTTATTAGTGTGGAAGAATGTTATTGCCTTTTTTGGTGAAAAACAGATGTGCAGTGATTTAGGTGCTTAGATGAAAGGATGTTAGTTCCCATGCCCACTGCCAGGACCACATTTTCCTAATGTTGTTGGTCCTGTAGCTCACGTTGTGCCGTGATAGGGCACACAGAGGTGGCATGAGGTGAGGTTGGTGAAGAAATAAGGATCTGATTGGTTTAAATTAAACAGCCCCTACTTAAATGCTTACCATCTGTACCTCCAAGTATTTGATTTGCGTAGTTTCTCATGGTTTCTCATGCAGACACAAATGCCAAATCCAAAATGATATGATCCGGTTTACTCAAATAATCCAACAAACAAACAGCAAACATGAGGGATTTAAAACGTTGCCATGGTTTGGGTCTCAATGCCTCCATGTATTGGTAAATGCTGTAATTACTATCAGACCCATGTTCAGGGGGATCTTACAGAAAAAAACCCTGCTTTTCTTTCTCTTGTTCCTTTTGCTGTTAATTGTTTAGCACTTCTCATGTGTTGGTGCTGAAGCGAGTCTTTTTGTGGCACATGTGGAAGCGTTCCTGGCAGCGCGTGGAAGATCGCAGATGTAAACTAGCTTGACACTGATGCTCTGCATCCCAGAGCTGGGTTACACAAACTCCTATGCAACACATGTGGAAGTGTTTAAACTGAGCTGTAATCAAGGTAAACCGTTCTCGAAAGGATGGCACTGTTGAGACTTAGAAACATTGTTAGTGTATACATGTTATGTTTGATTGTTTTTAAGTTAGTTAATTTGTATAAATGTAAAAAGGTTCTTTTACTTATATATATTATATATGGGGGGGGGGGGGGCTGGAGTGGTTATGAACGAATGAATGAAATGCACTGTCCGCGCTTCACTCTGTCTCGAATCGCTAGCTTTTTCTATTTTTTTTTTTTGTCTCGAGTAAAAGACTGTATGACATTCACGTTACATGATTTGACTGATTTTAAGTAGAAAGGGTGACCGCATGCCGCATTAAAATAAATGATCATAAATGTTTTCATAACTGCTGACCAAATTCAAAAACAAAACTAAATTAAATTAAATCATCTTTGAGAGCAAGGGGGCCCTCTGGTGTTTCAGGGGCCCTACACAGCTTTTATCGGCCTTACATATTTTACGTACAGGGAGGATTGGCTCTGTGTGTGTGTGTGTGTGTGTGTGTGTGTGTATGTATGTATATGTATATATATGCTATGCTATGTTTATATATCTTAAATGTAACTTTTTAGAAATTGAGATTTATACATCCTCTGAAAGCTGAATAAAAAAGCTATCCACTGATCTATGGTTTATTAGGATCTGATAATATTTGTCCGAGATACTATTAGATAACTATTTGAAAATCTGGAATATGAGGGTGAAAAAAAAGAAAATCTCCCTTTGAAGTTGTCCCAATGGGTTCCTGGCAATGCATTTTCTAATCAACGGTAGGAGGTTTGCAAAATGTCTTCACGGGTCATGATCTTTACTTATTATCCTAATGATTTTAGGCATAAAAAAAAAGTATAATTTTGACCCATACAATATTTTTTGGGCTATTGCTAAATATATGTGACCCTGGAGCACAAAACCAGTCTTAAGTCGCTAGGGTACATTTTTATCAATAGTCACAAAAAAAAAAAACATTGTATGGGTCAAAATTATAAAAATAAAGTTTATGCCTAAAATCATTAGGATATTAAGTAAAGATCATGATCCAAATTTTGTAAATTTCCTACCGTTGATTAGTAAAATGCATTGCCAGGAACTCATTATGCTATTGTGTAATATGCTATTGTGCATTAAATAGATATGCAATATGAAATTGCCTGCTATATGTCTTTCAGAAATGAGTTTTCTTTTCCTTCTGATTTTGCAAAGAAGTTTTTGCTCATAATAGTAGTTTAGCTGTGATGCACGTTTTCATAGTCACGTGACTGTTACCTGGTAAGACACCGAAGAAGTCCTAGGAAACTTTGGGAGGTCCGGCACTCTGTGTGTGGTTTAGTGCGTTTGTGGCACCTAGAAAATGACCGTTCCCACAGGGACAAACTGAGATCAGTTCCCAGCGTCCTCGTGGGGATATGATGGCATCTGCTCTGGGTTCTGCCGGCAACTTGACTGATTGCAGAGATGAAACTGTCTAATACTTTCCAGACCAGCCAGCCATGTACAGAAACAATGCTAGCTCTGTCGAGAGGTCATTCTTAGTCACTCTTTTGGGGAAAGTTTAG
Organism: Carassius auratus; assembly: GCF_003368295.1. Classification (NCBI taxonomy): domain Eukaryota; kingdom Metazoa; phylum Chordata; class Actinopteri; order Cypriniformes; family Cyprinidae; genus Carassius; species Carassius auratus. Next base: position 20,919,185 of record NC_039252.1, read on the forward strand.
TTTCCTTAACTCCGCTGGATTATGGTTGTGTTTGGTGTGTTTACCTCACACCCGTCATCAAATCCATCAGTATTCCTCATTTAAAGAGACTGTGTTCTGCTTTACCTCTTCTTTATTCAGCCTTTTCTCACCCAAAGTCCACTAGTGAATGTTTCAAAAACTCATAATTTACTTTTGCATGGGTCTTTTGCTGTACTCATCCTCAGGCCATCCAAGATGGAGATGCGTTTGTGTCTTCATTAGAACAGATTTGTAGCATTACAACACTTGATCACCAGTGTATCCTCTGCAGTGAATGGGTGCAGTCAGAATGAGAGCCTGAACAGCCGATAAAAATTGAAAATTGGTCTAGTCTGAATCCGGAGAGAAATCTGCACAGATGTTAACTGATCAACTAGACTAGTGTGGATTATTGTGATGGTTTTTATCAGCTGTTCTGACGACACCCATTGACTGCAGGGCATCCATTGGTTAGCAAGTGACGTAATGCTAAATTTATCCAAATCTGTTCTGATGAAGAAACGGACTCATCTACATCTTGGGGTGGCCTCAGTGAGTACATTTTAAGCAAATTTCAGTTTTGGGTGAACTTGGATGATCCAATAAGGTAAATTAGCTTTTTTCTAAGAAATGGAAAAATGCTTTAAACAAATCTTTTAATAATCAGTAATATATATAAAAAAAGTAAAGATGTGATTGTATATAGGCCCAATAAAAGTATCTCTCGACTTCAGCTGTAATGTTTGGCTTGCCTTCTCATTTTGTGTGACTCATGAACAACTGTTTGTTTTTTTTAGCATAAAGCCACTAGTCTACATCATAAGAGTTTTAATAGCAATTCAACCTGTGTCTGTCTCCACAATTTGGCTTCCCACAGTGGGATGAATAGGCTCTGTCCAAATAAGCTAAATAAGCACTCTGAGACATGGAAGTTCTGAGCTCATCTTGTAAAGGACTCGGTGTAAGTGTTGCTCGATGGTACATCACATTCTGGCTGGAAAAGATTCCATGTTGAATCTCTGGTTTAAGGATCTGTGAATGTGACGGTTGCATCAGAGCTGGCTCTTTCGTTCTGTGTGGAATTAAAAATTGAAGAGGTATGGTATGGACCAGAATTAAAAAATCAGTCATCCTTTATTCACCTCATTGATCTCTTTTCCAAATCCATTTGACTTTCCTCCGTGGAACACAGGAAGAAGATGTGGCGGGCAAGCTCCAAAAAAATTCATAAATAAAAAAGTACTTTGCATAATTTATTTGCTATAGTCTGAAGCAGTATGATATTATTTTTTTTTATGTATTGATTTGTCTAACATTGTTTACTTATTTATTTATCCTTTGTTTTTTTATTATTTATTTTTACTTTTATTTTTTTATTATTCCCAATTTTTATGTATATACACACCATGTAAATGTCTGTTTTATCAGTTCTAAAATGTTTCTTGGGATTGAAATAGGTCCGATTTCTGAGTGAATTTGTTTGTTGCGTTGATTCTTTTTAATAACTGAATGATTCATTTGTATGATTCAAAACTATTCATTTGAATTGTATTCTAAAAGACTTAACGCAGTATCGGTTGCTTTAAGTATAAAACAAACCTTCATAACATTAAATGAGAGTTGTTTCTACAACATAAGCGAATGTTAGGAAATAACAATAGAAGTGTAATTTTTAGTCTGGTCTTCACACAGCATTTGTTTGACCTCAGGAGACTTGGAAAATAGTGCGCAGGTGGAATGGACTACTTGAACAATAGTTTTATGCTTTCTTTTTAGCCCCCTTTTTTGAGCTTGACATCTCCGGTCCCTGAAGAGCATGCTAAACTTCTCTTTTAGTGCTACATCACTACATACATTACCATTACCATCACAACAAGGTCAAAAGAATTTTCTTTCTTGTTCCCAATCACTGTCTTTTGCTTACAGCTGTCAAGAATCATTTATAGGACAAAAGTGCTTAGTTAACAGACAGACTCGGTACATTGTGTTCTGTTATCTTCAGTGCTCTTCAGTGCAGTCGTTCTTATCATTCACAGACTGGCACACACTACAGTCCGAGCGTCCGTCCCTTGTGTGTCCTGTCAGAGTTCATTTATTTGAGGATCAGAGACTCGCTGTCGCCCGACGGTTGGCTTGTCTTATCAGTAGAAAGTCCAGGCTAAAATGTTGATGTGTTTGTCCAGGTGTCCAGACAGATTTGGCCACTGAAACCCTGAAGTGTGAATTCACCAAACAGTTTTCTGCAAATAAAAAAAAAACATTGTATTCATAAACTGCCCTTGTTTTACTTTAACCAGGTTCTGTGCTTTTTGTGTTTCAAATGTGTATCCAGTCTCTGTAAATTAGGCTGATTATGGCTTATTATAGATCTTTATTTATAATATTTCATAATGTACATATAATTATCTATTTTCTATATTTTTTAAATCTAAATTGTATTCGTTTAATTTATTCATTAAGTGTTTTGTTATTTTTATTAAATTTTTTAAATGATGTATTATTAATTTATATTTTATTATTTATTAATTCATATATTTAGTATATAATTACATGTACAATTTAATATAATTTATGAATTTATAATTATAATATAAAAATTATTTATATAATTGATATGCGTGTAATATGTTATTTTTACAATACGTTAATTTACATTTATATCTATTTCTGTTTTAAATTACAGAAAATAAATTAATTATTAAATAATATTATCAAATAAATACTGTTAAATGATACTTATTATCTTGGCATATTATCACAAACAAACACACACGTGTGTTATCTAAAGAATGGGCCAAATGTAAATACATTTAAAAAAAAAAGATGAAAAGCTATCCTGATAAATCAGTTTTTATTTGTTTTAAAATATTTTTTCAGCTTAATATTACATCTGATTAATTTTTTTCTGTTGAGTATTTTCAACGAATCAGTCAAACAGTTTCACACATCAGTCTGAATGATTCATTACCAAATACCTCTGAATCTAAACAAATCAAAATATTTTTTTTCGGTAGAGATTGATAAAATTTTCTGATGGAAAAGTAATGAAAATTATTTTGGTCAAAAATCTTGAGAATGTCTGGGTCTCAGTGGTGGAGAGATGTGATACAGCTCAATAAACCATATCCCTGCTCCACAACCACAAACTCAGAAACCAACAAATAAATCTCACCGCCTGTAGGTGAAATTCTCTCTTAGCCAATCTCCCTTGTGTCTCCATCCAGGATGCTAATGCTAATAGCTGATGGGCAGGTGTCTCCTCTAGGTGCCAGGTTGCACGAGGTCTTCTATTATTAATCTTGTTTTCTCTTTATTTGTCAGTTCAGGCTCGGCGTGGTGGATCTGCAGGCGGTGCCTGAGCCCACTGAAGTCATAAGGGAGCTCATTAGTCATGGCCTGGAGCAGAGCGCACGTCTACAGGCCAAAAACCAGCACCTGCTTGAGGAGAACCAGAAGCTGAGGAGAGAACAGGAACACATCACTAAAGAGTAGGTCCACACCAGATCAAACCTTCCCAACTCCCACAGAACTGTAGAAAATGGATGCTTGGAATAAATCAAATAATTTGCAGAACAGAGCTGTTCACTAAAGACATCAATTTGTAAGCTAACCTGGAAGGCTAATTCGACACTCGTCCCCCTCAGGAACCTCTAATGGGTTTTTTACAATAGCGGTTTGTGATTTATGAGCAAGTTAAGCTTTGTGGTTAGCATCACTCAAAGATTTTTTAATGTATATGTGTATATGTGTATATATATATATATATATATATATATATATATATATATATATGTGTGTGTGTGTGTGTGTGTGTGTGTGTGTGTATATATATATATATATATATATATATATGTGTGTGTGTGTGTGTGTGTGTGTGTATATATATATATATGTGTGTATATGTATATATGTATATGTGTACATGCATATATGTATATGTGTATATGTATATCTGTATATATATATATATATATATATATATATATATATATATATATATATATGTATATGTGTATATCTGTATATATATATATATATATATATATATATATGTATATATGTGTATATATATATATATATATATATATATATATATATATATATATATATATATATATATGTATGTATGTGTATATGTGTATATGTATATATACCGGTATGTATATATATATATATATATATATATATATATATATATATATATATATATATATATATATATATATAATTTATTTGTTTATTTATTTTTTTCATCTGTATTATTATATTTTTTACTAAATTACTATATTTTTGATGCTTGAAAATTCTTATAAGTGATCTACAACATTATTCTACAAATGTGTGGAATATGCTTTTGATTTGTTTCTTTGTTTCTGGGAACGTTCACAAGTTTTTTCTTTTTCTTTTGTGTAATGCCAAAACTGATTTCAAACAAAATAGCATTATTACTAAAGCCTTTCAACTTCCTCTTGGATTGCCCTCTCCCCTCCTCCTCATCCACTATGATTCAGAATGAAATTGCGTCTTTGCTGTGTTTTTAGACGGTTACTAAGGAACTCTAGATACACAAGATGTTTTTAGTTTGTGTTTGCTGTGATACTCGAGGGGGAATTGTAGATATGCATACGCACTTCAGGATTTTGTTGCTATGTATATGGCTGATTTAGAGCACATGACGCATTCACGAGGAGAGAATGACAAGGGAATCCCAGCCAACTTGACAAGAAGCTCCTCTTTACTTTCTTTTCTTGTGCTTCAATCCTTCCTTTGTGAGAAACCGCAGCAGTGACATCATCGGCCAGACTGTGCCGGCACACTTTCTAACATCTTCCAAAACCAGAATTATGGGGGATTCGTAACGCTACTCAACACTGTCGGCTCTTTATTAGCTTGTGTGTATTTTGCAAACAGCTACCACAGGTGTTTAGTTCAGTACGCTCTTAAGGTTTTCCATGTTAAGTAATTGAGTGTTTATCCACTTAAACGTCTAGTAATACAAACACTCTCATCACTAATCATTTCCAATCTTGTCAACAATGAGTGTCAATCATGAGTGTTTGGGTGGGTCTCATTGCTCTTCACCCTCTCCACAGTATGGAGATGTACATCCAGGGGAAGGAGACGTTGGAGAGAGACCTGTACAGCCGATTTGTGCTGGTCCTAAACGAGAAGAAAGCCAAACTCAGAGCCCTGCAGAAAAGAGTCAAAGAGCTGGAGGAATCTATTGAAAAGAATCAATTGAGGTAAAGATGTGTGCGACATTTTCATCATGATACAACCTCAGATGATCGTAAGCATTTTTCAGTTCAACATTTCCCTTCTCCTGTTAGGTAATCGCCTGATGATGTAATGTTCATGATTATCACTTCTAGTTTTGCATTGAGCGCATTTTCCTGTCTACACTGCTTTTTTTATTGGAAAACAAAACTTAAAATGACAGTAACAAGCTCTGTTCTAGTGGACAACTGCGGCATGATGGAAAACCTAAATTGTTTAGTTAGAAACCCAAGGAAGTTCAGTCCACCAATGTTGTGCCCTTGATTAACACCCCTAAAGGAGTCTTAGTTCTGTGCCACTTATGACACCTGAATGAGTTGCAAAAATAATAGTTGATTTCAAACAGTCCACAACAAATATATCTGTTTATCTATATGTACATTATCGTTTTTTAACATATTTTAATGGTTTGAAAAAAAGTATCTTCTGCTCACCAAGGCAGGATTTATTTGATCAAAAATACAGTAAAAACATTTATTTTGTGAAATATTATTACAATTCAAAGTAACTGTTTTCTTTTTGGATTTATGTTAAAATGTAATTTATTTCTGTGATGAAAAGCTGAATTTTCAGCCTCATTACTCCAGTCTTCAGTGAAAGAATTCTAATGTGCCGATTTGCTGCTTAAGAAACATTTGTTATTAGCAATGTTGAAAGCAATTGTGCTGCTTAATATTTTTGTAGAGTATGCAATGCATTTTTTTTTTCAGGATTGTTTGAGGAATGAAGTTAAAAAGAACAGCATTTATTTGAAATGGAACTTATAAATGACCTTACTGTCACTTTTTAAACAATTTAATGCATGATGGTGAAAAAAATACTGATTTATTTACTTTATTAACTGACCCAAAACATTTGAATGGTAGTTAAAAAAAAAAAATCCCAAGAATGAATGGACAGAAACCTGTTTTGGAATGAAAATGTTTGTGCATTCTCTTTCTTTTAGTTTTTAGAACGTGATTCAGTCATTTCTAGAAACGAGTCTGCAATATTTTTTCCCATATGCCTTGTTAACATGTCTACTGGATTCTCTTGGAAGGAAAAAGGCAGACAGTGAAGAGCACGATGTGATGGAGACTGCGGCAGAGAAGAGTCCTGGTGTAGAGAGTGATTATGGAGGCAGTACAGAAGATGAACAGGAGGCTGAACCCAGACAGCCTGACCCGAAGCCTCTTACACAAGGTCATTCTTCTAACTTCACCCAGAAATTACAATTCTGGTATTATGTCCTTCCAAACCTGTATTCCAAACCTTTTTCCCCAATGCATCTGTTAAAAAAAGAAAAGCTTATACTGTAGTTAAGGTTGCCTTTTCAGGTTGCCATTTTTCTCCTACTCCTTTAAAGTTTCCAGAGAGCCTCAATTTCAGATGCAAGTACCTCAGACTTTTTTTTTTTATTTATGTATGCAAATTACTGCTGAAACTTTCTCAGCCTATTTTTAACAAAGCCTGTGATTTAGTATCCTCATTCTTCAGCTCGCTGAATATTGTGTGCTGATTTGTTCTCAAGGCTCTGTAATATTGTGTTCCTCGGACATAGTTACATATTTGCAAAGTTAACAAAGTTTGAAGTCAAACTTGATGAGCCTACAACTGAATTTGTGCCTAGAACATCAAACGAAACTCATATTTTAATATATCTTACTTGCAATGTGTTGCGAGTTTAGTGGAATTTCTTCCCTGAAAGTTCATGTTGATAAATGACAGCACGATGCTGATTTGATCTGCAGTGACTCTGATGGTCTTGATGACAGTATGTACCATAAAATGATAGAAATTGACAAAGAAACATGGAATAATTCAATAGGTCTGCATCTCTGATTAGTGCATTCATTTGGAATCCAACTTTTAGAGTTGTGTGTTTTGTGATGTTGTTAATATAATATTGAAAGTCTTTTGTATTTATCTTGTGTTATACAATGTGAAGCAATTGTTATCAGTTTTAATCATTTATAAATGACCTTATCTTTGGTTTGCATGAGCATCAGGAATTAAGCTTTCTGTTAAGGGACTGTTTTTGTTAAAAATAGCTATGCTGCATTCCGTAACATTACTTATATTGTAGTATTTCTACCATTAGATCACAAATAAACTGCACAGAACAGCGAAGACTTGTAATTGCATTGCGTCAATGAGAGCGCTGACATCACAATAGGTATTTGCTGTCTTGTCCAAAGCATGACCACGCTAATGTCTTTTCCCCTGTTGAGAGCCGCTGCGTCGTCCAGCATATTAAACCTTTGAGCCAGAACCGAGACGGTCTACAGGTAGTTCATTCCCTCAGATTTTCCCTGCATCGTCCGTCACCGTTAATGACGTCAACTCCTAGACGAGTCGTTCCTTGGCAACTCCGTCTGCTTTTGGTCGATTTCGACATCGGGCTACTCTAAGGCCGTATTTGGCTGTTGAGTCAGAGTTCTGAGGCACAGAAAGGGAAATGAGGTGGAGTCACACATGATTTAGTCTGCGGGTTGCTCAATTTCTCTGTTTTCCCCCTTGTGTAAACCCTGTGGAGTAAAAGTGAAAAGCACTATAAGAAACCCGCTTCCACGGTCATGTGACCCTGTAAACAGTATGAATTGTAATCTATGGTTGCTAGGTGTGTGTCACTTTGGCATAGTTCCTCATGGCTTCAATTATTGTTCTTTTCTTTCCTTTCTTAAAGCGTGATTCAGTGGTTTATGTTTCTGAGAATGTTTTTGTCCTTAAAGAGTATGAGTTGTAGCCTTAGTCTTTGTCTTCTTAACTATAAAGTTTACAATGAGGGTGCAGTACATGAAGGATCATTGAAAGAGTCTTTAATGTGGTTAGGATGTTTGTTGCATCGACTAACGGGAGTCAAAGCCACCTAGTTTCATAGCTATATCTGTCCTGTGTAAATTAAACCGTAAACAACTGCCAGAAACAATCATGGAAACGTGTCTGGCAATGCAATAGTACTTAAAAGAACAAGTACTATTCTCCCACTGTGCTACAATGACATCTCACATGAGACAGATGTGCTCCTGCTGGGTTTTATTGTAGTCCCACTGCATGTGCATCATTTAATGTTGATGCTCAACATGTTTTTAATGCATTTGTGATGTTGATTGTGTTAGCGGAGCCATGTCTTGGCCGGCTGCCTGAACGCTGGCTGTGAGAACCTCCATTTATCCTGTTCAGAGCTATTATATATGCAAACAATTACAAATAATAGCATTCACAGATAATAACTCCTCTTGACTGAAATCCTGAAATTGGCAACAGATGGCTGTGTAGCTCAATAACTGATCAGGTTGGCTGAATGTTTCAGCTTAAATTAAATGTGTTAATTTCATCTACTGTATATTATAGGCAGAATAATTTAGATGATTATTGTTTTGTTTTGTTTTAGTCAAAGTTTTTAATGCACATGCTGTTAATTAAAAAAAAATAACAGTACACCAAGGAGAATACAAATATAAAAAGTATGTATTTAAATAATAATAGCTAGTTGTTGTTATTTAAATGCATGCATCAAATACAAATAATAATACATATTATTATGTATTATTATTCATATTATTGATAATGAAACATGTTAATATTTGTAAACATTTAGTATTATATTTATATAAAATAATCAGTCATATTATGATCAGGATTGTTCTGCCTGAGATTATGTAAATTCAATTATTAATTTGTTTTCCAAAAAAGGTTCATTTCTTTCATGTTTAGTCTGTTTGATTGCCATTATTTTTGTACATTATAATGTTAAAATATTATGACTATAGATATTTAAAAAAAATATTAATATTTACAATGTATTATACCTTTTCTGATTAAAAATTAAGTAAAATTCATGGATATGTCATAATGAAATGCTGACTAAATGTTAAGTACATTTTCTTTGAAAGACAAAACTTCAGTTAAATAAGTGAAAATATGAACATTGGATGAATTTTTCCATGTTTTGTCTAACAGAGATGCCAGAAAGCAACCCGATGGACGACAGCTTAAGTGACATCACAGATGTGGCGCCCTGTCGAAAACGCCGCCACCGACATCTCCAACAGCTGGAGACTCAAGCCAAGCGAGCAGCGCTGGACCAGAGACCGACATCCAGGTATCATCTCTCACATCCTTCCACACATTCTCCATCCATCTAATTACACGTTTTATTGTGGTCGATTGGCTCGTAACGAACTCAAACTCCTGGAGGCCTGTTATGTAATGTTGCATATGATACCCATAAACCCCTGCGACTGCAGCCATAAAAATGTCAATGATAATTCCAGTTGTCTTATTCTCTGGTGTCCATTTCACGCAACCTTGGATGCTGCTTTCTCTCCGTGCCTGCAGCCAGTCAAGCAGACAGAAGCGGGTTTCCCAGAACCCTCTTCTGTTGTACGGAAACCACTGGTCGTTTGCCAACACCTTGTATTTTTCCAGTGGAGCCCCCCCGGGTGCTTCTCTCTCCAGCTCATTTTTACTTATTAATAGGAGAATGTGTATAATTTCATCTCCTCCTTTGCCAGTACCTAAGTTGCCTCTGTAATTGTACAATAAAAATCCCAGGAATGGTTTAGATTTGCGTTGAGCAACTAACTTCTTCAGACTTGATGGCACCTGAGGGACACCGATCCTGAGAAAACCTGTTGTGTTTATCTTAAAATAGTCACTCTGCTTTGGAGATTATTTGGCATTAGTTATTATTTTAAAGTTATTATTTGTTATTATTCCTAGTGAGTTTCCCACAGTTCTATATATCTATCTATCTATCGATCTCTCTATCAATCTATCTATCTATGTTTGTCCGTCCGTCCGTCTGTCTGTCCATCCATCTACCTTCCCATCTGTCCATCCATTTATCCGTTTATCCGTTTGTCTGTCTGTCTGTCTGTCTGTCTATCTGTCTGTCCGTCTGTCCATCCATTCCTCTATCGATCTGTCCATCCATTCCTCTATCGATCTGTCTGTCCGTCTATCTATCTATCTATCTATCTATCTATCCATCTATCCATCTATCCATCTATCCGTCTATCCATCTATCCGTCTATCTGTCTGTCTGTCTGTCTGTCTGTCTGTCTGTCTGTCAATCTGTCTGCCTGCCGTCACTGTAATTTGGCTATTGTTCTGTCATTCTAATCATCGTTCTGTTATTCTATCTATCATTCTATTTATCTTTTGTACTTCTACTTATTTATTTTGTCATTTTTATTTTCTTTCCTCCCAGTCCTGGTAAAGTCCCATTAATATAATCTGAAAGATCATTGACATTTCTGTAGTATTTCTATGGTCAAAAAAGCCTTATGATGAGTATTTCTTTTGCTAAAAATGATTGTGGTTGCAAAATCTAAAATCGATTGGGAAAAGACTTGGGATCATGGAAAAATCATGGAAAAGTCATGCAGTTTAACTGATCAGAAAATGTTTCCTACATCACTTTTATATAGCTGAATTTTATGACAATATATTAAATCAGAGATAATTATGTATTCATATAATTTGATATTTTATTGTAAAATATTAAAGTTAAAATAAATAGCTGATGAAACACAAACTCGTTTAGCCCAATGTTTGTGTATCTTCTGGATTTCTTGCATTTGAGTACTGAGTTGTTAGCTTAACAACATGCCAATGTCTAGACAGCTGTGATCAACTACAAGCACTAGATGATTGTCTTCCACGCTTTACATGAGGAGTGCGGTATGTGTGACTCGACTGATTGATTAACAGACTCGTTACACCTTTCAAATCAGTTCAGTCGGGATGTTGCCTTCGAAGGCAGCTGCCAAAGTAGACAGTAGGTAGAAAGGCAGCTCACTAGCATTTGGAACAGATCCTGTGTGTTTTGGGTTGGCAGACATACTCTATATGAAAGTTTCTCGACTTGGCAGACATTTAAGACGCTTTGGCTTCATATTGTATTGACGTTATGCTGGGCTATGCAGAGATTAACGTTTAATGAGGGTCTTTTAAAACTTGGTAAAAACAAGAGTGTTTGTGTGACTCTGCAGGCGGAGTAAATGTTTAAACTGATTCTGTTTAAATGTGTTTCTAGCCTCCCAGTGTCAGCGGCTGCTTCCCGTGTCAGTAGACACTCAAAGCGGTGACGTTCGCAGGCCCCGGTGGTCTATGACAGAATGGTGCCTCTACACCAGATGGTTTGTGCGTGTGTTCGCGTTTCAGGTGTTGAGGGACTTCTTCTCTCGTTCTGCAGACTTTCCAAACTGTAATAGACTGCCATGGCATAGAGATCTGGCTGTAACTTCTTTAGAGAATAATGTCACATACGCCACTTCGTATCACACAAGTGGAGAAATCCAGCTGGAGGATTCTCATTCTCTTCCTGGAATGAGGTTTTTAACAGCCACATGGCTTTGAATGCCTGTGCTAATTATGCCCAATTTTGTGCCACAGAGAGAGCTGGAACGCTCTTGTAAAACGTGACACAAATTAGTGGCGGTGTATCATGAATGAGTTTCATTTTATGTGGTAGACAGAGTTCAAGGAACAGAAACAGATACTCGCTGTCTTGATGACTTTCTTTCTTCATGCAAAAGCAGATGTTTAGAGAAATCTTAATGCTCGTTTCCAAAAAACTGAAAAGGATAGGGAATTACACTGTCCAAAAATGACAAATTATTAAGTGGAAAATGAAAAACAATTCTTTTTGTTTACTTTAATGCATATTTGTCTTCATTTTTGTCTTCAGTGTCATGCTTCATATTTTTATGGAAACAGTGATTAATCATTTTTTTCTGGATTTTTATATTGAATAGAAAGTTGAAAAGACCAGCATTTATTTGAAATAGATTTCTAACATTCTAAATGTCTATACTGTCACTTTTGAACAATGTAATGCATCCTTACTGAATATCAGTATTCATTTCTTTAACAAAAAATGAATCTTACTGACCCCAAACTTCAAGTAAATATCAACGTAAGTTCACTAATGAGTGAACATTATGAAAACAGTCATTGTTCAGACCTCTAACTCCTGCCAACATCTCTAGAGTAATCAAAAAGCAAATGGCCTTTTGTTATCTGGATATTTTAGGCCCTGTATGAGTATCGAGAAATTTGCCAGTAGCAGCTTCCCAGCAGGCAAAATACAATCACTGGATAGAGATGAGAATCAGTGCCACTGTTTTTTCTTTTTTCTTTTTTTTTCTTCCCTTTTCTCAAAAACAGACCTCACAATCACTGCTGTCTACAGATGGTGAGACTCTGTGCCATGACATCTGCTCTAATAAAGCCCATTTTTAAAGCATTTCTCCTCTAAAGGCTGAAAAGAATCACTCAGCAGACATCATTTGTTTATTCAGCTTCAGGATCGCTTGTGGTGCACGTCCTCAACACTCCACACATGCTCGCATCAGGGGAGCGCAATCAATTTTTTTTTATTCAGATGAATGTGAAAATCTTTTTGGAATGCATTGTAATTACGTCTGTGTGGGGCGGGACTTGGTTTCATGTGTTGTAAATTGATTGGAGCATGGAGGCAGATGATTGAAGGCTGGGCTTGGAAAGCGAGAAGGTTTTGTGATGATGTGAAAAGTCATTTCTGAGAAAGAGAAAGCTAGATTGTTGTGATTATAGATTGCGCAGACAAATAAACAAAAAATAGATTTGTAAATCATTTAGACTTCAAAGTAAATTGACTGTAAAGTGTCTCCTTCCAGGTCGAGAAGAAGGAAGTCAAAACTCTTTTAGAGGATTCAGAGATGCATCAGAAGTTAAATAGTTCTTTTTTTAAAAAGAAGAAGAAGAAAGACCGAAAGAGAGAGATGAAGGAAGGGAGAGAGTGCGTTTCAAACTGTGCTGTTCTACAGTCTCTCAGCATCTGCCTAGTGATGGATCTGGCAGAGCAGGAGAACAGACAACAATCAGGCCAGTTACACCGCATGAATCCAGACCTCAGCACGTGTGTTTGCTGTCGGTCAGTTAGTGGCTCTCCTAAAGAATTGTCCGGCTTGAGTCACAATCAAAAGAAAAAAAAAAAAGAAAACATTTTCATATTAATATTTTTTAGTTTCCTTTTTTTTTCATTTGTGACATCATTTCTATGATAAGAACAATTCCCGTAAATTGGATATGATACATTTTAATAATAATAATATATTTTTTTCATCTAAATATAATTTTATATCATATTTTTGCCTTTTTAAATATATTTATTTTGTTATATATTCTGTGTTTGTGTGTGCATAATTAATACTTTATATAATTATTATTTATTATATAAAACATTGTTGTAATTGTATAAACAGGTTTTTATAATTAATATACATATCTATATATGTAGTTTAATAATTTAATAGATTATTTTATTATTTTATTATTTTATTGCAGTATGTTAGGGACAAATTGTGTGGTGATACGTAGAATAGTCATTTTATTTTTGCAAAATATAATTTCCTCATTTCATTGCTGTCAGTTTGTGTGAGTTTACTCTTGTGTTGCTTCTGTTAAGAAATAATTAGCCTTGGTAAAGTAATTCAATAATAAGTTATTTTTTTATTCATTCATTTTTTGTTACACAGGTTGTGTTCTGATTTGTTATGCAGTGATCAAAATATAGCAGCTTGATGCAAGTTGAGTTTAGTGTGTTTGCATCATTCTAATAAAATCATCCATTGGTTTACTTTATGATATGTGGATACCAACATCAGCATCTCATGTCACAATATGGCTGCAGTCTGACATTTGGCTCCGTTCTGTACCGTAACGTAACATCTCTCCCCCTTTTTGGGCTCCTTTGCATTTTCTTAACCAGTTCCAGAACTTCTCGTCATGTCTGTAATAATTTAAAAGAAACATAAGCCCTTTTTTTCCCAACCCACAGACAATTCCTGCCCTGTTCCCATCGAATCATGACAGCAAATATAGCGGCTTACAAGGGGCAGCGTCTACATTTGTACTCATCTGTTATCCCTGCTCATATCTATAGATTTCCTCCCAGAGGGCAGTAGGAAAGACACTCTTTCTGTCTCAAAGCTATCCTTACAGGGGAGTTTAGCTGCGTCAAAATGACTTCCAGATGCGGCCGCACAAGGAAACCCCTTGATCAAACCGCGATATTTACATGTGCAGAAAAGCAAATACACTGTTTACACTCCAATTGTGCTGACTAAGCATTGTTTCACTTTGAGTTTGTGTTTTAAAGGCTTGCTGAAAGCACCAAAGACGCATTTCTGATGCTCGAGTTACTCAGTTCAATAAATGTGGTTTTTGAGAGTCAAAAAACATCATTTTGGTGTTTACACGTTAAAAAAAGAACCAAATCTTAAGGCCTCTCAGGGTTTATTTGGTACCAACACACCATATAAAAGCGCTCTGGTCTTTGTGAGTGCACGAAAAGACCAAATACAAACTTTTCTTACTCGGTTCTTTGTATTTTTATGAAAGAATCATGATCTGTTTGCAAGCAGGAGCTGTTTATTACTTTTAAGCAATAGTTCTTCCAAAAATGAAAATTTGCTTAAAATATATGTACCCTCAAGCCATCCAAGATGTAGATGAGTTTGTTTCTTCTTCAGAACAGATTTGGAGGATTTTTGCATTACATTACTCGATAACCAATGGATCCTCTGCAGTGAATGGGTGCCGCCAGAATGAGAGTCCAAACAGCTGATAAACGCATTACAGTAGTCCACACAACTTCAGTCAATCAATTAACATCTTGTGAAGAAACAAATTTGTAGGAAACAAATCCATCTTTACAATGTTTTTAACTTCAAAACATAAAATATGAGTCTTCTACTCATAATATTGCTTTTGCCAGTGAAAAAGTTATCTCATCTGAATCAGGAGAGAAATATGCACATTGAAAACCGTTCTAAATGGATATGTTTTGATGTGAGGAAAACTTTTTTTCAAGACTTTTTTACTGGAAGAAGTGTTATTATAGATCATTTACTTGTATTTTAGCCGGAAGCAATAGCATCTACTCATGTTTTACAGCCTGAGGGTGAGTACATTTTCAACAATTATTGGGGTGAACTATTCCTTTAACTTGCTAACTTGAGATGATTTCTTAGTCATTCACAGAAACAAAATGAACAAAACTCTTGACATCAACCAGCCTGCGATTCATTCTTTGTAAAGCGTGCTTTTTCATAGACACTGATGATTATGCTAATACAGGGATTCAGTTGAAGCAACAGAATGTGGCATCTGTTTCTGAAGTGTTTTCAAAGACTTCCGCTCCGTTCTGTTGCTTCAATCCCAGTGTACCTCACCTAACGCTTGCTTCCTTTTTGCCAGACAGCTTTTTAATTGCACGTCTCAGAAGCAGGTATTTGAATCCTGAACTGCACTTGTGGCGGGATGAGCCCTCCGATGCGATTTTACAGAGATCATGAACCTGGAAACACAAGCAAAGGCCTTGTTGCTTGTACATTGGGGCCAAAAGTCTGATTCTTCCAGCCACAATGCTTCTGTGTTGCATTTATGATTAGTAACCTTGATATAGGGCACAATCTGAAATGTTGCATCATTCAATTTTTTATGTTTTATCATATTCCTCTCATTTCTTTTACATTTATGTGAAGAAAAGCTTATATTGTCCATGTGGTTTAGAGTTTTTGACTCAACAGTAATATTTCAGTGTTGCGAATCTGTTTTCCCCTTCAATTTTAAACATTTTGTGTTGAGCTCTTACGTTTTCACCAGGATCCTAAAGGGTTTCTGGTATCTCCTCAACACGATCCCCTAAAACCGTGTCTTCTTCACCTGAGTCCTGTAGCTGCATTATGAGGGGACACTGCGGGATGCAAACCTGTTTCTAATAAGGAAGAGTTTGTTTCCAGAGACAGGCTCTTTAAGAGTGTGAATGCTTTACGTGGACACTGTTCATTTTTAATGAACTCCATTTCCCCCACAGTGAGGCTTATTAAAGCCCACAGATATTAGTCTGCTTGAGGAAAAAAATCAGAAATCTCAGAGTATGATTCCTGGTGCATCATACATTTAAATGCATCCAGTTCTTATTCTTTTTACTCATTCTTTTTCTTAGAATTTATCCTTTAAAAAATATATTTCTTTATTTAATACATTATTTATATAGAAGTGTGTGTGTGTGTTAATTATTGTATATATTGATTTATTTATACATATATATTTTATAGCTAGTTTTTTTTTGTACATATTTTATATTAATTGTATTTTATTATATTTATTACGTAGATATTTTGAAGTTTACATTCATCTAGTTATTTTAATTAGATGTTATATAGTTGAACTAACTTTCTCTAATGTGCGTTTAATTCCAGCCGTGTTGTCCATGTGTTTTCTGGTACACCACCGGACAAGCTTTGCTTAAAAGGCTACATGATCCCCTGCACATCCTGAAATTAACAGGCTTACGGGACCATAAATCTCATTTATTTTCCCTGTGACCTGATTTCTTCTAGCGCTTTGAAAAGCTCTCCGTAGCCATTATAGACAGGATCCTGTGGGAATTACTGCAGGTTAACCTTTCTTTTCTTGTTTTAATGCCGAGGAAGCATTTCTGACATGCTAACTTCGTCACAGTGTAGTAACCAAAGTCATTTTGTCTTCACTTCATCAGCCTAACTTACTGTAGTTCTGACTTCAGGGCATTCATGTCACGTATTTCCAGCATGATGTACATCAGTGTCAGATTCACCTTGAAAGTGACCTTTTATTAGCATGCAGTGACTTTGTGAAGCTGGAAACACATGGCATGTGCCTGATTATAAAGCAGCTTTTTTTTTTTGACAGAGGCAGGGTGAACTGTGCAGCGTTTAGTCTTGACCCTGTTTTAAGGAGCCTGTGGTGGGATGGGGTTTGCCTGGGTCACTGTAATCAGGCAGCAGTCAGACTTTACTCCAGTGTCATGACTTATACAAGCTCCTGCTATGTATTTAACCTTCACCTTCTGCTGACGGTTGTTCCTTCACTTTGTAATTTTAGAGAGAAGCCGACTGAAGAGGGCAAAGCCGAGACGAGCAAAGCGTCAAGCGTCAAACCGAAACCAGCAAGCGCCGCAGCGAACCTTGATCCGGACGACCTGTTCGATGATATATGACCCTCTTTGGGGCCTAATGAGCACCGTTTGTGATAAGCATGACTTTTGTACTGATTTTAAACTTTAGGAG
This sequence comes from Carassius auratus, assembly GCF_003368295.1. Lineage (NCBI taxonomy): Eukaryota > Metazoa > Chordata > Actinopteri > Cypriniformes > Cyprinidae > Carassius > Carassius auratus. The sequence goes on from NC_039252.1 coordinate 20,936,548, forward strand.
TAATAAAATTGTATGTTTTAAAAGTATTTTTTGTAGTAAAGATGAACTGGCTCTATTCTAAATGATACAAGTTTAAAAAAAGACTACTTTTTAATGGCAAGAGAAGCAAAACTAGTCCATTTTAACTCTGTAAGGGTGAATAAATATAATAAATGTGAATAAAAATGATTTTCTCATTACTTAAGTAGTGGTATTTCAAAATGGATTTTAATCCCAAACTATTTTTTTGGTTTTGTTTTTTTTTGTTATGGACATCTTTGCTGGGAAATAAAAAAAAACCTATTATTATATGTTAAATCTTTATGAGCTGATTTTATTGAGAAATAATAAATCTGTGCTTAAAAACTGTATTTGTCATAGGAAACTGTAATAAAAATGATTAACAACATCATTGAATGTTTAACGTAACCACATACAAAACGTATAATTTTCTAGGATATACTGCATATATTGTATTATAGAATCTATTGTTTTTTAATGTTTTATTATAATGTTTTTTTCAGCAAGGATTGAATTTAAATTGATCAAACGTCAAGATTAAAGATGCTTATAATGTGAACTTTCCGTTCATTGAAGAATCCTAAACAAAAAGGTTTTATCAAGGTTTCCACAAAAACATTAATCAGCTCTTTTCGACATTGATAATAATCATAAATGTTTCAAGAGCTGCAAATCTGCGTATTAGATTGATTTCTGAAGCATGGAGTCATGATGCTGAAAATTCAGCTTTGCATCACAGAAATAAACTTCCTTTTAAAATGTATTCAAATAGAAAACATTATTTTGAATTGTAATACAATTTTGATCTAACAAATGCAACACTGATGAACACATTACACATCTTACCCACCTTAAAAATACCAGCTGGGTATGAATTTCATAGCTATATCTTGATTTTGATTTGTAATCTCACACGCACTGCGACATCTAAATCAAATCAATGGTGCTGTTTTGTTTTGTGTTTTTTTTTTTTTTTTTCTCGCGAAGATAACGGTGCTGTCTCTCCCCCGTGTGGAAAGCTCAGGCAAGCTCTTATAAGTGGAGTTGGGCAGTTCACAAAAGTAATTTGGTCATTTTCACAGCCCTTAATAACCCAGTAACTCCATCAGCACCTTCTCTGTCTGATTATCAGTGCTCTGTCAGACCGCGCAGTGAGATACAGATGCGCTTTTACGCACGACTCCGCGTAACACAGAGAGCTGCTTGATGGCCAGGACTGCGGGTGTTCAGTGCTAAGCTGTAAAATGAATAGGCTACTCAATTCATTTGCAAAGTTGAATCGAAAACTGTCTCTTATTTTAGCTCCCACATGTGAGTGGAGTTCGACACTGAAGTCGATTTTACGCGGAAATGTTCCAAGAGTTTGCCCAATGCATTCATAATAAAGTTAGTAAGAGAAACAACTAACTCGCTTGTTTTTAATTACTTGTAACCAAACCTACATGTTCAAGCTCACTGCTCAGTGCATCAAGGTCCAGTTTGCGCAGAACATCCCCGTTCCTCTTCAACAGGATGGATCAGATTCTTTTTGGGTGGGCACTTTCTGCCCCTCCTCTGGAAACTGACGAAATCGTGGGTGGACATGGAATTTGAACTTGCTGCCGGCTCATGTCTCCAGTCTTTTCGTGGGCACCAGGGAAAGAAAGAGCACTGCAGTCTGCTGCTCACTATTGGAGCATCAGAGATACTAGCACTTTTTTTTTTAAACGATTGCATTTGGAGGATCAGGAATAGCCAAGACTGCCTTCAGGAAAAAGTAAGTTCTATTCTATTCTATTCTATTAAAAACAATTATGTCCTAATTGATAAGTGATGAATATTACTATTATTTCACATTAATGTTTAATGTTTTATGCCCATTGTATCTTAATCTGACCATGTTCTGCTCACCCGCTTTTGATATTAGAGCAGATTTACATCTCTTTGTTTCTCAGTTGATTGTGTTGTCAGAGCTTGTCTGTCACCCTGAAGCTTTGTTTGCGTTTGGCATCTTCTCAGTGGAGATCCACTTTTCATGATCTCATCACTATCATCGTAACACCAGCTCTGCTTTAATGCTAATAACTGAGAATATGAGCTTTGGATTCATTTCAGATTCTTTTTCAGTCTGGTGTGATTGATCGCGCTTCATTAGCGCGCGCGCGCTCGCTCGCTCGCTCGTGCTGGAGATTTTCACGGTGATTGTTGCGTGAAGGTGTTTTATGCATCGCTTTTTAGTTTTTGATAGTGTGTACTGTATTGAACGTGTATGACTGTCACCAGATTTGTCAGAAAAAGGTCTTTGTGTTTTCGAAGAATGAGTAAAGTAGGACTGTCCAGCATATTAAGATGGAACATATACATCCTTTTTAACCGTTAATTATGAATGAAGCTTTCATAAACACATTCTCTATCTGATGGCAAAGCCATATTTATAACTGATAAAGGGAGACAGGAGAGCAAACAGACAGTGGGTGTCTAAAGACCCAGTTGGACCTGGAACAAAGACATGGATGGACATTAAACACAAGCAGTTTGACAACCAACCCACGTTTAGGAATAAACTAGCTGCACATGCAAAACGAACTAAACTACTCATCACTAGCTTTTACAAAATGAAAAGCTTTTATTTATTTATTTGCAGAACTGAGATGTTGGACGTTAAGCACATCCTCTGGTTGGTCTGTGCCTGCAGCGCTGCTGTTACCAAAGATGGTGAGTTTAAGGCGTTTTTTATTCTTTGTTCTCATTAAAATCAGTAACTTCTTTCTTTTACATTAATTTAGCCTGTCCAAACCTTTAAAACTATGTAAACTCTTTAGGGATGCAGTCATCTTAATATTCTGGCTGATAAGCCAGGTATCATTTTCATTTGATGGACGAAATCGATCAGTGGAAGACATTCAAATGATCTCGATAATCACTTGTATGTAATGGCGGATATAAGAATCTATGATATGAAAAAAAATCTTATTATTTACATTTATGCTTTTAATGCTTTTATCCAAAGCAGAGGAACAAATACTCCAACAATTTGTCAAAGAATCAACGATTGATTATATATACAAGTAAAGTGTATGGAGCACTAAAATATTCATAAAATCAATGTAATTTATTATAATAGTTGGAATTATAATAATAAATATTGCAATTAAATATCTATAATATTATCCTATAAATATATATACTGTGTGTGTGTGTGTGTGTGTGTGTGTGTGTGTGTGTGTGTGTGTGTGTATAAACTGTAATATCGGCCAGTAACCGATATGAAATGCATCCCTTGTAATCATTGTAAACCAACTACCAAATTGCTCAGCACTTCCTGTGTCGTGTGCTAAACGACTACTTCCTGTCTGCTATAGGAGACATATTAGTTAACATTTTAATAACTTTTTATATCGTTTTCATTCTGTTTTAGGGTTAGTCTATAGTTATTTTTGTACTTAAACTTTTTTTATTTAAGCTAGATGCTCTTTTTCATTTTTGTTTAGTTAGTAATTTTATACGTTGTATTTTTTAGTTAATACTTATTTAATTTCAAATATATATATATATATATATATATATATATATATATATATATATATAGTTTCAGTTAATGATAATACCTGGTCTTCTATAAGTGACTAATACTGTATGAGAGATGAACTGCAATCTTTTTGGTTTCTGAAACTCTTATGTTTCTTTGAATATCGTAGTTAAGCAGTATGGTTAAAACATTCAGTCTCATTGGAAGCAGAGCATTTGAGTGTTGTCTCAAAGCTTCCAGCAGATGATATTCTGACGTTCCTCTCCTCCATGTGCTTCTTGTTTTTGCAGACTCTGCTCGTAGGATGAGGGTGATGATTTCTCCAGTGAGGGGCTCGCTGGCCGAGCAGGTGGTCCTGCCCTGCTATTTCTCCATCCTCCCGCCTCCTACCGGCAGCTCCAGCACCTCCACCACTGCAGCCAAGTCCCCCAGCTCCCACCCAGACCATCTCCGCATCAAGTGGACTAAACTCGTGGGAGATGAGGAAACCGTAGTGATAGTGACCCAGAATGGGTTCCTGAAGATCGGGCCGGAGTTTAAAGGCAGGGTATCGATTCCCAGCCACTTTGAAGACGTGGGCAACGCATCTCTGACCATAGAGAGGCTCAGGGCCAGTGATGCGGGCGCTTACCGCTGCGAGGTCATGCACGGCATTGAAGACACTCAAGACTCCGTCTACCTGAATGTCAGCGGTCAGTCATTCTCTATGCAAATGATGAAAGGTTGAACTGTAATCATATGAACCTCCAATTGTAGTCAAACTATAAAACATAGTTTGTAATATATGGTCATTTTAAATATTTTACTACAAATGTAGTTTATATTTAAAAATCTAGTTAATGAGCATGCAAAATTTAATATTTTGACGATAATATTATAATTATATATTAATTAATACTTATTAAATATTGTAATTAAATGTTCATTGATTATATTTAAATATTTATCAGTGTTATTTATTATTGTTTTTAAGGAAGAGACTACAATGGTGATCTAAACTTATAAACCGGGGAAATGAGCATGCAAAAAATAAATAAATAAATAAATATTTACCATGATATATACTATATATATTTTCTCATATTTCCTGTAGACTTATATATATCAATATTTCACGTTGCAAAGTAAAATGGTGTTTCTTTAACTTCCTTCAGCAGGATTCCCATTGGCAAAGTTGTTCAGCAATGGCTCTCAGATGTGCTGTACTTTTTTACTCTCGTAAGCACATGTGATGATGTAATTAGTCATCGCTAGCCAAAATGGAACAGCGTTCCTGTCAGGAGGCAAGAGGGGAAAGATTATTTTGCTTTAGAGTCTGGAAAAATCACTTTCAGTGTCTGGATTTTCCTCGAATCTTGACAATGCCCTATTGTGTTTCTTAGTAATAGATAAGCAGGGTGAATGATTTGTGTTTTAATCAATACAAGAAAATGTTAAAGCTTTTTTTTTTTTTTTGTTCCTTGAATGACTGCATTATGATGAATGTCTGAAAAATCATTGCAAGACAGTGCCATGCAAAGACAGAAAGCATACAGTGTATTCAACTATACACTTTTGAATGTGCATGCACAACACTCACATATTATACATGCAAGAAATGAACTGGTATTAAACCTAAAACATACATCCAACAGAAAAAGTGAAAGAAACTGCTAAAGATCTTATAGGTGTATTTGTTTACGGCAGTCTGTTGTGCAAACGTGTAAAGCATGAGCACATCTGGCTCAGGTGAGACGGTGCTGTTGGAGTGTTTGTGGGCCCATAGAGAGCCGTGTGCCCTCCTGCCAAATACACTCAATGCCCTCTTTTGGGGCCTGGGCAGCGCTGATTGCCAGTCAAGGGTAGTGCCTACCCAAAAAACACACTACCATCCCTCTGAGGATAGAGCATTCAGAACCAGCCTCGTCAGCCAGCAGCTCCAAATGTACCCAAAAAAGACTAGAGAAGCCCATAAAAGGGCAAATAACAGAGGCATACTGCATGACCTGTAAAGAGCCTTATTAGTAGTGTTTGCTAAAGCAATGAACACTAGAACTGCTGCATCAGTTGAGTTACAGTATTAAATTCAACATGGAACTCAGCATGTTTGTGCTATGCCGCAGCTATGAAACTCAACTTATGTTGTTTGTCTGAGTGAAAAATAGTAAACAGATACCTGTGATTTAAGAACCTGCAGAAGTGTTTTTATTATTATTATTATTTATGATTATATTGGTGTCCAAATATATATATATATATATATATATATATATATATATATATATATATATATATATATATATATATATATATATATATATATATATATATTACAAAAACTAAATTAACAATAAATATTGTATATATATATTTTTTTTTTTCACGATTTAGCTGTAAGCACAGTAAAATTCTCTTATTATTTATATTTTATTTTTCATTTTATTAATTTATTTTATTTTATTAATATGCATGCTTTATCCTTCTTGAAAATATTGCGTCCATAAATTCCTTTTTTATTCATACACATGCACATTTTTTCCCTTTCTGTCTTTTTGTCTGCCATAATCATAGAGTTTTCAAGATATTCAGTCCAAAATATTCCGCTTTTAAAATCTTGTGTTAAGATCTGTCTGCCTGTTTTTGAGCACTCACAGATAATATAAAACCCTATTCTGAAGACTGTTATGTCAGATAATTGCCATATATAAAGAGTTGAGTGATATGCTGTGTAATGCTGTGAGAGCGATTACTATTCAGATCATGTTCAGTATTTGACACGACAGGTTTCTAAATAGCTGAACAATACAATGATTCTTCATTTTTGCCAGACAACAGCTTGTTGTTGTGGCTGAAACTTTCAGTGTTCAGTACAAAAGCGGCCCTCTTGCCCAATTGATCCCATTGGTTGTTAGATGAAGTTAAATATGCATATCATGTGACCATAGGACCACCTGACTGGAGGGGAAATCAAGTTGTTGAATACAGTACCATTCAAAAGTTTGCAGTTGGGAGGATGCAGTTTTTTTATGTGTTTGAAAAACGTCTCTTAAGATCACCAAGGCTGCTCTTATATATAAAAAAATACAATAAAAACAGCTATATTGTGAAATAATATTCTACTTTATTTAAGCTCGATTTCTGTTTGGTTACAGGTGTTGTGTTTCATTACCGCTCCAGCACCAGTCGCTACACTCTAGATTTCGAGCGAGCCAAGCAGGCTTGCATGGATGTGGACGCCACCATCGCCACCGCCGAGCAGCTTTATTCTGCCTACGAGGACGGATTTGACCAGTGCGACGCCGGGTGGCTGGCCGACCAAACCGTCAGGTGATTTCTCCAGCTCCAGACTCGAAGCCATGACATCATGACATGTGTGTTTGAATATAACTGATGTGAGAAGCGCATCTGGGGTTGTTTTCCACAGATACCCCATAACAAGGCCACGTGAAGGCTGTCACGGCGATATGGTTCTGAGGCCAGGAGTCAGGTCATACGGACTCCGAAACTCCTCTGAAACGTATGATGTGTACTGCTATGTAGGGAAACTGCAAGGTACGTTTAGAAATCAGCGGCTTTCTCCATGAAAACGTGAAAACACACGTTGTGTCACAATTATTATAATTATGAGATGACAGTTTGGAAAGTCTGCTCTGAGCTGTGCAGGCCCTCACCTAGGAATTACTTGTTTCTATGGCAACACTGAAATTTTTTTTTTTTTTCATTGCATTAATGAGAATTTGAAGGGAAAATGATTTAATGTGAAAAATCATAATTGTGCACATAAATTACATTTATTATTTATTGATTTATTTTTTATTAAATTAATCAATACATGTTTGGCTTTACTGGTGGTAATGAGTGGTCATTTACTATATTCTCTTTTAAAAAATTGTCTTTGTTTAAACAAATTTAAATAAATAAAAATAAAAATGATTGAGTGAATCTAATGGAAATAGTTTTTAAATTACAACATAAAATTATATTTTCAAAAAGAAAAAGAAAACAAATATAACACATTTTACTGTAATGTATAAATACTTGTGTTGTTTTTTTTAAACAATGATATTTATTAATAACATTTTTCAATATAAAAGAAATTAAAATATATATTTTTTTCATTATAGTAATGAGAATTTGGTAGGAAAATTTTACATTTAAACTAAAATCATAAATTGTCCACAAATATATATATATTTTAAATAAATAACTAGAAATAAATCAATGTATGGCTTTATTGTTGATTATAGCAATTTAATTTAATTGCATTGGTAAATTACTTCTATATTGTTTTGCAAAATGTCTTGATAAAGCAAATCCTAAAATTTACGGGGTCACCCGACATTGAAAAAATATAAATAAATAAATAATATGTTTTATATTTAATGAATGAATATATTAATTAATAAAAATGTATATATATGATTTATTTTAATAAATAATAAATGGTTATATTTGTAGAAGTGCAATCTGGGCCTGTCTTATTCGTTATGAATGTGCGCTGGACAAAAGGTGATGTGTTATCGTGTGTGTGATCTCAGGTGAGGTGTATTTCACTGCTGCTGATGCTGGGTTGACTCTAGCTGAGGCCAGGGAGGAGTGCGAGAGACAGGACGCAGTTTTAGCGTCTCCAGGTCACCTGCATGCAGCCTGGAGGGCCGGCTTGGACCGCTGTGACTTCGGCTGGCTGTCTGACGGAAGCGCCCGCTACCCCATCTCTGTACCCAGAATGCAGTGCGGCAAAGGACAGATGGGTGTGAGGACTATGTACCGCTTCAGAAACCAGACCGGATTTCCCTTACCGAGCGAGAAGCTGGGTGCTTTCTGTTTTAAAGGTATGGCTTCAAAAAACGCTAAAAAACTAATACTTAATACATATTGGATGAATATCACAGTAACTAATATATTCATATGATCCAATTTAAAACCCCTTTTACAAAACAAAACTCACACTGATCAAAGGGCTTAATAATAAAAAAAAATAAAAAAATAAACGAATATATATTTTTGTAATATAACATAATATAATATTTTGGTAATATTAAATACAGAATTCTCATAATTATGAGCATTCTGTATTTAGTATTAACAAAATGTTATATTGCAAAAATGTATTATAATATATATATATATATATATTTATATATATATATATATATATATATATATATATTATAATACATTTTTGCAATATAACATTTTGTATGTATGCATGTATGTATATATATATATATATATACATATATATATATATATATATATATATATATATATATATATATATATATATATATATATATATATATATATACATATATATATATATATATATATATATATATATATAATATGTATATATATATATGTATATATATATATATATACATACATGCATACATACAAAATGTTATATTGCAAAAATGTATATGAATACTTTTCAACTTTTCAAAACTATTAAATCTTATAATCTGGTCATAAAAATACATTATTTATTTATTTATTTATTAATACTCTTTTATGAAAGTGTCTTTCAATTTTGAAATGAAATATACTGTAACAGACATGTTCTTTGACAAGTGTGGTGAGATTCACAAATTCAACGTGCATGTTCCTCACAATATTGTTTTGGAGATAGGGAGGCGTCTGTTTTGCTGTGATATCATAACAGCTGTGACTCCGAGCGGACCTTTCCCCTCTCTCTGCTAGCTGGGTGGAAGCAGAATAATTCATTCTCTCCAGGGCGTCCTCAGATTTCATCTGTTAAACCTCTGTCCTACGTCTAGCTCAAATATGTGTCTTTAAACGGTAAACTAACTGACCTGTTTTCTGGTCAGTTCCTCTGCCCTGAACGACTACGGCCTTTGAACCCCGTAACTGTCCTGCTGGGGGTTGTTTAAATTCTCCGTCTGTGCAACTTCAGTCGTCACTCGAGAGGCAAAATGGAAACAGGCCACACAAAAGCAGCGCTTAACCTGCATTTAATCCGATTTTACATCGTGTATCCTCTTTTCGCCCCCTACCTCGAGGGATTTTGTGGCTTTCCTGTTAGCCGCGGCTTGTTTCATGTAACCGGTCTTGAAGCACTTCTCCTAAATGGGCTTCTACCACAGAGTACCGCAAAACAAACAAAAGCACTATGGATAGGCCAAAAAAGAGCATGGAGGGCGAAGAGCGCCCCACTATAATATATAAACAAGTGCCAGTGGGGGGATCTGACTTCCTCTTGTGCTGTTTCAAGATCACTGGGGTTTTATAAGGGAAAAAGATGCCTGATGTTTTACATCAGAGGCACTGCATAGAAAAGAGGACACATCCCTAACGTCTAACAGCTGGCCTTGTGAGTCCACACGCTGAGCCAGAGACAAAGAAGCACTGAGATACCCTTGTCATTAGCAAAAGTGAGAGGCTTTTGTCATCATTCAATCATTTACTCACACTTATGTTTTTATCTTTTTACTGTATGTTGTTTAATCCGGATTATGTCATGCTGTCAACTAACATATAGTATTCTGGAATTTTATATTCTCTTAGCCTGGTCATGACGTGTGTAGGCTTAAAGAAAGATGAAGATAGATCTACTATACAGAGGAAGAGACTGAAGGAAGTAAAGTTGGGTGTGGGCTTTTGTTTGAATACAACACTTTGCATAACTTTAGCATTATGCATCTGAAATGCTGCTTTTGTATAAACGGATTTAAAAGAACATAAATGATTAAATGCAATAAATTTGAATAAGAACAATAATTGTTGGTTAGTCCGGAAAACAAGCATTTTTGTGACGTAAGTCGGACCAAATTGTCAGTGAAATGCTTCTAAGAACATGCAATAGATAGAAATCAGTTTTTGTTTTTATCAATAAGTGGTACATTCAACATATTGAAAAAATACATTGTTTTAAAAGTTTGGGATTGGTACGATTTTATAAAGCTTTTGGAAATAGTCTCTTATTCTAACCAAGGCTGCATATTATGAATTATAAAAAATATTGTAAAATATTATTACAAATTCAAGTTACTTTTTTCTGTTCAAATATATTTTAAAATTACATGTATTCCTGTGATGCAATGATGAATCTTTATTCCAGTTTTCAGTGTCACATGATCATTCAGAAATCATTCTAATATGCAAGTTGCTGAAACAGTTCTTCTTATTATCATCCTGCTTATTTTTTGCAGAAACCATGATGCATATTTTTCAGGTTTCTCTGATTAGAAAGTCCAAAGGAGCTGCATTTTATTTAAAATAGAATCCCTTGTCATTTTTGATCTCCTTGCTGAATAGAAGTGTCAATTTATAAAAAATGTAAATAAATGCTGACCCCATAATTTTGAACAGTAGTTTTTTATTAGTGAAAAATTTAATATTGCATCTAACCTGGTCTTATAAGGTTTATAAGGACCTCATGTCAGATTGTGTCACAGTGCTGCTGTCATTAAAGGAAAATAAGACATTTTTAAATCCATGTATATTTTTAGATTCAGACAAAATAATAGAGGCCTTTTCAATTTCCTTTCAGACTTTTGCACCCCCACTTTATTCCCCTGCATGCAGCCAGATTGGTGACTGCCATACATGTCACCATGAATGATTTTACCATGATGTTGAAACGTTTTGCTAAGCATGAAACTCTTACCGTCTGAGTCAAACCTTTGGATGCCTGCCAACATGACATATGCTCAGCAGCATGTATATGAACAGAGAAGTGTGAACATTATAGTGTCATTAACTTGGCCATTTTTAGTTTTTATGTAGGTCCATGAAAGTGTGTCAGAGCTAGCATGCATGTAGACAGCAGTGTTAGGGTTTGATTTATTGATTGTGACAATGAGAAGGCGTTGGCACTTACATTATGAAACATTGCAAGGACATTTATTCAGGACTATTTACCTACTGGTCGGAGTCAAAATATGTGGTTAGGCAAAATGCAACCTAGCCAAAAATGTTCTGGAAAGGAAGCTTAAGTTTCAAAATAAATATAAGCTGTCAGGTTCTACCCTGTCATAGTGTGTCATTTTCCCAAAATAACTCATTACCAGCCCAAAACAATCTCTAAATACGTAGGCGATTCTGCTGTTATTGGCATTTTGTAGAAATATCTTGACTTTGCTGCCAGCAATTGCACTTACTTGGTCAATATTAATAGACTGAGGGCTGTGCCTTATTTAGGATAAAACTGCAAAAGTATTCTACAGTGCTCACCTTAATAACACCTCATAAAAGTGTCAGTTTCATCTATGACAATGTAATGCATAGAGACATATATATTGACAATGTGTCACTTTCAAATTGCCTCTATTTGTTTGGGCAGTCTGACTTGTCAGCTGTTGTCAGTAAACTGAATAAATATCGGTCAGACAAGCTGAACAATTGAAGCCATTCACAATTGAAAACCATTATTTTGTTATTCAATCTGGAGCCACTAGGGGCACCAAATCTACACACTTCACCTTGAAAAATATTTGCAAAATGCTTGGTCAAAAATACATGTTTTCCTTCTCTCTCTGTTCTCAGGATGGGATCCCACAACTGTACCCCCAGCTGGACCAACAACACCTCCAGTTATCTTAGACAGCCATCTACTCTCTTCCCTTAAAGCAGTCTCTTCTGTGCCAGCCCATGGCACCACAGAAGAGCCACCATCCATGTTCTCTGCAAGCATGGCTCCACGTGATAGAGCCACTCCTGAAACGTATGCCTTTGCTGAAGCCATTGCTGTTGTACCAACTGAAGCTGAGAGAATTTTGGATATGGAAACCAAAATATTTAATGACTATGAAAACACAGACAGCTCCTTGGTGCAAGGGGTACCCCATGATATAGATAACTACTTTGCTGTCCAGCTACCCTCAGCTACACCTACCACACCTGAAATGCCACATTATTCAGATTCAGTCTCTTCTATGCCAGCCCATGGCACCAGAGAAGAGCCACCATTCATGTTCTCTGTAAGCATGGCTCCACACGACAGAGGTGCTCCTGAAGCAAATCCCTCTGCTGAAGCCATTGCTGTTGTGCCAACTACAGCTGAGACGGTTTTGGATATGGAAACCACACCAGTCCCTACTACACCTGGAATGCCCCATTATTCAGATTCCTTCTTCTCTATCCATCTTCCCCGTCAGCCCACCGCAGGGAACATGCATCCTGGGATGGATACTCCACATGGGGGAGACAATGGTGTGGAGGGTAGCAGCAGTGGTGACACGGACACTTCTGAGAGTGTGATTCCTACTTCACCTGTGTTTACTACAGACTTGCAAGGAGATCCTGACAAGCCAAAAATTGTGTACAAAGAGGATGAAACCACAGCAAACATGACTGAAGGAAGTCTGGAGTCCACTTTGCTAACCCCAGATTTAAGTGAAGTGAACTTGCACAGCCAGCAGAATGACACCAAGAAGGATGTTGACTTTCCACTGGGCATTAATGTGTTCGTATACAACATTACACAGGGAAAGTCATCAGGTAGGTCAGATGGAAGTTACGAAAATTTCATCTATGCAAAAAAAATAGAAACTAATTTTACCAGAGCAAGATAGTATACAAGTATAAAATACATTGACTTCTTGAACCAGTTTTGCTTGTCCTTTCATATTTTGCTGTGGCAGTGTTTTTCTGTGATTGTCGCATGTCCAAAGCAGCATGGTGTAAATGAGTGATTTGGTTTAGGAGACACTGAGATGCAAAATGAATGTAGATCTTGGCTAAAGAGAGGCCACATTTGGCTCTGCCGAGACGCCTACTGCTGTCTTGCAAACAAAAGATTTGGACTTGGTCCTTTGATTTCATAAAATTGTTTTAATATTTGGTTTGTGCCAAATCTTTACCTCATCCAGAAGTATAGCTAAACTAGTGCATAAAGAAGAGAAGAGAAACAGATCTTCAATGCCTTCCCATAACCTTAATTGACTTCCTGTGTTGCTGGAAAGAGTGATGACTGAGGTTGATAAACATCTGTAAATAGACTGCAGCCAGTGTTCCTGTCTTGTAGGTCCTGTAGGTCGACATAAATCAGTTGACCCATTTATACTGTGTGATACTTTTTAAGGGGCACCTACTCTAGTAGTACATCAGGGAGAGACAGGGGTTTTAGTTTTGAGAAAGAGTAGCTCTCAATGCCACAGACAAATGCCTCCCAGGTCAAATTGCAAATCCCCTTAAAACAATCAGAGAGGTAATCACTCCTAGCTAATTACTTTTCCTTACCTTGTCCAGTCGAAAGATCGTCTTACCATGTGTGGCTGCTTGTGAATATTGTGAAAAAATATATATTTTTATGTATGCTATTGAGGACTTGAGGATGCAGTAACATTTCTGGCTATATTTCACACATTTTAAGTGTGTGCTGTGACAGTAGCTGGAATCACTTTGTTGAATTTTGAGCTATTTAAAAATGAAAAGGGTCTTGTAATTTTTTAGTACTGTGACTTCAGGGTCTCACAGGGACATATCACTAAATATAATTAATAATAAGCTTTTCTCTGTATATAAGTAGGGCCATTACTTATGTAGAAACAATCAGTTATATCTTGACTGCAAAAATCATAACTGAAGTGAGCGTTTTATTTGCCTCAAGTGAGACTCTAGCCAATAAGTGGAATATAAATGCAATGCTAGTGTCTAAGATGTCTATAAAGTAATTTGAAAAATGGGCAACATGAGGTCATTATTGAATATGGAACCAGGCTTTACAGTAGATTATTTTTGATAAGCTTTTGGCCTACTCAGTATAAACTCAAAACTCACTTAGCTATGTTTAATGTATTTACATTTTTTTGTTTACAGTTAATGCTGTTGATGATGAAGGAGTTGCTGCTGTTCTAAAATTCATTGAAGAATCAAGAGTTTCTGCTGGTGTTGAAAATGAGCCACCTTTAGTGGAGACCTTTAGTGGAGACCTAATAGGTGAAACATCAGCTTCTGTTACCATCACCCCAAAAGTGAGTTTCGTTAATGGAAAGCACGAGTTGACTCTGAAACCAGACACTGACCAAACTCTGGAAGCTAGAGGAGACCAGTTTGACACTGCTATCCCACCAACAGAAAAAAACATCCCAGATAATGAGATAGAAATACTTAAGGAGGATGCTGAAGGCACCACATCTTCCCCTGAAACAGACGTATCTGGCTCAATGGCCACAAGCCCAACTGAGCCTCCTTTCTCACCAAAGAGCTTGGAAAGTATAACCATGACAGAGCTACCCACATTTTCAACCAAATCTCCAAGCCAGGAAATGACCCCACAAACCTTATCATTTAGCAAGCATGAAGAAGGTTCGGGGTTGCACACAACAGATGATGAAGAGGAACTGACCACCTTGGAAGGTTCTGCTGATGACACAGCTGAACCAACTAATGGCCCATATGAGGTGGCTACCGATGAGACTGAAATAGCTGAAACAGGGAAGACTATAACAGCATTTGGGGTTGACTGCAATACCAAAGGACCAATTGTCACAACAACAGAAGCCAGCATTGTAGAAATTAAGGAAACAGAGAACAGAGAAATGAAACCAGAAACAGAAGATTTTGAGGGCTCAACCTCCACTGAAGACGAGGGCTCAGGACCAGATATATATGCAACAGAAGAATCAAAACACACAACTTTATCTCCATCTTTCACTGTATCATCTCACAGCTTTATAAGTTCCTTAACAAGTACTCATCCCATAGATCCAAGGCAACCTGTTAGTTTAGCTTCGCCCAGTATAGAGCCTACGATTCGGGTGGTTTCAACAGAGGCAATCTCAGAAGAAAGCACTCCTTATATTACACACTCGGAGAAAGACCAAGACACAAGTACAACTAAAAATCCTTTATTGGTGCCTGATATTGAAAAAGATGTAACTACAATCTTCACCATCTCTGACGACATTAGCTCTGGTGATCAGCCAACTGAAGCATTCACAAAACAGCCTTTCTCTGGAACTACTGTTCCATCTCTTCTCATTCAACAAACTGAAGAAATGAGCGTTGGTGCATATGATAAAGCAACTGAAGTATTTGAAGGTTCTGCTGAAGACACAACACCATTGATTTTCATTAGTGTCCTAACCCAAACAAAATTCACTACCCAAAGTTCAGAAACCACCATTCTGCCCACGGATAGTCTTAGAGCAGTAATGTCTTCCTCCCAAGAAACTGTTCTAATCCAAAAAACACCTTCAGAAGAGGCAACAACCTCAGTGCAGTCATCGGGGACTTCAGGTTCACAAGAGACTGATCTAATCCAAGAATCACCTTCAGAAGTCACAACCACCTCAGTGCAGTCGTCGGGGACTTCTGATTCACAAGAGACCGATCTAATCCAAGAATCACCTTCAGAAGAGACAACCACCCCAGTTCAGTCATCGGGGACTTCAGGTTCACAAGAGACCGATCTAATCCAAGAATCACCTTCAGAAGAGACAACCACCCCAGTGCAGTCATCGGGGACTTCAGGTTCACAAGAGACCGATCTAATCCAAGAATCACCTTCAGAAGAGACAACCACCCCAGTGCAGTCATCGGGGACTTCAGGCTCTCAAAAAATGGTTCTGATCCAAGAATCAACTTCAGAACAGAGTAACACCTCAGTGCAGTCATCGGGGACTTCAATCTCCCAAGAAACTGTTCTGATCCAAGAATCACCTTTAGAAGAGACTAACACCTCAGTGCAGTCATCGGGGACTTCAGGCTCCCAAGAAACTGTTCTTTTCCAAGAATCACCTACAGAAGAGACAACCACCTCAGTGCAGTCATCGGGGACTTCAGGTTCACAAGAGACCGATCTAATCCAAGAATCACCTTCAGAAGAGACAACCACCCCAGTGCAGTCATCGGGGACTTCAGGTTCACAAGAGACCGATCTAATCCAAGAATCACCTTCAGAAGAGACAACCACCCCAGTGCAGTCATCGGGGACTTCAGACTCTCAAAAAATGGTTCTGATCCAAGAATCAACTTCAGAACAGAGTAACACCTCAGTGCAGTCATCGGGGACTTCAATCTCCCAAGAAACTGTTCTGATCCAAGAATCACCTTTAGAAGAGACTAACACCTCAGTGCAGTCATCGGGGACTTCAGGCTCCCAAGAAACTGTTCTTTTCCAAGAATCACCTACAGAAGAGACAACCACCTCAGTGCAGTCGTCTGGGACTTCAGACTCCCAAGACACTGTTCTGATCCAAGAATCACCTTCAGAAGAGACAACCACCTCTGTGCAGTCATCAGGGACTTCAGGTTCCCAAGAAAGTGATCTAATCCCGAAATCACCTGCAGTAGAGACAACCACCTCATTGCAATCATCAGAGACTTCAGAAGAGATAACACAAGAATTATCACTTTCTACATTTGGATTCTCAACTGAGAAATCTCTCACCTCATTTACCCAAGTTTCCAGTTATCCCACCACCAGTGTTGCTACAGACTTAAATGTGAAAGAGTCAGTTCAGGTCTTGGATAGGGCAACTACTTCTGCTAAAGATGATGTTTTCACCACCCCCAAAGCCACAAGTACTGTTGCATTTGAAGAGAATGGTGTAGATTATGAAGATGTGTTGGGTTCTTCAATTGTTGAAGGACAACCACCATCCAGGGAAGGGTTCACCACAAGGAAACCAGAAATCTGGACAGATTCCAGCTACACTGTTGAGAGCCGTATGGAGGATTTGCAAGGTACAGTTCCACATAATATTTTTGTATTGCACGTTGTATATTGCTTATCTTGTGTAGTGCTGTATTGGTAATTTTGATAGTTCCTTTCTTGAGGTTTACAAAATAAATTAAATACTCTGCTTTGTAGTCCACTTATCCATGATGGACTTGTCCATCCACTAAGGGATGTTACTTTATTTTAGGTTTCACACTTTGCTCTGTCAGTGTGTGTGAAAATGATGGAACTTGCTATTCGAATGGAAAAAGAAACATATGTGTCTGCATGCCTGGATACAGTGGGGAACATTGTGAAAATGGTTTGAAGACTTTAATATTTGCAGTTTTATTCACTTTTGATTAACACGTCAAGAGTTTCTAAGTAAGTCATTTCCATTTTGTAATTCCCCTAGACGTTGACGAATGTCAGTCAAACCCTTGTCGCAATGGAGGAACATGCATTGATGGGTTAAACACTTTCAGTTGTGTCTGTCTGCCCAGCTATTCAGGACCCCTCTGTGAGCAAGGTATGTAATAAACTCTAACATGATGCTATACAGTTGTTTTAATTGGGTTTATTTATTAACATTTTGAAGGAATGTTTTTGGGACAACTAATTGTTGACTGTTGCATGGTAGCAAGTTGCTAAGTGCTAAGACATTTTATCATGTCATGTTCATGCTAACACATAATGTCTATTGTATCTTCTGGATTATTTTGGAAATGTTGCAATGATGGCATATTTTAAACATGCATCTCCCTGATTGCCTGATAGGTTTCCATTGTAAGTGGAAGAAAGTATAACTCTTAAATTATTGTTAGAAGCTGTTGGATGGAATATTTTATGATTTGGGGTGCTAGTTTCTAAAAAGTGAGCTATGGCTGTTTAACAAATCCACTGAAGCAAATTGTATACATTATAGCGGTCAGTCCAAACAGTTAGAATGGGCAAACCAAACCACAAAGTTCACCACATCTGGCAGGATTCATCCTCCAGAGAGTGTGCGGTATGGTGTGCATATGAATGAAAGCAAATTTGTGCCAACAATAAGGTTCAGAGAAAAGGTCACGGCGTTATCCACAGTACTGCCTCTTCCCTTACACCCACCAAACTTCTCACAAATGCTGAGCAATTCGATGAGCCGTTGCAGAGCCAACTGACTTACTTGGCATGGTCCCAGGAACATTAGTGTGACTATGTAAATGATGAGTACATTTTCCTTTAGTCGTCTCGTCATGCTTATCCAGGCATGACTTGAGTAGGTCCCACATTAAGGTTGTGAATTTTTGAAACTAATTCAAGCCAGCTTGAAATGGTGTTTGCAAAAAAATTCAGAACTTCTGTAATGTGTGTATTTTAGTGGCGTATTTAGCAGAAAATAATTTGATTGGGTTAAAATTGACATGTCTTGCTATGATATTATTAGCAGTACTTGCTAAGGCAATAGTAATAGAGCGACTTAGATTTACTTCGTAGTTCTTGTATACTTAGACTATTATATTAAAGATGTCATATGACATTGCTAAAAAATAACATTATTTTGTGGATTTGGTGTAATGAAATATGTTTATGCGGTTTAGGGTTTAAAAAACATTATTTTCCACATACTGTACATTATTGTTTCTCCTCTATGCCCCATCTTTCTGAAACCAATGCTGTGTATGAAATCGCTCACTCATTCACTCATTCACTAATCCTTATATAGTGTATGGCAGTTGAGTTCACTATATCAGGAAGGAGTGAACAGATTCGGACAGTGACGTATAGCCTACATTGCGCATGAGATTTGGAGCTGTTGCAAAAACATTGCCATATGTACTTTTATATTACATGTACCTAATTTTAGAAAATAATACTAATAGCAATAATACTCAAAATTACTTTATATTGCAGTTATACATAACTCTGCATCAGCTTTGTGGTTTCATCGATAGTATATAATTTTTTTTTTTTGTAATGCTTTTATGTTTATAATCATTAATTGCTATTTAATGTAAATAGTAAATAGCGTACTGAGAACAAAAATAAACACACATATGTATTTATTATTTTTAGTATCTTGACACTCACTCAAGCAGCGTTTTGAGCTCAGATAAGATGGTTGTAGAGCGTCCTCAGGCGACCGTTAATTTTACATCAGAATAAACTACCTGTTATTAGCGAAAAGAATTAAATTATCCACCAAATTATCATCATTTTTGTAAGTTAACAACGACGCCACCTCAGTAAATTAGTCAAATATTAAACTGAGTTATTGCCTACGTAACATATTTTAATATAAATAATGTAGGAAAAACGTTAAACCAGAAATAATAAAGATGTAAACTTCATCTCTCATTCAAACTCGCTCGCTCTCGCTTCCAGCTCGACGCTATTCCGCATTGGATTGTGGGAAATAGTGCTTCAGCGAGTGTACATCGGATGTACACTCGAAATCAGAATGAATTGTGGGTAAAAAGTAGTGGACAAATGTAGGGAAGTAAGTAGTTGGGGGCGGAAACCAAGGAGGTTTATATATAAAATAAATAAATAAATATTCCAGATAAATAAATATTCCAAAAGCACTCCACAAGTCATGTGTGATTATATTACTGGATGCTCAAAATTGAATGGGAGAATGCCCATTTTATACCGCTTGTTGTACAGGTAAGTTAATCGCCAGTCTAATCTAATGTGCTGCTGCACTGTAAACGCACACACATAGGCTACAGACAATAGCTCATACTTCAAAAGCAGATCGCGCCTACATAGAATCATTCAGTGCGGAAATGTATTGTCAACACTGTTCTGTGATTTCTCAATAAAATAGCTTAGAAACTGTAAAGTTCTATTATTCATTTCTTAATAACTAAATCCATCAGCTTCACTACTAGTAGAGAGATGCTACCAGGCAGAATTCACTGGTAGAATGTGTCATATGCCATAGCTGTGCACAAGGTGTTTTTTTGTTTTGTTTTGTTTTTTATGTTCATTAATGATGTCATCAGTGACTAGTTTACTTTAAAAAATCAGAAGTTGTTCAACCCCTACTCTATACTGCTCAAATCTCACATTTGAATCATCAGTGGCAAATTCTTTAAATATGAAAACATACTTACAGGCTGTGAGTCCGAACAGACGACATTGTAGGCATATCTCCTGGTTCAGTACACAGTCCTCCATAAAATGGGATGCACACACACAAATATTCGATATGAACTGTTCTGGAACAGTGTTTTAAATACAACTTAACCACTGATTTCTAGTTGTGTCCTCTTTTGGGAGGTCAAACTAAGCAGTTTCACTTTCCCAACGAAACACACAGCATCTCCACGACAATAGAGGCTGCAGCATCAATACTACAGTGAGAATCAAAGTAATGCCTTCTTTCTTTGCATGAACATTTGGGCGGTGTTATGCAAATCTTCCCACACAGTAACGCAGACATGTGGGGACGTGTTTAAATGAGGCATTTTAAGAGGGCATAGATGAGTCTTATCTTTTAAATAGAATATCTATTTTGGTTTGAGTATTTAGTCTTTGCAACTTTAGGAATCTTATCTATACACGAACAGCTTGTAACACTCCAAAGAGAAAGAAAAATTTGAAATTGCATCATATGAACCTTTTAAAGGTTTAGTTCACCCAAAATTAAAATGATGAAATCCAAGAGCTTCCTGACCCTCCGTAGAGAGCAATGTACTGGAATGTTCCCAGACTCAGAAACATAGAACATTGTTCAAATAATCCATATGATGTTCATGTATATTTTTGGTTATTTTTGCACATAAAAGTATTTTTGTAGTGTCATAAAAATTAGAGTTGAACCACTGATGTCTCATGGACTATTTTTTACAATGTTCTTAGTATGTTTCTGGGTCTGGCAACATTTAAGTTTCATTGCTGTCTGTGGAATTTCCAAAAGCTCAGAATATGTTTCATCAAAGATATCTTGACTTGTGTTTCGAAGATGAACAAAGGTCTTTCGGTTTTAGAATGACATGAGGGTGAGTAATTAATGACAGAATTTTCATTTTTGGAAGAACTATGCCTTTAATAGTTTTTTATTATTATTATGATTATTATTGTTTCTTTAAGGCTTGTCTAAACCTTTTTTTTGTCAGTTGCATAAAAGGCAGATTGATATAATTTTAATCCCAAAAGTAAGACTGATTGCCGTTTGGTTAACTGCTAGATGTTCAGACTAGTGGTTCTTGAGATTTTAGAATAGATTTTACTTTAGAATACCCTGGCAACCACCTAAAATACCCAAGCAACCACAATGTGCTTAAACAGCACTGAGAAGACATTAGCAATCATATAGCAACTGAACTGTGTACAATAAGACCAAGGACATCATTTTTGGTTGGTTTGTTTGATATAGTGATCTAACAATAAACTATTTTTAACAGCATTTAATAATTGAGCATGGTGTTAATTTATACAAACGGAAATGTTAAATATGTATAAGTATACTGTATGCAGAAGTTAAGCTTAAAAGATGCTTTATAAGTGTTCTTCATTGTTCTTTTGTGTTAGCTATTGATTTACATAACTAATGTGAGCATTAGTTATGTTACCTTATTGTAATATGTTACCAGGTCTTCGTATTGTCTTTCAGCTTGAAAGGGGAACAAAGTAGGTGCCAAATCTGCTGCCAATCTGATAATTTAGTCTGGGGATTGGCTTGCCATTGTTTCATGTAGGGCTTGATATACATGAAATGGAAATAAAATGTATTTATAAGAATGAAAACTCTGAATCTCTTTTTGATATGCCTGTGGACAGTCATTGAGGAGGATGAAGTCAAGTCATTCTCCTCTGATGACGTGAAGCAGGGCTGGGAATGATTCAGTCAAGGGTTTCTTGGCCCTCCTTTGCTGTTCCCTCACTTAAAGGTGAAACCCCTTAGGACTCTGGGAAGGCGACTGTGATTGGCACAGGGGTCTTTACTGTGAAAGCAGCTGGAATCAATTAATGCAACACAATTTGTCCAGGAGGCTCGTGGAGACCCCTCCAAGTCACACTGGGGACAAACCACAGTATAGAAACTCCCAAACACCTGACTCCATCTCGCGTAGGACTTTCCCTGCTATGAAAATAATCAGTTGACTTATGAATGAGAGCCACGTTTTAACTTTGAAGAGAGCTATTAACCTTCTCAGGACTTGACATTTACGCGCACTCACATAGGCTTGACGGTTGTGTTTGGCGTTGGTCCCACAATGGATTGGTTCCAGCTTCATACAGAAATATTGCCGCCGTTAGTCAGCAGAGCTAATCACCTCTGAGGACATCTGTTTTCTCAGGCTTTTCAGGGAAAAGAGATCAGGGAAAATTTGTAAAAGTTGAACCTCGCTTTTCACGCAAGTTAAAAAAAGAACCTTATTTCACATTTAATACAGTTGTGTTTAATCAGTCAAGCTGAATTTGGCCTTTTGGTGACAGTTGCTGCATTAAACCTTGTGATAAATACAGTATTTTAGCCAAATGAGACAGCACTTTGGGAAACCCGAACCTTGTCAAAGAGCCAAAGTTTACGTAACCACCAGTTTCTAGACAGTGACTAGTGGTTAAAGTAGTTTTCCTGATTCGATCCATTGTTACTTATAGGTCTCGCAAAATAAATAGGCAATTTAAAAACCACCGTAGTCATGGCTATTTCGTTAATATTTGCTCTGACCATAATTTCACTTCTTTCTAAAAAAAAATCAAAAACAAAATGGTGCTAATCATCATGACATATTGCGCTTGGTCAATTCGGTTAAAACATTTGTTGTGATTTAACATGGCTTTAAACAAAATATGCAACTTAAGACAACTGAAATTGGAGGAACAATTTACGTTCTCAAGTAGATTGAAGATTTGGATATTATTGTAGCAATTATAATAGATTTTCAGCAGCGCATGCTAATGTACGTGCACTATGCTACGAAAGCGGTTCTGATAATCTACTGGACATTCAGGGCAAAGGACAAGCGAGCACATAATAGTACGTAATCAGTCAAAGAAAACAGCACTATGGGCCGTGTGTCTGAGATGATTTACTTGGCTCATTTACTGGTGTTTTCTTTCCAGCCTCATTAGATGTCATTGTTTGCATTTAGCTTTCACACTGAGCGCTGCGGTCATTGGGGGCTTTCAGTCCAAGCAAAATGTTGATGATCCTCATTGTATGGCATAGAATAAAAAGTGCTTTGCACTAGGTTAACCCAGTTAATAGCCCGAATCAAAACAGACGCAAGTCTGTGCATCTATTCTGCACCAAAACCGATTATACTTGATCTGAAAGACAGGCTTGTTTATGATAAATGCTGAAGAAAAATGGCTACAGATTCAATCATGAGGCATCTTGTGGGCAAACTATGGGCACTGTGATGCTGCCTGTAGCTGTATCATGAATTATTAAAGCATCTGCCATTTGAATTTTGATGCACTGATATTGCTAACATTATCGATGCTATCCAAACTTTTGCCTGTTTTCATCTGTAGGCTTCTCATGTTTCAATGTCATCCATTCTTTCAGATACGGAGGTTTGTGACTTTGGCTGGCACAAGTTTCAGAGTCACTGCTATAAGTACTTCACACACCGGCGGACATGGGAAGCAGCGGAAAGAGAGTGCCGTCTTCAGGGTGGCCACCTCACCAGTGTCCTGTCCCATGAAGAGCAGCTCTTTGTTAATCGTGAGTTTATGATATTGAAGAGTCTATGAATGGTATTGGCAAATCAGACATTAGCCATTTTATTCCTTCCACTTTACAGAGCCTGAACAAACCATTAACTCTTTTACTTTGTAACCCTTTCAGAGTGCTTTAGCTGACGTATTTTTGTAGACCAAACCAGAAGTGAAAAAAAGAAAGAAAAAAAAATCAGACACCGACAAACGTTTTTTATTGTTCAGCATGATAATCTTCACAATTGAACGCATCGTTTATGAATTCTAAAGCCTAAATGCAATTGGTAGACATAGCCTATAAACAAAATACAACTTGTTCGCATGACATTTTCCCTGATAATCTGAGTTAGAATAGTTTGCAAAAACATGATTATAAACTCAATGAGGCTGTAAAAGCAACTAGTTAAGTGTGATGATGTTTTATGTCCTGACAACCTCTGTAGGCCCATTTAGACACTTGTTAGCAACTGCCATTTTCAAGACAGGTAAAAACTTTAAAAGGGGCTATTCCTGATGTATTTTTGTCATAGAATAAAACATGAAAAAAATTCTGAGCTTGTGTTCACCACAGACCTTATTAGCCAAAAACTAATTCAAAAAAGGCAGTTGATGTGCTAAAATGCTAACTTGCGCAGGGTTTGGTCTTTTGTAGCACTTTATACGTAGCAATGCTCTAAAAACTACAAAAAACCTTCTCTGCATAGCAATGCTTTTGTCTAATTCCCACAGCGGTGCGTGGTGTTGAGTTTTGCACAGGCACATTTCCGTCCAATATAAAAAATCTAGTTTCAAATGAGGCAAAAAACGGATACTCAGGACTAACTGAATTCTAGCACTGACTAAACAAAGCATAATTCATAATAAAAGTGCTGTTGACTCTAAACTAAACAGCTCCTCGGGGCACAGAGACCATTTGTTCTACATTTGTTTGTGTCATGTGATGTGTGGTTTGGTTTAACTGATTTCCTGCTATTTCTACTTTGGCCAGGTAGTCTATTAAAGATGTCAAAGAAGTTTGCAAAGGTCCTCACGCCAAAAAGATGAATTAATTTCTTCCATTTGTCTGGGCTTCCATGTAGACTTTTCTATAAAAAAATGCACATCCACTAGCTTAAAGATGTAATTTTCTGTGTTATGAATTGCTTTCTCATTCCCAGTTTAATATGCAGAAACAACTAAAAGTAGACTGATTATCCCGAAGAGTATAAACATTGTGGTGCTATCAAAACATTCCTCTGTTTGTTTGAGTTTCCCGACCAGTCTGACACAGCAGTTTGAGTTTGGAGTGGGAACTTTCCATTTTTCCCACCAATAAGCAGATACAAATAATAAAATTCAGTCAACCACACAACTTGTCCACTTCATCCCAAGTCATATGATAGCTTGTGTGAACTAGTTTGGCAGCGATATATACTGAAATCTGTGTAATTGTCTTGTAGGTTTGGGACATGACTATCAGTGGATCGGATTGAATGATAAAATGTTTGACAATGATTTCCGCTGGACTGATGGACATCCTATGGTAAGATGAGATTCATTATTTTGATCCTAAAATCAATGTCTGTTTATTAGATGAACATCTGTGTTCCAGGTGTACATGAATTTAGATATTAAGATTCCGAAACGAGTCATTCTTGGTGTGTTGTTTTTTTTCCGGCCTGAATAAATGAATCTGTTTGATCCTAAAATTAGTACGAAGTTATTGTGGACACATAAACCATAAGCTTAGATGATGCTAATGCTAATGGAAAAGTTCTCACTTTAGCATTTTATCATTCTATGTGGTATCACATAGAGGCACATCACATGAACTTTATTTATTTACTTTTTTAAATCTATTTGTTCGCTGTTTTATTTATTCATTTCGCTGTTTTATTCATCATTCATTTATTTTTGTATCGGAGTTATTTTATTCATGCATTTTTATGTATGCATGTATTTCCTCAAATAGCATAAATCAGAATGCAAAACTGCTAATCTGGCAAACCTTTAGTTTTTGCAAAAACATTCAATTGATTTTAATGATCTTGCATCATCATGCATGTTTCACATTTATTCGATTTGTTGTATGCCTTTCTACATATGAAATGGGGCTTGTGTGTTTGTGTTCAACCCATGCAAATTGCGTGCAGCGGTACATTTTATTAGAATAAGGTATCATCCTTTCCCCCCCATTTTATCAAGGAAAGTCCCATGTAGCTCTGCCAGATGTGTATAGAGCACAGTCTATTTTGATTCTTCCATGTGATCTTTGCGTCCTCATGTGGGCACATGCAGTGGTGCAAGAGCAGTTGGAATAACACACCCCTCTTGTGTACTTTTGCACTAGCAATTTGAGAACTGGAGAGCGGGTCAGCCGGACAGCTTCTTCTCCTCAGGCGAGGACTGCGTTGTGATGATCTGGCATGAGAGCGGCCAGTGGAACGACGTGCCATGCAATTACCACCTGACCTTCACTTGCAAGAAGGGCACAGGTGAGACCTCCTCTTCCCCCTCATCTAATCTACAGTGTCGCTCACTGTCAGCTCACTGTCTTTGACCTTCTCTTGCCCCGTCTCAGTGTCCTGCGGTCAGCCTCCTGTCATAAAGGACGCCCATATCTATGGCAGCATGAAGGCGCGCTATGAGATCAACTCTCTGGTCAGGTACCACTGCAAGGACGGCTTCATCCAAAGACACGTTCCCACTATCAGATGCCAAGAAGATGGCCACTGGAACAAGCCTAAAATCACATGCTTGAATCGTAAGTTGCTGACTCTGAATAAAGAGAGGTTTCGTGAAATCCAGTAATGAAATGCACTAGTGTTATTTAACTATTAATTATAATAACATTTTATATATTTTTATATAAACTTTTTGAATTACCGTATTTTTCGGACCAGATGTCGCACCTGAATATAAGTCGCATCAGTCCATAAATACGTCATGATGAGGAAAAAAACATATATAAGTCGCACTGGACTATAAGTCGCATTTATTTAGAACCAAGAACCAAGAGAAAACATTACCGTCTACAGCCCCGAGAGGGCGCTCTATGTTGCTCATTGTAGGATATAGGTGCACTGAGCACAGTGAGCAACATAGAGCGCCCTCTCGCAACTGGAGACGGTAATGTTTTCTCTTGGTTCATTTCTCTAGGTTCATGTCAAATTAATTTTGATAAATAAGTCACACCTGACTATAAGTCGCAGGACCAGCCAAACTATGAAGAAAAGTGCGACTTATAGTCCGGAAAATACGGTAGTCTTTTTTTAATGCTTTTTTAAATTATTATTTAAAATATATCTATGCATTTATTTGTATATCAGTTATTTATGTCAGTTAATTGCCAGACTAATGTCTTACTCAAGACATATTGAAGTACATTTTTATTTTTACCTTAAGGATTAGATCACTTCCAGAATAAAAATGTCCAAATTTTTTATTCTGGAAGTGAACTAATCCTTTAAGACAGGTATATGGTTTTTGGAAGTGAGGACAAGTAAATAATGACAGAATAATGTCATTTTTGGGTAAACTATCATTTTGAATGTACATCTCTTTTCTTTTTATTCTGCAGCATCTACCTACCAGAAGATGTATGCACACAAATATCAAAACAATAACTATTACAACAACAGTAAGAGACGCTACAGTGAGTCGACGCAGTACCGTCAAGGCTGGTCAAAAACAGCAGATGATTCCAGACACTGATCTCCATCCAGAGCTACAGATGCTTCACATCTACAGAGAAGGTCTAAAGGGGTGAAGCCAAACCATGTGCCTGATGAATGTTTTAGAGCTGAGAAGTGAATTCCCCTGAGGGACTGCAACAAAACACCACCACCCACCCACTGAGAGTGTACTTTGACTATGCAACGGTCAGCATTGCATATTGTAATAATGTTTCAATTTTTTGACATGGGGAGGGGGTTTCTGGTTGAAATGTATATAGTAGAGATAATGAACAAGTAAAAACAGCTGTGAATGGTGACTGTTATTTGGTTTAATCCATTTTGTTTATGAAGAACTGGATTTCCTGTTCTCTCTGGCACAATAAGAGAGCACTATGGTACGAGCAGAGTATAAACAGAACAATTACAGTACGCAAGAGTAAAAGAACAATAGGCATTATGTTGTTCACATTGTGGTGAGGGGGGTTCAAAAGAGATGTCACGGGGCTGGAGGACAAACAATGCTGAAAGGACTCATGACTGGAACACAAATCTTCAACATCGTCTTCCCCGGCAGCATCCTCACTGTTTGTGAGGATTGCTCAGATAACATCAAACCATTGTACACTCTCATAATCATATTCTCATATGGCTTCAAAATATATATATTTCTTTTTTTTTTCTCTCTTTTTTTTTTTTTTTTTTTATATGTGGGTTTGTAATATAACCATTTTTACTTTTTTATATGAATGTCATGGTAAAATATGAAAATATGAATACTGTATGTGTGGTTGAATGAACTAGCATTTCTGTCAAACATTATTACAAATGTTACATGAAGCCATAGAAGTTTAATTTATTGCTGAAGATACATATAACGATGAATGAACTGTGAGATTTTGAAATAATAAAGCGCTATTAGAATATTATGAACACGTTTAAAACGTGTGTGTTCTTGTTTGATTGCTTTTTTTAAAAAAATCCCGCGCTTATTCTGACAAATCCCGCCGCCACCATAGTGTTGACCGATAGAGGGCGATGTAGCGGTTTTTTTCTTCCGCGCGCGCCATCATGAAGTTGACGTGTGGCGGTAATGAACACACACCTGCTCTGTTTCGACGACTTTCTAATCGACAAATATGATAGCGTTACAAGGTGAGGACTTGTATGTTTAAAGGTGAACATTGATTTTAACATTACATTTGAACTCTTTCAAGTTTGGTTTATTTTCTGAGAGATTTGACAAGCAAAACAACATTTAGAATACGACTGGACGGTTTTTTTTTTATAACTTAACTTACCTGAATAACTTTAAATACACAGTGACAATAGGCCCTCTTTAGTTAAAGGCCCATTAAATTGTAGTTTTGTGGCATTCCATGTCTGTGGACCAACTTTCTGTATGTGCTAGTCATTGTGTAATTCTTAAACTGATCAAACTTTTAGGTGCCTAATTTTGTCCAAAAAAAATGGACCAAAAGTATTAGTGACTGTTATTTCTTTCACGTTAGGTGTGTATACACCGTTTTATACAATAAAATGGCCATTAGAAATATGTCTGCCCCTAATACCATGAACTATCCTTGGAGAAAACTAGTCTCTGTTAGATTTTTTTCTCCATAAATGAGAAACATCATGATGCTAAATATGGCAGCTATACTGATGGAACCACCTTTAAAAGGTCCAATTTATATTTTCTTTGCAATTTCTTTATTTGGGCAGAGTGTGAGAAATGCCACGGACTGTGAAAATAGACCTACAGTTACATATTTTCTCAATATGCTTTTCTAAAAACAACCAAACCAAATACATATTTGACTGATTGTTTATTTTTTTGGGTCAAGGGGGGTTTCCACATTGATACAGTCAAATTATCCCTTTAATTATACTTTATTTACATGAAACAAGAGGAAAAAAGTTAACATTGTCAATAAAGACATGTCTAAACATTCAGTTCTAAAACTGATTTTGAAGATTTGTAAACAAGGCACACCTACAGTTGCCAGAGTCCAAACAACATGAATGATGAAATGAACGTGAATACAATATTTTGAAACGACACTTACACAACACAACTTTATTTTTCCTTTTTTCCCCCCGTGGATGTTGTCATTTAGTGTAGTGGCTGAAACGCATAACCTTGAGTTCTAAATTGGCTATGTTGAGGCTATAATGGTAATAATAAGAATAAAACATCAAGTTGTTTTTGTCTTCGCTTGGCAGTCTGTTTTAAGGGTTAATTTCCAAATGCCATGGCTTTGACATGTTCTTCTGAAGGTCTACTGCTTCATAGATTAATAACAACTGAATGCAGCATGCTAACTATGCACTTTTTTGTTGTGCCATTATTTTCTTGCGTCTTTTTTTTTCAACAATAGAAAATTAAGTTCATTATGCTGTTTTTCTCTTACTAACTAACACAAAGTGATCATTAGCACTGTTGTCTTTTTTATCACTTCAATCTGGCTATTTGTAAACAGTAACATGCATAGACCAAAACTACTCATTTGGCACCATTGCTATGGGCTGTGTTTGTGGATTCGGTTTTCTGTGGTTTCATGAATTGATCAGAAATACTAAAAACAAAATCTAGAAAACAAACACAATGGTTTTGTTATTATGTCTGTGGAATGACCAACAGAATTCGTCATTGTCCTGAATGCACATAATGTTTGACAGTGATGAGGTCGATACAATGGAGCTCTTAATTTCTTACATTGCATTGTAGGGGAGGCATTTTATAAATGCATAATTTCAAGATAATTAACATACATTTATAAACACTCTACTTGTATATTTCAATAGTTAAAAAAAAATCACAGAACAATGTTTTGTTTTTTAGCAATGCAACTTATGACTCAACATTTGGATTTGGTCCACACATAAAACTAAATATTAAAAGGTATGCTTTGAGAAAATAATACAATATAGCACCCTGTAAGGATGGCAAAAGAAAAAATTGTTCATTGTGCCATGGCTGTACTGTATGGTGTTTAGCACTTCCATTGAATTTGTTTTCCTGTTAGCAGAAAATATATTTACACATGCTATTTATATGGAATATGATGTTCTTGAATGATAAACTAAGTGCCCATAGGTATCAGTTCAAAGTATTTAAGTTTTGCTGTCATTCTGTTCTAAAACATCCGTCAAGCTACTGCATGCTAAATGGAAGAGCACAGTGTGAATTTCTTCCTCATTCTCACCAAACATCTCTTCCTTCAGCACTGCTGTACTGTATAGGATCATTCAGACCTGGAACCAGTAGCTATAATTTCTGCCGACCCAATATATACTATTCCTGTCCTGTTGCTGTCTTGTAGCAAAGTCCTGATTTTGAAGGAAGAGGGCACCTGCGGTGCCTAATCCTACAGAATCTTTGCTTCAAACAATTGCCAGTCACTTATTTTATATTCAAATCCTTCTGTATTACAGTATCTAGAGGCTTTGTCACAGTTTTAATGCACTCAAACGAACTCCTTACATTATTACGCTTAGTTCTTGAGTTATACAGTTGGTACACTCAGTTGTCACTCTTGTAGCAGTAGACGCCGTAGAGTTTGTGCTTCTTGTCTGGGAATCCAGAGAAGCGGACAGCAGCCTCCGTGGGACTGCAGCGTCTGCGTGGTTTTGAGATTGGGTAGCGTACACTGCCGTCTGCCAGCCAGCCTGCGTCACAGCGGTCATAGCCCAGCAGCTTCCACGCTGCGTACATCTGCCCGACTTTGGCAATCTGAGCACCATCCTTTTGACATGCCCGCACTGCCTCATCATACTTAAGTTTGAAAGGGTGTATCAAATAATAAAAACGTCCTGGAGAAGAGAAAGGAGAAAAGTGTTCATTCTCAAAAATATGCAGTAAGGGTATTAAACATGAGAATTTTCATTAGAGATTCTTTGCATGGCTGAACTCAATTAGTTTTTTCCTTTCATACATTATGCATTACATCAATTGCTTTACTTTTTTGTTGTTGAAGCTAGCCTATTTTAGATATCTTTCAAACAGTGGGGAGGACAAACCTTTGTGGTTAGAGGTGAAACAGAAGACATCATATCTTTCCTTTTGCTTGTCACGCATCCCATAATTCCTCACACCTGGAATGGTGTTTTTGCCTCCACATGGCTCTCTGGGTTTGGTGATGGGATATTGCACCGATCCATCACTGAGCCACCCTGCATTGCACCAATCCAACCCATCTCTCCATGCATCGTACAGCTGGTCAAAAGATGCCACAATGGCATCCTGGTCTCGGCAAGCTTTCTCAGCATCAGCGAAGTTCAGGTTGTAACGACCCAGTCGAGGAAAATATGGGAAAATAATGCCTGTAGAAACCCGAAGACATAGGAATTAAAAAATGCTCCATGATTAGATCTGTGTAATCTGGCGGTTAATCAAATTCTTGATTGATAAATTGATGTTTTCTTCAGTGCGTCGTCCAAAGTAAATTAAAATTTAGATTTATTGTATGCAACTGAAATTATGCCAAGAATGCAGAGAGCAAGGGTCATATACTGTAAATGTCCCATTATTTGGCACCGATAGCTCTTATGTCAGGATCTTGCTGATGGTATAGTTTAATAAGTTGTTCTACTCTCATTATAAGACTATTGAATAGCGTTTACATTGCACACAGTGTGAAGAGAGTCAGCACAATGCTATCTCATGGCTAATTGCCTTGAGGAACAGCCAAGGATGCATAAACTGTGTATAGTATTGTGTGTATTATTCTGGAAAGAAAACAGGCAGTCATACAATGGCATTGTCGCTGTTTTTTTTTTTTTTTTTTTTTTTATCTGTGTGGCCCTTTTGTAGAGTTTCTTAAAAACTTGTGCTAACTTATCTACCTATGTTTGAAGGAATAGGTACAGTTATTTTTTAAGGAAGCAGGATATACACAAAATATTAATAGAACCTAATGACAACTGTCAAAGACATGGTAGTGACATTACCACACCAGCATCTAAATCTTCAGGAACAAAATTAAAACAAGCTGTGAGACATTGTGGTAGTGAGACCAGGAAAATCCAGGTATGTTAGCAACATAAAGCTATGCTTTACCTTGCAGGTCAAGTGACACAACTACTGTATCATCCTCCAAGCCATCAATGATTTCACACTTATATTTCCCATAATCCTCCAGAGTGATGTCAGTGATAACTAGTGAAGCATCATTCTTGCCAGCATCCTGCAGATGTACACGGCCATGGAATCGACCATAGCTCTTTTTGTGGAAACCCATAGCTACAAACACATCAATTTCCTTCAGATAATCTGAAGTCAGTTTAGTCCATTTAATCCTCAGTTTGGGATTTGGGGGAGATGAGGGATCCCGGTTGAACGTGCACTGCAGGGTGGCATTGCCACCACGTTGAGAGATTACTTTAGGTTGTGCTGTGTCAACTGAGAGTCTGGGGCCATTTTCTGAAAGTCAAAGAAAGAGACATTCAGATTGTCAGTCAAAGAAATAAACAAAATAAGAATACAGATTGTGACCGAGTTAAAAGCCTTTGTTCTAGGGCTGCACAATAAATTGCATGCAATATTTAATGCACAGTAAAGCCAGTTCTGTATTCAGTAATAACATGCTGTTTCACATGAAGAAACATTTACCACACAGTCTTTGTTCACTAACAAGCTGCGCAAAACCTCAATCAAGGCCTGTTTTATTGGTTAGTGTTCAATAACTCAAGGCGTTTCGCAAAGATGATAGCTTGAGTGCATCCTTGTCTATTGCTACAGACTTTTGTGGTTATACAAGCTCATAAATCATTGTGTTGTTTAGATTTCAGAGAAATGGAAACTCCCTTACATGCTTATGACAAACCAAATAGTGGCTGTGTAGGCTCTTCCAATGAAGGCACTCTAGTAGGTGTTGCAACCATTTTAGTGCACAAATAATTAGAGAAATGTGTGCCAGGTTTTTTTTTTTTTTACATAAATCCATCATCGAAAAACTACATTATTGCACTTGTGTACCTTTTGTAACTATAAATAGTTTAGAGTAAGGTTTGTAGCCTATGATAAGCTTGTCTCAGTTTGGTGGATAACATTTTACAAAATGGGATATGAAGAAAGTAGACTGGCAAATTTCCCAGATGGGTTTTGGGATAAGTAATCACAGAGAGAACAAAGGTAAATATAGAAGAGTTGAATAGGGCTTTTAATATGGTCCATATTTACATTGCTGGTTTTGTTTTTCACTTTTGCCATTCATTAAATATAGATGCTTTATCAGTTTGTAATTGATTTAGAGTAAATAATGCAATAAATGTAATCATAGAGAAACAACTGTGGAGGTCATGGAAACACTGTGGCCTACTCTCAGGTTCTTAAAGATTTTGCTATTCTCTAAAGTCCTCTAGTTTTCATAACTGCGTATTCGGGTCCCAATGGAGACATGATTGGAGGAATGCTTCTTTATCAAACCAAAAACGTATTACAGGCACTGGCACAGTGTCCTATCAGGTGGGATGCAACACGTTTCCATCTATAATGTGCAAGAAACCATGCGATTTCACTTTGGGCTACTTAGCATGGCTCTAAAAAAGAAATAGATTGAATCCAAGCTACCAAGTCTTATTGTGCATTAAAAATGTTTGATTGGGTAAAAACAGATAAGCATTGCAGAGATAACTGTTATCATTTGTCATTGCATCATTCCTGGCCAGGGCACAATGTTATTTTTTATACTAATTAATAACTATTGTATTGTATTGTTGTTCACAAACCAAAAAGTTGTTGCAGATGAGGTTCGGGATGCTGATATACTACTATAATCAGATATCAGCATGAATAAATACTGAACCCCAGTAACTTATCAAATATTTAACACTTGTAGTAAGTAATTCCAGCCACTTTGCGTCCTGTGATGGGAGCCAGAGGGTTTCGAATCACCTAAGTCGACACCCGATGAGATAATTACGGTATGTGTCCCTGTTAAGAAATGCTGGAGGGGGAACACCATTTTAGGGGATGGGCAGTACAACCCCCTCTCTGTCTCTCTCTTACGTTCTGTCTCACTTTCTCCCTCTCTTCTCCACTTTTTTTTTACTATTTCCTCTCACACACAATCACAAACACACCTTTCCCCATCTCTTACCTGAGATGTATATAGTCCTGTAGTGTTCCAGGTCACTGTATGCATCTTCAAAGCTGTCAGCTCGGCTCTTAGAGAGGACCAAGAGGAAAAAAAGAAGGAAGGTCATCTTGATTTATAGCACCGGGGGCGTTGGGGGGTACTTCACTACATGAGAGAACACAAAATAAGAGACAGTCAGACAATTTGCATGTTACAAAGCTATTTATCTACTGTATGTCAATCCAGGAAGGAGACGTTCTTTAGAGTTGTATTATTAGGCTTTACTAAAACAATCTGGAGTCATTTTCTGTGGAGTTTGAGAAAGAGAGCTCAGTTTTGTGTGACTTGCACCAGATCCCTTGCACATTTCCATCTGCAGTGAAACTCCCCTGTGCAGTACTGTCACGCAGACATTAGCGCATGCTGTGTCCTTTTCACCACATCTCCCAGAAAGACACTCACACAAATAGGGCAAGGTACATAAATGACTAGGACTGGTAAACGTTTCACGCATGCATAAATCCCAATTAACACCAGTGCTGCAGGACTGCTTCCTGTACCCTTCACCTTAAGAGGCACCGAAGTGTGAGGAAAGTGCAGTCAAGATGGCACAAACTAGCACAAAACTTTGCTGGCACACTTCTACAGCACAGACAGTCTCCCTACAGACTCAAAGCTCAGAAAAAACTTACCATCTTAAGGAGCGTGTGCTCCCGGCCACTAGCACATGTAAGGACGGCTACACAAAAGATCAGGATTAGAATGTGTAGTCTTCTCTCCCTCTCTCTCCGCAGTCACTCTGATTGATTCGGTTTTTCTTCACTCATTTCAGAGTGCTGACGCACTGAGGTAGTTCCTCTCTACTGCAGTCAGCAGAACTGCTCTGCAGAGTAGCCAACCCCCCCAGACCCAGCCTGCAAACAGTCATTACGCATACCAGGAAGCCACTGCTGATAACAATGAGGACTCGCAGATGCAGTGCCCTCTCCTGTGACAGATAAGTTAGGACATTACAATGAGCTTGCTCAACTGTGACAAGGTAAAATCATATCCTGCAGGAGAAGGATACCAAGTCCTCTGTTGCAAAATGATGAAATACAATCCAAAGGATCTCCAGGAATTGGAGGGTCTGCTATGCTGAATTGCCCTATGAGGCCACTTTATAGCACAATTGTTACAGCTGAAAGAATTTGTTCCCACCCAAATGACCCAAAGGCCTTTTCTAGTGTAACGACTGTCAAACATGCTCTGTTTTGCAGGCTGACGGTTAATCAAACACACTAACTGTGCTGTTGACAGAGAACACCGTTACGAATCACATTCCTTTGTGACACTCCATTGTGTACAGTGGGGTCAAGCACAAGGAAAACAATCTGTGCCTTTAGTTTTCAAATGTGGGTAAACGTCTTAAATGCATAGACTGCAGTTGATCAGAAAACAGCAGTAGCTTAGAAACAGTGCCAGACCACCAGCTAATTCACATAAGCATCACAATAATCTTAGTCTTGCACAACTAGAGAACATATCTTCCGAGAAGAGGCACAATTATGAGAAAACTCCCTCGTTGTTGAAATCACTTGCTAGGAAACGGTTACAGATTGGATGGTTGAATTTGCTTTAAGACAGTCCAGTGTAAACAGTGACTCAATTCTCTGACGCTTCTTAACCTTATACTCCTCTTGTTTTTGGACATTAAATCCCATTCTTAGCAATAAGCAACAAATGAAGCTGCCAAAGCCTATCAATGGTCTTTAAGCAGTATAATAGTTGCCTGACCAGATCTCTTGCAGACTCATTGTAGAGTGGAATATGAGTGGATAAGCATGGTGTAATTTGCACTTGTCGACAATCTGTAGTCTGGGACAGGTCCTGATTAAACTTGCTTGTTTAACTCCAGCACAGATTGTCCCAGTAGTTCTGCAGACTTTCCAGTCCTCATATGGAAATCCTTTTTGCAAGACCCAAAAGTTTCCTTTGTTATACTTTTAGTTAACTGGGCTTTTTGGCAAGTGTCTATTAGTGGCATTTTAAAGTGATGTTTTGATAGTAGTAGATCTGAAATCAACTTCCCTGAAGTAAATAGTACTTTTTAATGACTTGGGGTTGGCTCATAAATGACCAATTTCAAAGATAGGAAAGCATGTGGGTTTTTGCATTTAACTAAATATTTAGTCTTCCCTTGGAACTTTTGTTAGAAGAAGAAAATATGTTGCTAGACAGTGTAGATCAGGAGACTATACACACAATTTGACAATATACAGTTTGACTACACAATGTTCATTGGAAATGGAGTCAACACAGCCTGTGGGGGTAATTTTATGATGTCACTTCCCAACAACTCACTCCTACTGGTTCCCGAGCAGCTGTGAAGCACAAAGAGATTATGGATCTGATTTAGCCAGAATCTCGTTTCCCTAATGTGCCAAAATATAATCCCTTAAGTGGTTGATTTAAGTAGTCACTGGAGATCACTTACTATATTATACTTACAATTACTATGAGGGTTAGTTTGGCAGTAGATCAACAGATGTGATAGCAGTTGTGTTTCTCTCTTGTTCTTTCACTAAGTGCCAAACAAATATATAGCTTCCAAATGATCATGCATTAGTCAACTTGATTTCAACTAATGATTTCTTTTAGAAAACGTTATGTATAATGGTAGTTAGTCATAATAAAAAGAAATGTATTTTTACAACTGATAGACCAATCTATACTATACTGTATCACCCAGACTGATTAATCTGTCAATATTTGGCCATTTTATTCTAACTTCTACAGTACTTACAGAACAGAGATGTCCTTTAGAGATTCTGATAACACCGGAAAACAGAATCAGGGAGTAAGCTCTAATTTAAATTTGAGATTAATGTGTGCGCATTGAATGAGGATTTGGCTGTAATGTGTTTGTTAAACGGGCTAACTATTTTTGTCAGGAAATGCAGATATAATTGAACGGCTTAAGGCAGTAAACCTGCTGAGGTGAATGCAAAACAGTTCAACACAAATAGATGCAGTGTAAACCTGTGATTTCAATGACTCATGTTTAAAGCTTATGTTTGTTTCTACAAAACAGCCAGTAACCCTTAATCTCCATAACATCGGTAAAGACTGTTTCCACGCTTCAAACGATTCGCTGTCTTTGAAGGCCATGGCATCTCTCTTCACTAGACATTAGACTGATGACATTGAATGAATGGGATCCTAAAATCTCCCATTTATAGATCATAGAGATCAGACTTGCTTCTGGTTTCTGTCACTCAGACAGGTTCTGCTAAGGTCCTGTTTAAGTTATTGCAGTTTTACGCAAAATTTTTATTTAGAAAAAAGTTAGCACTTTACAGCATAGTTCCAGTATTAGCATTGTAAACATTTGTGGATGAAACATTTATTAAAATCACCACCATGTCCTACAGTCTGCTTGTATAAGATACATGTATACATAGAAAGATATGTGTTAGATTTTTAAATATATATTGAAAATTCTGGCAGTAATTATAAAATCTTCATATAGCCCAATTTTTCAGACCTTAAAATTCTTTAATAAGTCTTACCTAAAACATTAATTTAATTTTAAATTCAAATGTACTGAAATACTTATTGATATGATGGTACTATATACACTGGACAGATTTGTTTCAGGCAACACTGATTGAATTTTCTGCTTCACTTTTAATTTTCCAGGCCGATTAACTAAAAGTATTTCTAAACAGTGGCTAAAGACCCACCGACACTTGTGGAGATTTAGGCACTAACATGCATAAGACTGGCCCCATTGATGGGGTAATTGGATGGGCCATTACACAGTCTTCGGCATTCAAAGAACCACTCCCAAAAACAAAAAAGATCCATGTCACAACATCTAAAACCTTTCCATGTGTTTTCTCTAGGGGTCAGGCATGTGTTCGACCCCCACTCTCTGCAAGCACTCAATAAAGTGAGTTCATTTCATGGACTCATAAGTCAAATCCATTTGTTACAGGTGCCATATGCAGCATATTTGTCTTAAAATTTATTAGTGCACATGGACATGGTTTGCAGAATTTTTTTTTGCATGCTGTGAATCAAACAAATAACAGACTTGGAAAAAAAATAATTCATTATTTATTCTATATTATGTTCCAAACTTGCTTGCCATAATGGTAATTGAGATTATATATTGTTTTCTGTGTAACAGAGCAGGGTTAAATAGGGTTCCTCGATCTCTATTAAAACATATTCTAATGTTTCACTCTATTTATAAAAAAAAAAAGAAAAAGAAAAAGAAAGGTCAGAAAACAGTTCATCCATTCATAATAAACAATAAGGAGATGCTCTGTTCTGAATAATACAAAGAGCCTTTCTGATTTCCTACTATTTTGTGATGTGTGGCAAATGACAAGAAAACACAATAATCTGTGCACAAAATAAGAAGTTATCCAGTTCAACATTATGTTCACTTCTGTACATTGTCAGATGAACATATTAATTGTAAGGTGATCTTTTAAAGAACCCTTTTTTTTGCAGTTTGATACAGTAATGGTCTTGGACGTTATACTGACACATACTGGTGATTGATACAGTTTCACGCAAACATTTTTCGGTTATTAATTCCATTTTATAAATATTCTATTTACAGGTGTATTCAGCTGGTCATGTGCTCTCTTATATTTATTAAAGTCTTTGCTTGCACCAATGCAACAATGGAATTGATGCCAGGGATGCAAAACCTAATCATTATCCTAAAATAAGTATGTTTGCTTGTACTGTGGTCACTTGGATTTACGAAAATATTTACTGTCTGCAGCTATATTTTTGGCAGGTATTGAATGCAATATTTTAAGTGGAAAAACATATTGCATCTTTAACGTTGCATTAGTTTCCTTCACACACCATTAATTTAATGGTGGGTGAAAACGCCAGTTGTGTAAATATAACCTTTTCATTCAGCTTGCACATGCTCCTAACTGTTCTGTATGTTCCATGTTCGTTAAAGACAATGTGCCTCCTATTCATAGACTCCAGCATGAGGAAGGGCTCTGTGCTCAGAGCATAAAGAACCTTTGACATGGCAGCACTACCTGGGTATGTTAACAGCAGTGCTCATATCAAGAGGTGGACTCATAAAGCAAGATTGATGGACAGCAGATGAACTTTTTGATCAGGCAGCAGGTAGAATTCCTGACAGCTGGATACTTAGAGGGCAAATGTATTGCTTTATCTATTTTATTTGAATGCTAAATATTCTGTAGTTCAAATAAACTTTTAGTTTAAGAGAGTATTTCTTCTATAGTGTCACTGGGCGGGTTTGTGACGGCCCACCAGCCCGGCATCTCATTAGAGTTCTGTGGGTTTTGACGTCACCCTCGCACCACCTTAACACACAAAGAGTCCTCAGTGCATATTTATAAACTATAACCGTCTCTCTACCGCATCTCCAACCAATCCACACCCTGCCTCGACAACCCGGATACACTCCCACATCTTAGTGTTAGACTTGCTATCTGCATCTCCAAATAGATAAATGAAAAATTCTGTAAGGAATGGTTCAAAATACTGTCTAGTTACTCTAAACAATAGAATGCATGCAGAAAATTGATAACCCCCGAATACAATGAAAAAATGGTTCTTCAAAACTAGATGTTCTTTACTAAAACTGCACTGCAGAATTAATCCCTGGACTAAACACGGCAATAATTTTGCTCTAATCCAGTTAACAGCACTGGTCTAAGCATGAAATGAACAATGTTTAATATGATAAAACAGACTCTCTGAATGATGAAACACATTAACCTAGAGGAGACCAGGGGTGAAATGAATTGCATCACCCCAGGCCGCCCTCCACTACATGACAGCACTGCGGAGAATGAGGATGAAAGGTCACTTGGAAAATTGGCTGGTTTAACGTGTTCTGCCAACCATGTGAGGAAAAAGTCAGAGTTCAACCATGGTCATCACAGACCACCAGACACATCTTTGAGAAAGCTGGCGATGTGACCTTGAGATCAGCAGCCAAACAGCTGCCAGACAGATCTGATTAACCAACACTAAATAGCAAACAAGGCGACAAGCATTACGTTAACCACCACTGCTGAAACAATGGTGCTGCCAAACTTAAAGACCAGGCAGATGGAAAAGAAACTATGTAGTTGCAGATGTACATTCATTTGTAAACTTTTAGCATGTCATAAATGACATGATTATATGAAAGTGCATTGTTTCAGGTTTGTCTATTTTCCACTTGGGTAAAAAAGTTGGGCAAGTTTCATCATAGTGGTTCACTGAAGCTCCAAACCAATAGATGTCAAAATCAGCCCTCCATGCAATGAGTGCTTTATTCATGTGTCAAATATAGCCACAGATTATTAATTTATACTTTTACACAGTCTTGGCCCCCAGTATTTGTTTAACCAGTTCCTTCACAGCACTTTTGCCTGTATTGAAGTGGACCCTCTGTATGTATCTTATTTTGTTCTGTAAGAACATTCTGTTACTGCATCGACTCAACAAGCAGGCTTTTCACTCTGCCGAATGTGGGCTACACTTGCTGGTCTCTGTGGAGCCGGGCTGTCTCATAATTCATTGAGAAATAACAAGGGGAAGTTGTTTGTGTTAATGTTGATGGGAGTATTCATGAATTGACTCAACTGCTGGTAAACCACTAAACAGCCATAAAGATAAAACAAATTGAAGGAGAGAGTGAGACCAAGATGCGGCCAACATGAATGCAGTTCTTATTAAACCTCAAGAGGTTGCATAATACTGAGAAACAATATTATTAATCTGTAAATAATACTGAAAAACAAGTTTACATGCTTTTAATTATTATTTTATTTAATTTTTTTACATTGTATGTCGTTGTAAATGCATTTGATTTAGGCCTACTTAAAAAAAAAATGGTTTAAAATGTGAAGAACACTAAATATTTTCTTTCCAATACTTGATTATGATTTCTTGTCACATGACAACAAAATCGCTTGTGGTATGTTGGTCATACCACACTGACACGTTTTAAATATTCATATTTTAATATTTGCAACAAAGTTTCCTCATCTTTTTTTTTTATAATAATAATAAAAGTTTATTCCAATGTAGCTACTAGACCTAAACTTTTTTTAATATAAGCCCTCTTAACATATCAAAAGGAGTCACTTTGTATAAAATGCATTTTTATGTTTTCTGAGCGTCACGTCATCGATATTTCCAACATATTTACGAACTTTTTATGTGAAAGTTATAGTGTATTTCCAAATTCACGTATGCAACAGTTTACGGTCGGGTCACT
Organism: Carassius auratus; assembly: GCF_003368295.1. Classification (NCBI taxonomy): domain Eukaryota; kingdom Metazoa; phylum Chordata; class Actinopteri; order Cypriniformes; family Cyprinidae; genus Carassius; species Carassius auratus. Next base: position 20,978,315 of record NC_039252.1, read on the forward strand.
AACAATATCGGTTGTTCTACAGGTGTTTTATTCATATAGCAAAACTGACGCGTCTTTTCTTAAACAGCTTATGTTGTGTTATGATCACTAATAAACGCGTACATTTACTGAACAGTCTGTCTAAATGAAGAAGGGATGTGTAATGACAGGCTCTTACCTTGTGAAGCAGAGCTCTGCGTCCTGCTGAATGATCTCTGGTGGGCTCCAGCATCACAAATGCTAGCAGATTTTCAGACACGTCACAGAACGAGGCAGGCAGACCCCGCGGGAAAACACACGCACCCGCGCGAGCGCGCACACACTGACAGTGAGAGGTGCTGAGAGAGAGACGATGTGCGTCATCAAGAACGTTACAAAGTTACAGTAACACATAACAAAAGTAGTTTTATTTACTTTTATCTCACGATTATTTATATATTGGGAATTCAGGTTAATTTGTACATTTTTATCTATCAACTCAATGGCAAAACGTTTATCTGAATTTAACTAAGAATATATATAGAAATAATTAATACATGTTTCTTGTCAAGTAGGACAGCGATCATAACATGCTTCTTATTGAAATATAATTTTTATGCTCTACACAAGACAGAAATGCATAGTGAATACATGTTTGCATGGACATGAGGGTGTGTAAATGATGACAGAATTTGATTGCTTTGTAAACTCTGACTTTAAATATAACATTTGTTTTACTTCTGTTTTCCATCATTGTTAATATCCTTCGCAAACACAATCTCTAAGGACACTTTGCACATTATGTCTAGATGGTTTAATAGGTTTTTAATCATCTGAAATCACATAAATATCCTCTCTGCAGGTTACCAGATGTGGTCAAAATGAAAAACGATGGTTGAAATTTGGAAAGCATGAAGTTTTAAATCCAGCCTAATTTGGTAAAAATCTTCATATGCCATTGCTTCACCCAGATAAAGCTCTCTTGAATACCTTCATGGCATAAAGATAAGGTTGCAACTCTATATTTAGTAATTTAATTCAGCACAGTTTCTTGGAGAGTTCTGGCAGCATTAGGACATTCAATTTTTTTTTCACCTGAAGACATTTTTAGCTTTAGAAGGAAACTTTCACCCAGCTGGTTTCCATGACAGCCTTCTTTCAGTAAATGTTTAAGAGGTAACTACAAAACAAGGATTAATGCTGAATAATTCCACTTTGAACTTACAATAAGATTGTATGAATAACAAATGTATCATTCATAATTCATAATGTAGCAGGATACCCAGTGTAACAGTGTTCACATATCTGTTTATCTGTTGCAACATAGTCTCAGCTTTACACCTGTGTTTGAAATAATCAGTATTTATTTATTTTGGACAGAAAAAAAAACATTTTTTTTATTAAATATATGTGCATCTTCCACATTTTTATAACTGAAACATACATTGTTTTTCAATATTGTTATTTTATTAAAATATTTATGAACATGTATATGAATGCATAAGGGAAAGTGTGTATTTAGGATGATGAAACTATGAAACTGGAAGTGGGTGGTTTTTGGCCAGAATACACTATGTTGACTACATTTCATGCCAGAAATCTGGCTGTGCGAGACTAGATCCAACACACTGGTCTTATGTCATCAAGACAGCTAATTCTCTGACCACTAGACAAAATGTGAAAATATGGCATTCCATAGATATTTCAGTCCTCGCATCACTTCTGTGTCCAAAAAACAAAACATAGGGAAATTGTTGTTTTGGATCAAGATATGTCGTGTTCATTTTAAAGCATTTCTTCTGTGCCACCAGCCAAAAGCTGGCACAGGCATAAGTAGAGGGCCATAAACACATGAGAATGCAAACGCAGAGCCTGTAAAAGTTCAGTCCACAGGGAGATGAACTGACCACTTCTCTGTGAGGTTTATTGACTCTGGCGTACAACCAATTGTATTATACCTCATTCCACTCTAGGTCGTATCCAAAGAAATTATTGGCTGTTTTAGGCAGTTTAGATTACAGAAAATACAAACACATGACTTTATTGGTTACAACCATCCAAAACAACCTATTAATCACACAGCAAAATTGTTTGAATTGAAAATAGTTTTGCATGGAATAGTCTGGTATTGATGAGACACATTTGCAAGAGCAAACCACTCCGAAAATGCACAAATCCAGTTGTTTCTTATTATTTCTGCAACTCATTTATACACAACATTGGCAATGATATAATCTCGTGGGATTTGTTGAGCATCCTATACTTTTTAAATTGGCCTGCCTATATAATTCTCTAATTGTATTTCAGACGCAAATCTTTAAATGGATGGATCAGCCAGATTGTAAACATTTGTAAACAAAGGATTTGTCTTCTGTCAATCAGTGATTCTTGCCAGAAAAAGTGTACCAGACTTGAAGTAAAATGGGGTGCCATTAAGGATGATTTACTTCAATGGTTCTCACTGAATTTGTTCTCTACACATTTCTGCCACTAGCATAATTGAAATATTTATGAAATGATACGATCCATCTTCTCAAAATTCTTCTACATTTCCCCTTTTGTGTTCCAGTGACACAGGGCTGAGTATAAATGAGAGAAGTTTCATTTTTGCCCAAGCTGTTCTTTTTAAGGCTGCTCTCAGTAATTAAACCGCACGACACATCTGACAGTTTTAAAGCAGATCCAATTGGAGCTCATCACCTTTCACAACTGTTCACAAAAAACATTTGACATTCCTCTATGCCTGAACTTCACATGTGCTGTTTTTGGGATGCACGCTTGAGAGCCGATGCGGTTTACAATCAGCACACACAAAGACACCTTTCTGCTGAGTTCGTACCTCACATAAAGAAACACATTCCGCTGCGTTAAGCGTTTTTTCTGTTTCTCAGAGGCACGGTGCACAGGTTTACACTTAGAAAGCCGTTACTGTATGCTGGCTACAAGGTCTGATTCATTTTAGAAAACCGAGCTGCGAGGAATTTCACAGCGCAGCTCCCTGAGGTCGACGGTTTACTTTCTTCCTCGCCTGCTGAAATTGCTAAGGAGTTCAAGAAGCTGTCAGAAATCTCTGTAGGCTCTTGGGGTCAGATAATCATATCGTTTCGTAAATACCTGTTACAGTAAAGGCAGGAATGTGTATATAGCAAATTTTGAAATCATCACTTATGGCATCTAATGTCACTTAAAGATCCAATTTGCTGGCTTTTATTGGGCAGTGATTGGCAGAAGACCGTCCTTACGTAAACCTGTAGCAGAAAGTCCTCAGTAGAACAGACACGTGGCAGCAATCTGGGTTAAATTTCATGGCTCCAGGGCTCCAGGGCACAATGGTCAAATAGGAAGTGGCTTCCGGTCAGAGAGAATGAAACACTGTTGTGTGTGTTTACTGTTGCTTTACTGCTCTGTCCTGTGTCTGCTGTTGCCCATCCCATGTCTTCACCAGCACACTTTGACTTCTTACACTTTAAAATGTCTTCAAACTGTTTGTGATTGCTCTAATTGTGTGGCTTGTTTTGGAGAGCTGCTCATTCCTGAGTGATCACTGCTAGCCACAGCTTTAACTTTTGATTTGTTTTATTATTATTATTCTTACTACTATTTTTACAACGTAAAAGCATAATTCTGTCATCTTGGAGTGTGAATTAGGGTAACTCTTGTTCGTTACAGTTCCTCTGGCAGGGATGTGGTTGTTCCATGACCGTTACATGGAAGTAGACCTACACAGAACTTCTGCTGATTTTTCCAGATGTTCATGTTAATTGCTTTCGGTAGTCAGCAGTTTTCCAGTGGACACACCCATTAATACAGACTACACAGAAACTAGCCCAGTCAAACGGCTCTGCTAACACACGCCCCAAAATCAACATTCTGCCACTGGATGCCATGAACAGCCTATTTGTCCTGATTTCCGCGCTGAGCTAAAGTTGGCTGAACGCGTGTTAGGAAACATTCCTTGGGGGGGTGGTTCAAGAGCCACACAGCCAACATCCACTGCTACGAGACTTTCTTTCTTAAGAATAGCTCAGGTTTTCTTAAGCTAATGTACAGGGAAGGAAATTGTCCTAAGGTCAGTATGAATCACAATGTTGTCACAGTGGATTTGTTTTTCCTGTGTTTTTCCAATTAGTTATTAGTTATTATTACTATTTCCCAAATAGTTATTGTTTTACAATTTATATTAATTTCAGTTAAGTCGATTATTCAAGTTAAACTAAACGAAAATGAGAAATGTAGAGAAAATGTACTTTATCATTTTTATTTAACTTTGTAAATATATCTATAGTGTTTCCCCCTTTTCTAGTTATATATATATATATATATATATATATATATATATATATATATATATATATATATATATATATATATATATATATATATATATATATATATACATTTATTATTTCTGTTTTAAGTTTTATTGGTATTTTAGTGTATTAAGTTAAACGAAAATAAAAAAAAGCCCTTAATTAACCAGTAAAAAAAAAAGTGTTTTTTTAATATATTTTATGTCATTTTATGATTGTATCTTTTATTTTATTTCATAATAGTTTTAGTAAATTTGTATGTTTTTGTCATTTGTAATATTGTTTAATTGTTTTATGTTTATATAGTGTTTTTGCCGCCTTTTAGTTTCAGGGTTAAAACAAACAACATGTAGATTCTATAAATATTAATTTCAGTTTTAGTTATTTAGGTATAATGATACATTAAACTTAAAAAAAAAAAAAAGGGAGAGAAAGAAATATTTCCTTGGTAACCAGCTGAAAAAAAAGTGTTTTTTTTTTTTTTTTTGTAGCATATTATATTTTTTCACTTTAACTTGTTTATATATGTGTGTGTGTGTGTGTGTGTGTGTGTGTGTGTGTACTTGTCTACCTATCCAACAGGGGACCATGGTGTCGTTACACACTCACCAACAGGGGACCTCTGAGCTAAGAGGGGACATTTTTCAGGTCCCCTGTTAGACATGCCTTAAATCATGCTAAAATCAACTGAAAAAGCCCCTGGTGAAGTTTTTTTAATTTTGACCAAGTGGGGACCTGGACGTGTGTGTGTGTTTAAACTCATTCTCAGCAGCGCCCCTGTAGGCCGGGGCAGGAACTGTAAGGGCAAATTCACACACGTCGTTCACACTCCTCTATTGTCTGAATGCCTGCTGTTCAAGAGAGACTCTGAGGCTCTGAGAGGAGATTGAACACAAACCAGTCTTTTAAACTCCTAAACTCTTCTAAACTCTTAAAACATTCATATTCTCAAACATCCAGGAGGACCACATTACAGTGAGGCAAAATAGTGTCTGAATTATTAGCATTATTATTTCACTCTAATGCTAAAAAAGTTTATTTTTATATTTTTTAACCCAAAATGTTTTAACAGTGTATGTTGAATGTCCAGAACTGGTATTTTATTGTTATCATCAACATTGCCATTGCATGCACAGATATTGAGAATGTGAAATATTGTTAAATATTGGTCAGCTGATCAGGCGTCACACTTCACCATCTAACAGGGGACCAGTGTGCTTATTTTTTTTAATGCAACAATCAATATATAATTTTGAAAAACTGACATATTATAACCAAAAATTCCTCATAAAGTAGACTACCAGTAAATTTGATAAAAATGATTCTGACAATAGACCTGACCATTTTTTGCTTAAGTGCTATCTGATATTATCAAGATGAATTTGTTCTGACAGGTTAAATCTGAGTTCTTGTCATCTTTTATTACCATTATCTAAACTATAACAAATAAACTGTGATAGCGTTTGAAATGTTCAAGGTGTCTGAATAAATGTAGTTTTTACTGTATACATACACAATATACGTATATGTACTTATAATACTGACACATTGAGAAGTGTCATTATAGTTAGTTTGTTAGTACTTAGTTTCTTTATTTTTAAAATAATAATAATAGTAATAAAAAGTAGTAATATAATTAGAGTCAGCCAGCTGTCAACAGTTCAAGGGCAGAGGTAATGCCTCTTATAATTAACTATATATATATATATAATTATTATTATTTTTTTACATTTATTAGACATTTTCTTGGCTTAACCCCAATACACTTCTCAACGTATGAATGCAATCAAAACCCATTCCTGAGAAGGTCCTATCAGTGATGATAATTTGATCAGACAGATAGATAGATGGATGGATGGATGGATGGAATAGTGCTAATGTTGATCTGAACACGTACAGTATTGTTCAAAATAATAGCAGTACAATGTGACTAACCAGAATAATCAAGGTTTTTCGTATATTTTTTTATTGCTACGTGGCAAACAAGTTACCAGTAGGTTCAGTAGATTCTCAGAAAACAAATGAGACCCAGCATTCATGATATGCACGCTCTTAAGGCTGTGCAATTGGGCAATTAGTTGAATTAGTTGAAAGGGGTGTGTTCAAAAAAATAGCAGTGTGGCATTCAATCACTGAGGTCATCAATTTTGTGAAGAAACAGGTGTGAATCAGGTGGCCCCTATTTAAGGATGAAGCCAACACTTGTTGAACATGCATTTGAAAGCTGAGGAAAATGGGTCGTTCAAGACATTGTTCAGAAGAACAGCGTACTTTGATTAAAAAGTTGATTAGAGAGGGGAAAACCTATAAAGAGGTGCAAAAAATGATAGGCTGTTCAGCTAAAATGATCTCCAATGCCTTAAAATGGAGAGCAAAACCAGAGAGACGTGGAAGAAAACGGAAGACAACCATCAAAATGGATAGAAGAATAACCAGAATGGCAAAGGCTCAGCCAATGATCACCTCCAGGATGATCAAAGACAGTCTGGAGTTACCTGTAAGTACTGTGACAGTTAGAAGACGTCTGTGTGAAGCTAATCTATTTTCAAGAATCCCCCGCAAAGTCCCTCTGTTAGAAAAAAAGGCATGTGCAGAAGAGGTTACAATTTGCCAAAGAACACATCAACTGGCCTAAAGAGAAATGGAGGAACATTTTGTGGACTGATGAGAGTAAAATTGTTCTTTTTGGGTCCAAGGGCCACAGGCAGTTTGTGAGACGACCCCCAAACTCTGAATTCAAGCCACAGTACACAGTGAAGACAGTGAAGCATGGAGGTGCAAGCATCATGATATGGGCATGTTTCTCCTACTATGGTGTTGGGCCTATTTATCGCATACCAGGGATCATGGATCAGTTTGCATATGTTAAAATACTTGAAGAGGTCATGTTGCCCTATGCTGAAGAGGACATGCCCTTGAAATGGTTGTTTCAACAAGACAATGACCCAAAACACACTAGTAAACGGGCAAAGTCTTGGTTCCAAACCAACAAAATTAATGTTATGGAGTGGCCAGCCCAATCTCCAGACCTTAATCCAATTGAGAACTTGTGGGGTGATATCAAAAATGCTGTTTCTGAAGCAAAACCAAGAAATGTGAATGAATTGTGGAATGTTGTTAAAGAATCATGGAGTGGAATAACAGCTGAGAGGTGCCACAAGTTGGTTGACTCCATGCCACACAGATGTCAAGCAGTTTTAAAAAACTGTGGTCATACAACTAAATATTAGTTTAGTGATTCACAGGATTGCTAAATCCCAGAGAAAAAAAAATGTTTGTACAAAATAGTTTTGAGTTTGTACAGTCAAAGGTAGACACTGCTATTTTTTTGAAAACACCCCTTTCAACTAATTGCCCAATTACACAGCCTTAAGAGCATGATATAATGAATGCTGGGTCTTGTTTGTTTTCTGACAATCTACTGAACCTACTGGTAACTTGTTTGCCACGTAGCAATAAAAAATATACTAAAAACCTTGATTATTCTGGTTAGTCACATTGTACTGCTATTATTTTGAACAATACTGTAGGTCCCCTGTTAAATGGTAAACTGCGACATCTCTTTGGTTGCTTTGACATTTCTTCAGAATTTCATGTTAACTTTGAAAATATTCAATTGGCTAAATTTCTAAATCAATGTTACAATCAACATATATTGTAACATTGTATTATCACCTTTGCCATAGCATTCAGAGATGGTGAGAATGTGAATTATTGTTAAATGTAAGGTCAGCCAATCAGGCGTCACACTTCACCATCTAACAGGGGACCAGTGTGCTTTAGTCTAGTGAAATCACCACTACATGCACAGACCTGTTGCTGTGTATGTTTAGTATGTACAGTTTAGCCTGTGTGGAATTGTTTTTATTATTTGACTTTTTTTCTGTTCAACACAAACAAAAATGACCCTCATTGGCCGATAAGAAACATCAAAGGAGGATTCGTTGTAGAGTGTCTGACAAAATTAATGTCTTGTAATGTATAATGTACGCTCAGCACCGCCAAGTGTTCCCACGATCATTAAATCGAAACATGTACGCGTATTTAAAAGGGATTTTAATACCCCGCATTTTGAGAGTGACTCCCTAATGCTCGCAAGTTAGGCTTGATAACATATCTAGACTGTTATTAGTATGTAGGCTATGACAGGTTTTGTAGTTATCTATAGATCTGTTATCTTTCTCTATTTGAACTTTGAATATATAGAGAGCACTTACTGTTTCTACTTAATACGACTATTATGTCATTTGTTATGTGTTTATTTGTCTGTTCAGTTTGTGAAAAGAAGTTCACTTTCAGTCAGTCACTCTCAACGTCTCATCGGTGATGACTGACAAATTGTGATCCTACTTCTAGAAGCTCATAATTCATGTACGGTTCCAATGTCTAAAGAGACTCACATAAAATCATGCAGGAGAGAAGCCAGTTAGTTGAACAAAACCTTTTACAGAGCTTGAGTGTTGTTGTTTTTACTGCATATGATAATTCATACTCAGAAAGTAGAACTGAAATTATATTTATTACAAGATGATTTTTCCAGTCAAACATTTTTAGACCAGAAGTTGGTCATTAAGATTCCTTTTTTTTTATCTGTAAAAATCTTGTCTTGTGGCTTGAGTTAAGTGTTGGCATTAATGCTAATCAAACAATAAAAGGCGAGAAGAAAAATAATTACATTAATTTCTCAAGTAAACCATTATTAGTTTGTTTAATTTACATCAAAAAAACAAATTGATGGGTTAAAAAGAGCAGAAAGAGCTCTTTAAGATAACAATTGCATGTCAATACTTCTGACAGTAAAGAGTGCATGTGTTAGATAAAATGAGTTTGGTCCCCAGTTAGATGGTGACGTGTGACGCCTGTTAGACTGAATCACCTCTTCTTACATCACAGACACATTAACATTATATGTTAAGTTAAAAAACAACATTATATGTTAACTTAAGAAACTACATTATATGTTAACTTAAGAAACTACATTATATGTTAACTTAAGAAACTACATTATATGTTAACTTAAGAAACAACATTATATGTTAACTTAAGAAACAATATTATATGTTAGCTTGCTGCATTGAAAAATTTCAGTTGAGTTCAGTAAAACACCTTTTAACTATGCCACTTTAGCTGTTTAACACTGACATTTTCCAGAGGCTCCATTTTTTTGTAGGGTATTATCAGCATTGCCATTATGTTCAGAAATAAATAAATAAATGTTATTTGTTAAATGTAAAGGCAACCAAACAGATCACGTCATACTTCACCATCTAACTGGGGCCCGGTTTGATCTTGGAGGCCAATTTGTGCATTTTTTTAATAGATAGATAGATAGATGGATGGATGGATGGATGGATGGATGGATGGATGGATGGATGGATGGATGGATGGATGGAATAGTGCTAATGTTGATCTGAACACGTAGGTCCCCTGTTAAATGGTAAACTGCGACATCTCTTTGGTTGCTTTGACATTTCTTCAGAATTTCATGTTAACTTTGAAAATATTCAATTGGCTAAATTTCTAAATCAATGTTACAATCAACATATATTGTAACATTATATTATCACCTTTGCCATAGCATTCAGAGATGGTGAGAATGTGAAATATTGTTAAATGTAAGGTCATCCAATCAGGCGTCACACTTCACCATCTAACAGGGGACCAGTGTGCTTTACTCTAGTGAAAACACTATTATATGCACAGACCTGTTGATGTGTACATTTACCATGTACAGTTTAGTCTGTGTAGAAATGACCATGCAGTAGTGAACAAAATGGTGACCTAAACATGGAAACATTGAAATGAACTGATTTTGTTCAAGTGAAAAAAATTATTGAACATCACTGAACCAAATTTACACTTCAGTTTTCACCAACAAAACTTTTGACATTGTATGGGTAAAAACAGCAGAAAGAGCTCTTTAAGGTAACAATTGCAGGTCAGTACGTTTAATAGTAAAGAGTGCATTTGTTTGATAAAATGAGTTTGGTCCCCAGTTAGATGGTGATGTGCGACACATGTTTCTTGAATAATAAACACACTTTAAAGATTCTGGAGCTTAAAACTCAACAATTCTATTACTGACGAATACTGTTCAATTTAAAGGGTTTATCGTGGACTACGGTGTTTATAGTTTTTATTCGTTTAATACGCAAATTTTACATTATTTCGAGTTTAATGAAACAACTTTTTTTCTGTCAAAAACAATTGTGTTTGACATGAGTAGCATATTTTACTAACTATTCAGCAGAATTTGTAAAAAATGCTTGAAAAAATCCATTTAGTGCAGGTTTTCCATGTGCAGGGTATTTCACTGGTTTCATTAAGATACCTTTGCATCAACAGACAAACGCTGTGGACAGGGACATTTATTACGTCAGTTTAGATGTCTTTTATCTCAAACTCAAATTCAGCTGTATTTTATGATGACTGTGTTTATGGAGTGGAATTATTTTCAGCAATTAATACCTCAATGTTGAAACTTTTCACATAAACTTATTGTATGACTTCAGAAGACTTTGAATACAACACAAATAGTTTTTAATACTTTTATAATCTTTCTTGCACTAAATGTCCATGAGTATGTGTACCCCAATATATTATTTAATCAGGAAATAACATTTGGCCATAGATTCTGCATATTGATGCTAAAGGTTTCTCATTCAAAGCCATGGAGTACCTGCATGTGGAGAAACAGTGTTTTCTGTCAGTATGTGACCGGTTGAGAACGCTTGAGAGTTTAAGCAGTGTGGAAAGAGACACACAAGAGATTCTGTTAGAATGACTTTGGTCCCCAGTTAGATGGTGAACTGTGACGTCTATCTGGCTGATTTTGCCATGAGAAGCCTACTAAGTTTAATTCTATTAAGAGATTTTTTACATTATTTCTGAATGTAATAATGACATATGAGTTACACATATTATCTGTCTTTATACACAATTTTGACTATAATGTATATTAGTATATTACTTATATTACTAAAAATTACTTAAACTACTTTTGATTGTTCACTAGTAGTATTAATATGGTTTTATTTTTTTACCCTAAAATCTTTTTACAGTGTTTGTTGAACGGGTATTTTAGTGTTATGATCAACATTGGCGTTGCATGCACAGATAGTGAGGATGCTAAATGTAAGGTCAACCAGCATCACACTTGACCATCTAACAGGGAACCAGTGTGCTTTAGTTTAGTCACATCACTTCTACACTCTAAAAACCCATAAGTTCTAAATACTCAATTTTTTTGTGGACACCAATTATCAAAAAAAAAAAAAAAAAGAATAATTAAGCAACTCTAATTTTTTTATTTACTTATACATTATAATAATTACATGAATTAATTTAGTCAAGTCAAGCAAAAAAGCTTTTTTTTTTGCTTAATGTTTAAGTGCAGTGTACTTAAAACTGTTTATCATACATAATGTTTTTCATTTAGCAATTATTTTGGTACTTTATAAATTACAAATACTAACTAAAAAAAGAATCAAAAACTCAAAAAAATATTCAGCCTTTTTTAAACCGCACGATCTGTGTATTTGTGAATGTGAAACACTGGAAGATCATCTCATCACAGCTGCAGTGCTTGAAGGACATTTCATTGTCCATGATAACACAATCAGCAGGAGAGGGGCTTGTGTCAGTGATGTCTCACACAGTTCCTCCTGGAATAAGCACAGAGAGGAAAACTTTATCGTCAGAGACTAAAGTAGACATTAATATGTAATGCCAACAGAGTGGGGGGAACTTTAACATCAGAACCCAGAAGAGTAATTCACCATCGTTCTAGAGCTGGGCGATATGGCCTAAAAAACAAACAAACAAAAAACTAATTTTTTCACAAAAAAAATCTGATTTACAATTTTAATTGATTTTCCCCCTACTCAAAATCAATATTCAGATGACCAAGAAGTAGTTCCAAAGCAGTTAAAATGTCGTTCTTTATAATTTAACAGTCAAATTTAAAACTGAGACAAGATTATATATAAAGGCAGAATTACCTTAAAGCTGGAAAGACCTTATTGTTTTTTATACTAGCCCATCATGCATCTAACCATCCACTCAGCGTTCAGAGCTGTTCAGATTAAACTGCAGCTCCACAGTGAAACAGTGTCATGGACGGAGGACAGAGCAAGTGGAAATATATTTTCTAGGCTATATTGTCCATCTTGTAATGCCACAGGTTTAGGTTATTTATTGATTGATTTAAATCTAAATTATTTGTAATAGAGCAGACACTGTCTAACCATGTCTACACCGAACGTGAGAGTTGTGCCGTGCCTCACTGAGCTGAAAGTGTGTCTAGACTTGATGACATCACACTACAGTGTCACATCATCTGAACGTAGTGTCAGTAAATTTGATCATAAACAGAACGAGCATCATTTCACTGATGGGGATTGTGTCACATCCAGTGTAGACAACATCAGACACAAATATTGAAGCAGTTATGTTCATTTTTGAAAAACAATGTTTTTAATAAATAGCTAAATAAGCAAAAAAATAATAAAAATAAGCAAGCAAGTGCAAGTTTGGGGGTTTGATTCCCCGGGAACACATGATATGTAAAAATTGATAGCCTGAATGCACTGTAAGTCGATTTGGATAAAAGCGTCTGCTAAATGCATAAATTTAATTTTTAATTTAATTTTTATTTAAATAAGAAAGTTTTAGGCTGTGAGTGTGTGCAGTTTACACTGTAGAAAATAAATAGAAGCATCGTCAAGTTATGTTTACCACAGGCACTATTTTATTCATAAATTGAAAAACTCCATTAAAAAAAACATATGAAAATCTCAAAGCAACCCGCAGCTCTGATGTCATAATTCCACCACTCTTATTTCAGATCTATAATGGCAGTTAATTCTTACATTTTATGCCCTAAAGAACATTTATTCTCACACATGTACACTGGGAAAGCATGAAGGGCTCCTTAATGTTGACATCATGTAAAAAAAAAACTATAATAATAAAAAAACTGTGATGGAGGCAGTTAGTGTTTGTGATTTGCCCTCACATGAAGATCAGATGTTTAGAATCTCATGAATGTCTGTGAAATCCTGCAGGTCTCTGATATGGTGAAACCTAGAAAACCACAAAAACGTAAAGTGTTTAACCGACATTGGAAAAGAGAAAGCCAAGTCTGTGTCCTGTTATGTTCGGACACTTCACACAACTTGAAGTTACAGTACCTGAAGTGTTGAGGCTCACTCTGTTCTATTCAGCATCCAGCTCAGCCTGCAGTTTAAGAAAGATTTGTAAAGGTTTACTACAAGTTTGTACATTTCTTTTGTAATTTTAATATATTACAATATTCATGTCTGTGTATAAGCTTAAACCTAATTTTGGATTAGTACTCTTAGAAGCTAGTTGTTTAAAAACAGACCAAAAAACAAACAAACACACGTTTATCAGGGCATTTCCCCAAAAAAAGCACTGTATGGCTAAGATGAGTGTAGAAACATTTGACACCAAATGGTCTCAACAATCGACTTGCTCATAATGCTTTTGAGAAACGCAGTCCTGAACATCACAGTTAACACCAGTGACATTCAAATTGTTTGGTGATGAAATGCCAGCTAACGTTAAGATTAGTGTCCTTCTTTGACGTTAACATCATACTGTGAGCAGTGATGCTAACATAGAATCCAAATCAATGCACATTCAAAAGCGCTCTGTAAAAACAGCATTTCCCAAAAATAAAAACATCCCTTTATCGTGATATTCAATAAGACATTTTCACAACTGTTTTGATGTACTTACAGGTTGTTCCATAAGTTTGCTCCAGTCGCTTGTGATTACCCGCCGTGTTGAATGGATTCTTCTGAACGTCGATTAGAACAACAACGTGACGTCACAGAGTAAACTTAAAATTAATAATTTCAATAGAAAAGTCTACTCAAAACCCGACGTTAAGCCACACAAAAAAATAAAACAATTCCTCATTCAGAAAATGTAATTTTTATAAGTTGCATCAATGATTTAAAAGACTTTAAATGCGGTGTTCTTAATCTTTTTACGTTAGTAGTACAGTTCAGGTTCAGACCTGTTGCTGTGTAAGTTTAGCATTTACGGTTTAGTCTGTGTAGAAACGACCATGCAATAGTGAACAAAATGGAGACCTAAACATTGAAACATATATATATATATATATATATATATATATATATATATATATATATATATATATCAATCAGTATCTACAATGTGTATGATGGTCTTTCCTGGCTAGTGCATTATAAAAAAGTAAAATAAAATCTGATTATTTTTCAAGCTACATAATCTTAAATCAGATCAATCCGAATCAAAGTGACTTGTTTTAAAGAATCCCCACACCCCCAGTTCCCCCAGCAGTGTCTGGTAAACTGATGGTCGCCTCTCTTCATATGCTAATAACACTAATGTCTCCACATTATCACCTGGCCTCTCACAGCGAGCAGGTATCTGGACATACAAGCAAAGCCCAGAAAAGAAAGCAGGTCTATTTAAGTGTATTTTATAAATGAAATGATACAAATAGTATTTAATTATACCAGATATTAATTTATTATTATTAAATTTAGGTTGAAACTCAACATTTTTGCAAAGAAGCTGTTTATATTTTAGGCATTGTATATTATTTTATTTTTAAATGCTAGATAAATAAAATAAGATCATAGCAGTAAGTCCGGGGAATACTTTTATTAAGTCAGGCATTTGTTGAACACACTGCTGGGTACTTTTTAAAAATACAGGAGAGCTTCTTTCCCATAACATGCACCAATCCGGCATCAGGCTTATTCTCTGTGGTCTCTCAAACACTGGATAATATCAGTAAAAAAAAAAAATCATTTCCCTTAGGGCTTAAATGAACCTCATCATTTAAATATAGCTCAGGCTTCTCAAACACTATGTGTGGATGATGGACAATGCTCCATTAACACAGAGAACAAACTTGGCCATCACATTGTTCACAAACTTCCTGACTCTGTCCACCTTTCCTCCAGTGGTGCCTCGGGTCGATTGAAGAAAGCATAATCTTCATTTGTTCAGTTGATCCCTGAAACTGAAAGATATTCAAATCAATATACACTAACACTAAGAGGTTTACTTGTCTTGAAATGAGATTGACATCTATTATTCTTGTTGATTGTGGCAATTCCATTTTTGGGAGTATATATTTTTGTATTCAGAACATTTTATATTCAAAATATATTGAGTAGCAACATACCTTTTTTTGAGGACTGAACTTTCTGATGAAGTGAAATTCTTGTTTAGAGTGAACAATGTGAACTGTTGACTTGACTTTTCCTAAAAGAAAAAAGGAAAAACAGTTTTGTTAAACATGTTTAAACATAGGTGCAACATTTGTAGAATAAGTGATTAGAAAATGTAGAACTTACTCATGTTGTAGGATATGTTCTCCTTTCTAGCAGCCAGAATCACTTTAATAGTGAGTGAATGTTCTGTGATTATAAAGCAGCACTTCCTCCAGCTGGAGAGCGATGGGTTACATCAGGATATGATCACTGTCTGTATGATGCGGTCTGTATGGCCGGTCATCTGTATGATCAGCTTCTGTATGACCAGTCATCAGCATGCTGGCCATTCTCTTATGCATTGCATCTCGACCTGACGAGTCACTCTATGTCTTATGTTTTTACTTAAGTTTAACTATTTCTGATGGCAAGAATGGCTGTTTTAGTGTTATTATCAACATTGTTGTTTCATAGATAAACAGAATATGAAATATTGATAAAAGTAAAGGCAACCAAACAGGCGTCACAATTCACAGTCTCATTGCGGACCGTCTTTTACTCTTTCTCAATCCTTGACTCTTGGTCAGGAGCCCTTGGCGTAAATTTTTAGTTTGTCCATTTAGTGCAGTTTTTCCATGTGCAGGGTATTTCACTGGTTTCATTGAGATACCTTTGCATCAACAGACAAACGCTGTGGACAGGGACATTTATTACGTCAGTTTAGATGTCTTTTATCTCAAACTCATCTCAAACTGTATTTTATGATGACTGTGTTTATGGAGTGGAATTATTTTCAGCAATTAATACCTCAATGTTGAAACTTTTCACATAAACTTATTGTATGACTTCAGAAGACTTTGAATACAACACAAATAGTTTTTAATACTTTTATAATCTTTCTAGCACTAAATGCCCATGAGTGTAAAAAAAAATAAAAATTCCCTGATTATTTTTCAAGCTACATAATCTAAAAGCAAACCAATCCCGGTCAAAGTGACTTGTTTTAAAGAATCCCCACATCCCCCAGTTCCCCCAGCAGCGTCTGGTAAACTGATTGTGCTCTCTTCTTATATGCTAATAACACTAATGTCTCCACATTATCACCTGGCTCTTCACAGCAAAAAGTACCAACAGTATCCGGGCTAACTGAGTCTCATCCAATCACGGTCTAGATATCTGGGTGGGGTTATATATATACTGTTTTCCTGACAGAATCTACATTGAATTTTTTAGTTTTTTTGTGAAATAAAATTCCAAAACCTTGAAGGACAAACTGCTTTTTGAGATTCCTACATTGCCTACAAGGGACCACATACAACAAAGCCTACTAAGGCCATTTCTCATCTCTTTTTTCCATTCAACACTGAAAAGGTAAGTTATATATTCTGAATTTAGATTCTGATAATGTGTAAATAGTAGCCTTAAAAAATAAATGTCTGGCAAAAATGCATGCAGACTGTTAAAATTTGTATGTAGTCTCTTAGTGAATGTTAGTGCTGTTTAATCTCTATTTACTGAATATATTTGTTCATTTGTTGATAGATTTTTTTTGTGGTTGTTTCTAAATATTGTTTTTCATTTTGGCAAATGCAGTGTACCCTAAAAAGATCTTGAATATTTCACAGGAAAATGAGACCCAGAAGAGTCTGTCCTGAAAAGGAAGCTTTGAAATTCATCGCATCTGGGAAAGATAAAGACATATTTCAGTCAAGAGTCAAGAGAACGGTAAGATATCATTTAAGACTCTGTCTCCAATACTGTATGACTGCAAATATTAATTAAATACTTGGCATAGTAGCTTTTGAATTTCAAGAAGTGTACTGTGCAATGTTATTACTTGTTCATAGTGTGCAGTGTGAAAAAATAACAACAGAAATTATAGATGATCAGTGGCTTGAATATTTAGTGTATTTTAATTTTGATGCACAGTTATAAAGATTGTAATGTACTGATAATCATACTTGATAAAATATAAAATATTGATAATCATTGGAACTCGAAAACAACTGGGACACATATTAAACTTGTATCATAAATGTATGTATTCTCTAAAGCTAATATGTGCGTGTGTATGTGTTTGTGACCAACAGATTGTTGATGAACAGAAAAGAGCAGATTTGTGTGCATTTGTGACCACAAACATCACTAAAGGAGAAGAAATGATGTTGGACTGCGGAGATCCTGACTGCTCATGGAGACAGGTACATTTCTATTTCAATTAGCTCATATTTCAGAGTTATTTCATGAATTGTTATTTATTTGTAGTAGTCAAACTTCCTTTGAGTTTTAATGTAAAATAATGGAATTAACTTGGCAAACTTGTTACAAACAATGTTAAATCAGTTTGGGATCAGTACAATTTTTTAAATGTCTTTAAAAGAATATTCTGCTCACCAAGTCTTCATTTATTTAATAATAAAAAGTACAGTGAAAACTATATAATAGTTATATATTATCACAGTTTAAAGTAACAGTTCTCTCTCTCTCTCTCTCTCTCTCTCTCTCTCTCTCTCTATACGTATACTCTATATATAGGCAAGATATCTATAGATATCTCGATATAGGTCTATTCAGTTTATTTTAAATAAATGCAGTAATTTTGAACTTTATTTTCATTAAATAATCCTAAAAAGTACTATATATCACAGTTTCCACAAAACTATGAAGAGGGAAAAGATGCTTTCAACACTGATAATATAAGAATCCTTATTAATGATTGAGAACCAATAATAATTGATCATAAAAGAACATCAATTCAGCTAATTCAAATGATTTCTGAAGATCATTTGACACTGAAGAGTGGAGGAATGATGCTGAAAATACAGCTGCACATCACAGAAATACATTTCAGTTTAAAGAACATTCGATAAGAAAACAGTTATTTCAAATTGTAATACTATTTCACAATTTTAAATTCATTTTACAATATTTCTGATCAGGTAAATGCAGCCTTGATAGCAGAAAAGTCTTCTTTTAAAAACATTAAACCAGTCTTCCTGATCCCAGACTCACTGGTCAGGTGTTGATCCTGTGAGAGGTGTGAATGTTTGTGGGGGAGAGAGAGAGCATGAACAGAGCAGATAGCACTACAACACAATAGAGATTACTGATCAAAGTGAAGAAAAAACAATCCGCGTTGTAATGGTCTTTACTATATTTCATAAAATAGTAGCACTTTCCCATAAGATGTCATTGGTTAACACTAGTTAACATGAAAATCACTTTTAAAGTGTTTATTAATGTTAGTAAACATTACTTTCATCATTAACAAATACGATGTTTGATTTTAATAATGTATTAATAAATATTATTTAATGTAGTTGAGCTAACATTAACAAAAAATAAACAGTTGTATTTTTTTTAATGTTAACAAAGCTTAAATATTTAAACAAATGTATTGCTCATTGTTAGTTAATGTGTCCTGTCCATCGCTCAGTGTTTTTAGATCAAACTTAAAGACTCATTTTTACACCCTTGCATTTGAGTGATGCGGTGTAAAGGTTCTTTTGATGTATGTTTTTATTTTTTTAAATGTGTATATATACATATTTTTATTTTAATTTTTGATCTCTGTTGCTTTTAAAGTAACCTTTTCTTGTAAAGCACGTTGGATCAATGATGGTTGTGTTAATGTTGTGCTCTATAAATAGAAATTGACTTGACCTGACTTATTGTAAAGTGAAACTTTACACTTAACAAAAAACACTTTATTTAAAGTGAATAATGCATTGGTAATCCAGAATAATGCATTAGTTAATCAATAATTATTGGCTTATTCTGGTCAATAAACTTGAATATCACTTAGTAAGTGCCACTCAATAATTGTGAAAAAGTTAATAATTACTGGTTTGTTTATTCTTAACTAATACACAATTCTGGATCCTTAAAATGTTAGGTTAATCATGAATTACATGAATTACATCTTTTAATTTGGGTCTGGGTTTGAGTATAAAAGGGGATGCAAGTCAAAAAGTTTAATGTATGCAATAATAAAATTTTAGTCTGTAACAAATATGATTAAAATAATTAATTAAAGCAATTAAAATCAGTTTTACAAAAAAGAGCACTTGTTGAATTGTTCTGCATGTCACTTTCAGCGTTCATAACAATATCATTATTAATTGTATTAATTCTGTACAGCTTAGTCAGCTGGCCATTACTAGACATTGTTATAAATGAATCTTCTATATTACAGGTAGCAGGATGCTTGGTCCATTACAGACGGATGGACAACACCCTTTTAGACAACTACACCCTACACCCAGGACCCACTTGGTCTGTCTCTACATGTCAGAAAGAGTAACTTCAGTCTTCAATGGGATGAAAGACTATCTTAAGCAGAATGCTGAGCAAATCAGTGGAAGAGCATCCTACTATTGAGGAAAGCCTTCAGGAAGTCAAAACTATGTGCAAAGACTTATTGTAGAGTTTACAATAAGCATTCAAATGATTAGATATAAATACTGGTGTGAATTTACAGGTTTTGATCACTGGTCTTATCAAATATGAACCACAAACAGCTACAGCAATGTCCATGTGGTTTCAGGAAATAGTGACACAAATTATGATCTTTCTGAAATAAGGGCAGCCAGCTCAGAAAAGACTTCAGTCTTCAGTCTCGGACACATCAGTAAATCACTAGTGCCATTAAATCAAAACGGTATGATCCATTCACCATAAACAACACTGAAGAGCTGAAGATCATTGTCTTTTCATGTTTTCAACTTTGTAAAGTATGTAATACTGACATTACATTTTTTTCATTCATTCATATATTTATTCAGTATATATATTTTTTATCTTTTAATTTTGTTAAATAGCAAGAGCCAGAAAGCCCTGGTCAGAAACAGAGAGGAAACTCACAGAACACTGTTTCAAGATCTACTTTGAGGAAATGAAGGCTCCTGGAAAAGTGGACTGTGAAAGATGCATAAATGCAAACAGGATTCTAAAGGATAATGGAAGAGACTGGAAAACAGTTAAATACTTTGTGCTCAACAGAATAATTTCAGTTAAGAGAAGTTTGGGTGAACAGTACTGAGCCCATAAACCCTGAGAGCTATTTTTAGAAAGATTATGAGAATAAAGTTCGACTTGATTTCATTTAAAATGCTGTTTTGTTTTTTCACAATATCCTTTTCAGTGCAGGAAGTCTGCATATATATATATATAATGTATATATATGTATCTATGTATGTATGTATTACCTCCAAAGATCCAAATGGTTATCTGTTTTCTTGCCTTTACATTTAACAATTTACATTTCACATGAATGTTTAGAATATTCTGCCTATTTCTGAATGTAATGGCAATGTTGATAATAAAAATGGAGCCCCTAAATCAAGTGCTGCTCTGAAAAATGTCAGTGTGTTAAACGACTAAAGTGCCAATGCTTAAAAAGTATTTTATTGTAGCTGTCCATACAACACCTGACACTAATACACACATGTGGAGGTCAAGACTCAAAATTATATATTGATTGTTGCATTGAGAATTTTCAGTTGGATCTACAAATGTGCAAATGTTAAAAGACATTCAGTTCATCTAATTTACTGGAGCCAACTGAAGATTTTAATGCAGTAAATAAAAAAATAAAAAAACACTGGTCCCCTGTTAGATGGTGAAGTGTGACGCCTGATTGGCTGACCTTACATTTAACAATAATTCACATTCTCACCATCTCTGAATGCTATGGCAAAGGTGATAATACAATGTTACAATATATGTTGATTGTAACATTGATTTAGAAATTTAGCCAAGTGAATATTTTCAAAGTTAACATGAAATTCTGAAGAAATGTCAAAGCAACCAAAGAGATGTCGCAGTTTACCATTTAACAGGGGACCTACGTGTTCAGATCAACATTAGCACTATTCCATCCATCCATCCATCCATCCATCCATCTATCTATCTATCTATTAAAAAAATGCACAAATTGGCCTCCAAGATCAAACCGGGCCCCAGTTAGATGGTGAAGTATGACGTGATCTGTTTGGTTGCCTTTACATTTAACAAATTACATTTATTTATTTATTTCTGAATATAATGGCAATGCTGATAATACCCTACAAAAAAATGGAGCCTCTGGAAAATGTCAGTGTTAAACAGCTAAAGTGGCATAGTTAAAAGGTGTTTTACTGAACTCAACTGAAATTTTTCAATGCAGCAAGCTAACATATAATATTGTTTCTTAAGTTAACATATAATGTTGTTTCTTAAGTTAACATATAATATTGTTTCTTAAGTTAACATATAATGTTGTTTCTTAAGTTAACATATAATGTAGTTTCTTAAGTTAACATATAATGTTGTTTTTTAACTTAACATATAATGTTAATGTGTCTGTGATGTAAGAAGAGGTGATTCAGTCTAACAGGCGTCACACGTCACCATCTAACTGGGGACCAAACTCATTTTATCTAACACATGCACTCTTTACTGTCAGAAGTATTGACATGCAATTGTTATCTTAAAGAGCTCTTTCTGCTCTTTTTAACCCATCAATTTGTTTTTTTGATGTAAATTAAACAAACTAATAATGGTTTACTTGAGAAATTAATGTAATTATTTTTCTTCTCGCCTTTTATTGTTTGATTAGCATTAATGCCAACACTTAACTCAAGCCACAAGACAAGATTTTTACAGATAAAAAAAAAGGAATCTTAATGACCAACTTCTGGTCTAAAAATGTTTGACTGGAAAAATCATCTTGTAATAAATATAATTTCAGTTCTACTTTCTGAGTATGAATTATCATATGCAGTAAAAACAACAACACTCAAGCTCTGTAAAAGGTTTTGTTAAACTAACTGGCTTCTCTCCTGCATGATTTTATGTGAGTCTCTTTAGACATTGGAACCGTACATGAATTATGAGCTTCTAGAAGTAGGATCACAATTTGTCAGTCATCACCGATGAGACGTTGAGAGTGACTGACTGAAAGTGAACTTCTTTTCACAAACTGAACATACAAATAAACACATAACAAATAACATACTAGTCGTATTAAGTAGAAACAGTAAGTGCTCTCTATATATTCAAAGTTCAAATAGAGAAAGATAACAGATCTATAGATAACTACAAAACCTGTCATAGCCTACATACTAATAACAGTCTAGATATGTTATCAAGCCTAACTTGCGAGCATTAGGGAGTCACTCTCAAAATGCGGGGTATTAAAATCCCTTTTAAATACGCGTACATGTTTCGATTTAATGATCGTGGGAACACTTGGCGGTGCTGAGCGTACATTATACATTACAAGACATTAATTTTGTCAGACACTCTACAACGAATCCTCCTTTGATGTTTCTTATCGGCCAATGAGGGTCATTTTTGTTTGTGTTGAACAGAAAAAAAGTCAAATAATAAAAACAATTCCACACAGGCTAAACTGTACATACTAAACATACACAGCAACAGGTCTGTGCATGTAGTGGTGATTTCACTAGACTAAAGCACACTGGTCCCCTCTTAGATGGTGAAGTGTGACGCCTGATTGGCTGACCTTACATTTAACAATAATTCACATTCTCACCATCTCTGAATGCTATGGCAAAGGTGATAATATAATGTTACAATATATGTTGATTGTAACATTGATTTAGAAATTTAGCCAATTGAATATTTTCAAAGTTAACATGAAATTCTGAAGAAATGTCAAAGCAACCAAAGAGATGTCGCAGTTTACCATTTAACAGGGGACCTACGTGTTCAGATCAACATTAGCACTATTCCATCCATCCATCCATCCATCCATCCATCCATCCATCCATCCATCTATCTATCTATCTATTAAAAAAAATGCACAAATTGGCCTCCAAGATCAAACCGGGCCCCAGTTAGATGGTGAAGTATGACGTGATCTGTTTGGTTGCCTTTACATTTAACAAATTACATTTATTTATTTATTTATTTTTGAATATAATGGCAATGTTGATAATACCATAAAACAATTGAGCCTCTGGAAAATGTCAGTGTTAAACAGCTAAAGTAGCATAGTTAAAAGGTGTTTTACTGAACTCAACTGAAATATTTCAATGTAGCAAGTTAACATATAATATTGTTTAAGTTAACATATAAAGTTGTTTCTTAAGTTACCATATAATATTGTTTCTTAAGTTAACATATAATGTAGTTTCTTAACTTAACATATAATGTTAACAATGTGTCTGTGATGTAAGAAGAGGTGATTCAGTCTAACAGGCGTCACACGTCACCATCTAACTGGGGACATGCAATTGTTACCTTAAAGAGCTCTTTATTTTACTTTATTTTTGCTATCCTCAAATTAACTAGAGTGTCTTGCTTGTTTTGTCTTATTATCTGTGTGATTGCATTCATATATTGAGAAGTGTATTTGTATTAGTCTCAAGCCCCGAAAATATCTGCATGTCATACTAATTTATTAAACATTTTGGATTTCTATTAGAATATTTCTTAAATGGAGATATAGTGTGAATGTTTCAAAGTTTAGAGTTGCATTTAAATATAGTTAGATTGTAAAGAAACACTTGGTACAATTGCCCTAATGTTTGCACACACAGTTGCATTGCAGTCTATGGAGGTCCTCTGTTGGATAGGTAGACGTCACTCAGGTCCCCACTTGGCATGTTTTTAAAAAAAAATAAAAATGCATTTTTTCAGTTATATTATGAAAAAATACCTCAAATGAAAATTTTGTATGTAATTTTTGTTTCTTAAAAATGACCAGAAACACTGGTCCCCTCTTGGTCAGTGTAGAGCGATAGTCCCCTCTTAGTAACATAGACGTGTATGTGTGTGTGTGTGTGTGTGTTTTATATAGTACATATTATAATTTTTGCCAGACGAACTGTGAACAATCACCTAGTAACACCACAGAAACCACTTAAAACATATCAGAAATGTATTAGCATACCTTCAGCTTTAACAAATCGACGAGTTTAGCAGGCATTCTGTGAGTTTGTAATTAATACATTAATGTTTCATGTTAGAAAGTTTCGGATCTGAGATCACTTCTTCTTTTTCTCGCGCTCTGTTTGTTCTTTATCAGTTCTTTATCTTTAAACAAATCCAGCAGGTCTCAGTGAATCTATTGTCTGGCGGCTGATTTGAAGTGGGCTCTTTCTTGACCAAAGGGCCTCTTTGTTTTCACAGAAGCCTCTGTCCCTACTTCCTGTTGACACAAGATGAATCTCCATCACATCCTGTCTCCAGTGTTGGTGCCTGGTGTTCGCTGTCTGATTGACAGCTGAATGAATGAAGCCAAATCTATCTCCTCTAACAGAGACATGACTGTTTCCCGTCAGCGGACGTGACAACATTCAACTCGATATGACAGTATCCTAATATTCCTAATAGTGTTCAAACACTATATTCGGACACTTAAAAAAAATATATATATATATATATTATATATATATATATAACATACCTCACATGTGCAGTTGTAAACTATCAATGCTATGTAGTGTAATGATTATGAACCGCCCTGAAACTACCAGTAGAGGCCAGTCGTGTTCTTTGCTGCAATTGACATCGATCACCACGAGAGGGCGACATCAATGCACTTTTAAGCCTGCTGTCATCATTGTAGTGGCACAAGTGACTCAAATAACTGTTTACTAATAGACCAAAGTGCTTAATAATAATAATAATAATAATAATAATAATACAATCTTGATAGAGAAATGTGGTTAATAAATAAATATAGAAGATAAGTAAAATGTAGTTAAGTAAATAATAAAACTGCCTTGGTGTACAACTCAGTGTTATTTTAGTATCACTTATATACATATATGGTTTTTGTCAATATTTAGCATTAGGTTTTATTTTTATTTTTTATTTAAAATATATTTATACTTTTATACTTTGTATTATGTTTTAGTTTTTAGTTTATTTAGGTTTATTCAGGTTAGTAATTCACTTTAAAAAAGGAGAAAAAAAAACATTTTTTTAGGAAATAAAATAGCTTTAATACATATTTTTATTTATCACTTCATGTTTTTATATTTTCTGTTTTCATTTTAATTTCACTTTTTAATTTTCACTTTTTGTGTGTTTTTGTAATTTCTATTGGTTTTGGTTTGTTAATTTATTTTATATATGTTGTTTTTAAGTTTTAGATTTAAGTTTTCTTAGTTTAGTACTTTAACATGAAAATAACACCTGTTGTCTAGCTGAAATAAAATACATTTAGCAATTAGCTGAAATGCAAAGTTTTTTTTATGGTTTAGTTTGTTACTAATAATAATTCTGGTGCAACATTCAATTGAATAGATCAGCACAATTTATATAGTGGTTATACATTGTGTTCAAATTATTTTTTTAATTGAAAAGTTCAATAGCTAAATCAAGCTATTCGAAATTTCAACCCAGTTTTTCTTGCATCCTCTGTCTTGTTGATTAAATAAGATTGAATAAAGCATTATTTACTTTTGATAACTTCACACTTAATGTTATTTTTATGCTTCATCCTTTTCTTGTTTGCAAAGTTATTTCCAGAGCTGCTTATGTGGTTCAGACAGTGATGGAGATGTTAGTGAGGCCTGGTCTCTGAGGAACCGGCCTCTTTCGACATGATTTACAGGCTAAAATTCACCCTCGCTCCTGCAGCACTTAGCATTCACTCATGATTTCACAGACACTGGGGTCATTTTATCAAACAGATCAGAACAGCAGCACAGATCATTTAGTCTGAAGAGAAATGTTCGTGTTAAGATCTGAGTGATTTCAGTACTAATTACTAAACTCTCTCTCAGGACAAACTCTCCATGAGATCTCTGGGAGAGGTCCAAAGATGCAAATCAGTATTACTGTCAGCATCTTAAAATGCTTAAAAACAAAGTCTCATTAACACCTGAAGACTACACTCGTCTTCATTCACCTGCAAACATAATCGGAGACTTTGACTTTATCTACACGAGCAAAGCGACAATGCAAAGATAAAACAACGCGATCACACAGAATGTGAGATTCTTTCAGTTCTCAGCTGTACCGAGGTTAAAATGAATTCATAAGGTTTCTGAAGCAATTAAACGCACAGTTATCTCCCAGGCTCTTCCTCTGAGCCGAAGCACATGAAAAATGCATGAGCCAATCTTCTTCTGCATCTCCTGATAATGTCACCAGTAAGAAAGCACACCACGGCTCTCTAAAGTCCCACGCTGAAAGCTCAGAAACATCTGATGCTTTCCTAAATCACCTCACCCGAGCTCTGTTGGACGAACTCTGTCATTTAAATTCACTGAGATTTTTTTTTTTTTTTTCACAATTTTATAGGTCACATAAGGCATCAGTTTTTGCATAAGAGAGGTTTATTTAGACAGTCTAAAATTATTAGGAGTGAGGTTTGATAATAAAAACAAACTGAAAAAAAAAATGAATTGAAAAACTAAAAAAAAATGTTTTTGAAGAAAGAAGAAAGAAATGTTGCAACTATCTAAAACAAATATGTTTAAATATAAATTTACTAAAAATAAAAATAAACTAATAAAAAATTGTATACTGTAGATCACATACGTTATGGTTATAATAACTCTAATCTTTATGAATCTGAAGTTTCGCAGAATATGCATATAACTTTCCCATGCATATGTTTTGTAATGTCAGGGATTGTGCGTTCAAGGTCAGGCTGTGTGCTTGCTGTGGTTATTGAAGTATGCAAAGTGAAAACATCAGCGAAAACAGAATAAAGCAGCAACTAAATGTCCTTTTTATTCAGACAGAAGTGCAACTCCCCAGAATGGTCTCACGGTTTGATTTTTATTGTTAATGACCATTAAGAGTTCTGTAATATAATAGTCCAGTATAATCAGGTCTGTTCAATAACTGTCCAGTGAATACAGCAATGAAATAGAAAGCTAGTATAGATAAGATTATACCAAACTGCTCTTGCGTTAAACTGAATTGTATTTACAGGTTTTCAAAAACACTACAAAAGAAGGAAAGAAAGAAAAAGATTGTTGGTTTTATTCTCACTTATTCAAGTTGAAGTCAACATGAAACTCAGCGTAAAACCCATTTGATGTCTGTATTGCGACACATTTTGAGTCAAAGGATACAGAATTGATTTCATTCATCAGGAACTGATTTCATTTTGATTGCATGTTAACTTTAAGTTGTTTCTGTTGACTGTGGATATATATGAAATACTGAAGTAATTCTACCTGCAGATGTATGTGGGAGAGAGTGGGGTAAGATGTGTCACCCCTAATCTAGCAAACTGCATCGTTTTTTTTGTAGAATAGTGATAAGCTGTAATTGTTTTGGGGGTGGTTTATGAAAAAAAAAAAAAAGTCAAAATACCCTTTGACATTACACAGGTTACCCCATGGGGCAACTGAACCTCTATTATTAGACACTTATTCCTTATTTCAGTCAACATCCTGAAATATAATTATAGTATTAAGGTGTGGTCATTAGCAATATTGTGCAGCAAAAAAGGTCCATTTTCTATTTTCAGTACAGTCATAAAAATATACATATATATAAAAAAAGTATTCCTTTTGAAAGAAACAGTTGTAACATAAACTAATAAATGTCTTGAAATGTCAAATTACTCCACTCAAAGAAATCATGGCATGGCTTATTATTAACTATTGCATCTATCTGATTTCATTTAAATAATCATGTTTTCAAAATGCCTTTATTCAAATAGCTTAGAATCAGTTTTGTTCATTAAGAAATCAAATGAATTTGCTCACTTAAAAAGTATGTACATGAATAAAAAATTAGCTAGCTGTAAAAACGAGCAATTTAACATTTATGATATTGAAACCAATTGATTTTATTGACGATAAATGTATAAACCTGGTTATTGTGTTTTTCAGGTTTCTTATGTTAAAACTGTGCGATCCAAATGGTTGGTAGTTAGAATACATAAATCAATACAAATTTAGTTTTGTAGTGTGGCCAATGTGAAACTGCACTTAAATCATTGTGGGGACATTTTTGGCCCTCGTGCAAAATTCCCAGTTGTGGATTTTACCCCACAAAAAAATAGCTAAACACCTGCAGATCTGATGACAAACTTCAGTGTGCGATTATAATAAAGAGAAGATATCATGCATTGGGTGGATGCTAATATAGTTAACATTATTGTTTTCGTTATAGTTATCTAGGTGTGAACAAGCCTTTAGTCTCAAATTGTGTCCTTCCAACTGAAGATATATATGGCACAGTTTACCCCACTCTCCTATACTTCTCATTCATCGCTTTTGCATGATTGAATTTGAATAAATTACAAATGACAACATTTAGTAGTTAATATACATACATTTATAAGAATAGCAACAACAGTTCTCAGCTCCTCCCAATATTCATATATCTTATACATGAACTATTCTAGCGTGTGACCTTTGACCTGAGTGAATTCAGTTGACCCATTTCTGATAATACTCTAAAATAAAGTAGTCAGTTGTACAGTGACAATTACATTTGAAAATCATGATAAGTTGTGGCAATTTCCAGAGCAAAAAACAAAACCAAATCCATTCAAAGTCATCACATTTTTGATCTTTCATTTTTGAATCAGGCCAAACAGCATCCTTGAAAGATCACCATTAGAAATGCAATTTTTCCACAGTCTGTCATACAGTGTGCCGCAGTCTCACTGTTCCTCCGGACACCCCAGAAGCTCCGCCCTCATAGTGATGCGTCTGTACCACGACCACGGAAGAATCCGGATGAATCGGGCGTAGATCGGTGGATCTAACACATTCTTTCTGTGTGTTTCGTTGTCAAAGTTTCCTTGGAAGATCTGTCAATGACAGAAGGACAATGCGTAAAAGAAATGCTGAATCAGCTGTTCTAAAGTCATTTAAAAGTGCACAATAATGTGGCGGTAAAATAGGCCGTATAAAGCAGACGTGTGGCTTTCAAACACGCTTAACCTGAGCTCTTTTAATAGCACTTGTTAAAGGACATCGTTCACAGATTATTCCTCTGAGAGAATCTATTCCAGTAGACTGTTTCTTATCAGCGCTGTCGGAATAGATCACCCAGCCAACACCATTAACAACCCCCAACCACTACAGTGTGTGTGTGTGTGTGTGTGTGTGTTTGTATAAAAAAACCGTGCCTACGTGTGTTGTGGGAGCAGGGAAAGGACTATGAGAGGAAAAGATCATGCCACATCATGTGACTGAAAAAAAGCGAAAGGGAACATTCACCAACAAATTAAAATTCAGAAAAGTCCACCTAAATTCACCCACATGAGTAAATCTGTATGACTTAATAGCTTTAGTAATAAACAACAATATTGGCCTAAGCTACCATTTTCAAGTGGATCTTTTTAAAGTTTTTAAATGTCCCTTTTGCTCATACAGGCTGCATTTATTTGATTGAAGACAAAACTTTAACAATAAAGTAAACAAAAATTAATAATGTCAAATATTATTACAATTAAAACAAATCTGTTGTAAATTTTAATATCATTTAAAATGTAATGTTTTCCTGTGATCAAAGCTGAATTTCCAGCATCTTTACTCCAGTCTTCAGTGTCACATGATCTTCAGAAATAAATGTTTTGTAGCATATTAAATTTTTTCACTTTCACTTGTTTATATATATATATATATATATAGGATTGTTTATTTGGAATGGAAATCTTTTTTTTTTTACATCATAAATGTCTTTACTGTCACTTGAATCAGTGTAATTGATCCTTGCTGAATAAAATCATTTCTAAAAATAAAAAAACAAAAAAACGTACTGATCCCAAACTCTTATGTATTTATATATTTATTATGTATCGTGTATTGATGCATATACAGTAAACGAAAATGTACCACATAGCAACACTGGCAGCCATGTGCAACACTAGCTTCAGTCTAGTTGTATCTGACTAATGGATGTTGAATTCTAAATCGAAATAACTGTCTCTCTTTTCTCCACAGAAGGACTCCTTGCTGAGGTTTGTGTCAGAGGAAAGCTTCGGTCTTGTCAGCTGCTGCTGCTCCGGATGGAAAGCATGGAGGTGATTCTTCAGCTGGAGGTGGGACATTGTCAGAAAAATGCTGAGAGGTTAAAATGTTTCTCACGGCTGATGCTGATGTCATGTCCTTTACGGAGTCTGTGTGAGAAGCTCCATCTATTCCTTACAATCAGGAGGGTGATTTTTATATATATAAGACATTTAAATAAATACATCATGCACTTTAGAATACTTTGTAAATACTTAATACTTTAAAAAAAATGACGTCATCTACCTCAAATGTTTATGTAGACAGCAAGTGTCCTACCTTATCCTTCTGTTGTTTCTCGTCCTGATATATGAGCCATTTCTCTCCATCATTACTGAATGCCACTTTGTAGGAACCGACAAACTGCACATGCCCAAAATCTTTGGCTCCTTGGGTGATAATTCCTGTGATTTTGGTGGTAATCAGCAAATCCATCTGGTGATAATGAGAGAGAGAGAGTTTGTGATGAAAGCAGCAGATAATGCATTCGAGGCCACATATATTACTGTTGAAGTACATTTTACGTCCTCCACACACAAAAAAAAAAAAATATATATATTATAATTTTGAATGGCAGTTCATGGAAAAAATTATGTAAGCCAGTTTCTGCCACAGAATAAAATAAATAAAAAGATAATTGTGACTTTTCTCGCAATTCTGTGTTTATATCACAATTCTGCATTGCAAGAAATAAAGAATTCAGACTTACTTTCTCAGAATTGCTAATCTGAATTAGGAATTATGAATTATTCTCAGATTTCTGGGTTTACATCTTGCAATTTTGTTTTTATATCTCACAATTATCAAATAAAAAATTATAATTTGTGACTTTTTATCTCACACTTCTGTCTTTTTCTCACAAATGACATTTTGCAAAGACCCTTCCTCACTCTTGCTGTGTCCAACAAGCCACGGTACTCTCATGTTCTCACACTGGGATAAACACATCACAGAGCCAAGAGCAATCTGACAATGTGCTGACAGACAAGACAGAGCAGGTTACGTTAGATATGAAACATAATGTCAGTTCTCTTTGTCATTTTGTGGCTCTATAATGTGTCATGACAGATCACTGCAGCGCCTCAGTTCAAGTGGCACAAGAACCGATCATCTCTTTCTCTTTACTAGTTATATCATGAAATAAACTCTGAATGAACATCAGAAGGTATCTTGTTTCAATCATAGAAAGTATAGTACACCATACGTCAGTATAATACATCAGTACACTATTTTTCAAGTTCAAGTCCACCAACGTTAATCTATTCTACTGTCTGGTTTGTTCATTCAATCTCCCTACAAAGAGTCAGTTTGTCACCATTCTTTTTCTCTTTTTTTCAGAATTGCTAATTAACATCATGAAATGAAATTCTGATTTCTTTTCTCAGAACTGACTTTCTTTCTTTTCTTTTCTTTTTTTTTCACAATTTTATTTATTTATTTTTTTCTCAGAATTGCAAGATTAAAAAGTTGGTTACCTTTAAAAAAAATTATCATAATAACAAATGTATCCCATGATGGAAATGGGCTTTTATTGTAAAGGGTGTTATGGTGTCTAAATCCCAGGCCTCGTCTGCACTGCAGAGTTCCCCTCGGAGGAGCGGAGGTGATCAGCGCCACTGACTCCACAGGAACATCTTCAGGCCGCTGAATTTTGTAAGTCTATTATTTTAGTGGTATTACAGGATTTCAAGGCTGCTCTAATTAATTGCTCTGGAGCTTCTTATTTTTGCTAAAACAGCCAGCCTGATTAATGAACTTGGCTTTTATTAAAATAAGCCGTGGCTCATGAAAATAAGAAGACATGATGCCCAAAGACCTGAAACTACAGTATGCTTCTCTAAATTCCTTTTATGCATTTCTGCATGGTTAGGGTTGGCAAAATTCAGAATTTGTAATTTTTTTCATGAATTAAACTGGCCACACCCACAGGGTGTGTTTATGTAAATAGTTATGTATTTAAAACAATTTAAAAAATTAAGTAATTTAGACTATTTTTTTATTTAATTATTTAGGCATAATTAGTCACATTACTTGATCATGTGACTTATTATAATAATAATTCAAATTATTTGAATAAATCTATTTGAACTGAGTTCTAAAAAGAATTAACCTAACCAAAGCAGAATATAATTGCACAGCACTATATTGTTTTCATAACTAAAAAGGATGACATCAAAATTATTATTATTTAATACATAATTGAGTGAATTAAAATGTATAAAATATAATGTAATAAAAAATATATATTTGTAATTTTTTATTATTATTATTTTAACATTTCATTTAATTGTATTTAAATTATTTAAATTAGTTTACAGACATATGTCTGCTCAGTTGGGAAAACATATTAGTCTGAATATTAGTAAACTTCCAATTTTAAATGTTATATAATTTAATGTTTCTGGAAATACCTTATTTGATAACATTTATGCACTGAAAAAAAAAACAATTGGTGTAGAAATAATTTTTACTCAGGAATTGTTAGTAAATGCCACAAATAATTAGACAAAAATGGCAAATAACAAATTTAATTAAATAATACAATTGAAGCAGAAAGACTTAAACAGTATTTTCTTGTAAAACTTACTCCAGTAATCTTTGTTTTTATTTACAACTTTGAAAAATCGCTTTTTTCAGTGTAGATCATTTGTATTAAACAATAATATTTAGGAATATTATTCAAATCTACAGCTGTTTAATGAGTATTTGTATTTAGTTTGCTATACTCTGAATGGGACTCAACTGTGCAGTCAGTACAGGTTTTCTCTCTCTCTCTCTCTCTCTCTCTCTCTCTCGCTGTATTATTCTTTCATGAGGACTCGGGTTCTGCTTTCTGACCTGGACCGACGTGAGCGGCATTCACAGCAGCTCTGCAATCTCAGAGGAGCATTTGAGCGGCTGGCCTCGGCTCTACAAGTGTGCAGGTGTAATATAATATATACATTAGCCTGTTCTCTCAGATCCAATTTCCCAATCTCAGTTCAATGGCAGCAGACTCAGCCATTTAATGGCATCACGGCTCTCGGGTCTGAGAACAAGCTCAGATTTACAGTCAGTTATAACAGCAAACAATCAGCAGCCCACCGGTTTAGTTAGATTAGTGATGTTGGCGGTACAGTAGTTAACCTCAGCCTCACCTGTGTGGGTGTATATGCAGAAATTAAAGATTATCCTGCAGTGCATTGAATGCATGAGGATGAATGTATTTAGCCTATGTGGCATGGAAAATCATATACTGAGCAAGGATGATGCCATATGACATATCCTACCATCCATCCTGTGTAAAATCAGCCCATTTGGAGCCCTAAATGATCCCACTGGCTGAAACAGCTTTTGTGATATATGGTATAACACAGTGGTTCCCAACCTTTTTCAACTCGCGGCCCACACAACCAAACACATATGTTCGTGCGGCCCACTTCAAAAAATTAACTGACCCCGCTATTGTTGGGTTAATAACTTAGTACTCAGAAGCTAGATTTTAAACTATATTTATTTAATAAACTAGGGCTGTGCGATATGGACAAAAAAAAAAAAAAACTATCGCGATTTTTTTTATCAATTTTGCAATTGTGCTTTTACAGTCATAAATGCATTCAGGATTAATTTGAAACATATTTCCAAAAGAAAACCAATCAGAGCTTTATCAAAAAGTTGTAACATCTCTAGAACAGACATAAGTCAAAATTATCACTATAGTGAAGATGTAAAAAAATGTATAGACTTGTGGCAAAAAAAATAAAATAAAAATCCTGTATACAGGGACTTTTTTTTCTTTTTTGCCATGCATTGTTCATAGAGCTCATTAATTGTAGCGGTGCCTCAGGTGTTTGCAGTGTGTATACAGTATGTGTATGCGCTCAGCAGTGAGAGCGCATAAATATAACGCGAAAGCACATTAAAATAATGCACGAGTGCGAATCTCTCTGTTCGCAGCAGATTTCCTTTGCTCTGTCACAAAACCGGTCGTGCTTGCTCAGATACACGCTGCTTGGCGAGGAGAGAGTGTGCACACTTAAAACGTGTCTCCTCTCACTTAAACTGCATCCTGTTCACTAACAAATTCACTCTATGCCCATGTGTTAGACATGAATTATAGCACGTTTTTATTTCTAGCCTTTTACCGCAGTGAGAACGCTCTGATCCGTCAACATTGGCTCAGAAAAAAGGCGCATCACAGACAGTGTGTGAACCTGGAGTTAGGCATATGCGCACGCTCAAATCGTGATTTTAGGACGTTTTCTTTTAATCGCACAGCCCTAGAATGGACTGGAAATGAACAGAAAATAATTGGCGGCCCACCTGCAATACCACCGCGGCCCACTAGGGGGCCGCGGACCACAGGTTGAAAACCACTGGTATAACATATTTGGTGCCCAATTAGAAATCCCAAAATCACCACATAAATATTCTCTGGTTGTCTTAACAATAATACTGTTATTTTTAACTTACGCACAGTCTGAACCTGAACAGAAAAGTTTCTACAGCTTTACTAAATCATGAATATTTAATGAGGCAAGCTCAAATTGTTCATGATTTGTCTTCTGTTGCTAAATAACTCGGCATATTATTCAAGCACCTTTGGCATCGCCTTTTCAGAGCAGAGCTTCAAAAAATCAGGATTAATAGTGTTCTTAACTCTGGGTTAAAAATTATGATAAACTGGAGTTAAACACAGCAAGAAAAGCCTTGTATTGTAGCTTGCTGATCTGTTTAGTCTTTTTGAAACATAATCAATCAATAATTATTTATTTATAAATACTGTAGGTGAAAAACACTTATAACTGGTCTGAGCTGGTTTGCTGGTCTTCCAACCTGGTCTGTGGCCTGGTTTTAGAGGAGATTTAGGCGCTATATATATATATATATATACGAAGAGTTTGGTTCTAAAATGCATTAAATCCATTTTGATTAACTTGAGTTCTAAAATGCATTAAATCCATTTTGATTAACTTGAGTAAAAAAAAATTCAAAGATTTATTATAAAAAAAAAAATTTTTTTCCCTCTAAATCCATGATAGTTTTTTTTTTTAAATGCAAACTGATGAAAATACACAAGATAGTATGCTGATCCACAGCGTCTGAACTTGGTCAATACTAATATTTTGACCATCCTTCATGAATAAAAGTATAAATGTCTAAAAAGAAAACTTACCCACAAACCTTTGAACTACACATTTCATATCTGTCTCACCTGCAGCCATTGGGATTGGTCATTATGGGCTGATGTCCATGCGTTGACCTTGCCCTGTTTGTCCAGTCTGGCCTTGGATGGTTCCCAGGAGAACATGTCCATGTTCAGGGTCTGAAACACACTGGAGGAGGTGATCTGATAGTCCTGGATGTGTCCGGTCTTCATCCCCATGGGCTCTGAGCATCCTGAAAAATACAATCACAAGAGTCAACAATATTGTAACTTACTGTCGGAGACAAATACAGCATGCTTCAAAACACAGACCTGTGAGCTCACAGCCCAGGAGCTCCATTCGCAGTGTGCAGTGCTTCCTACAGACTTGTGGGTAAATGCGGATGTACTGCGCTTCGATTGGTGGACTGAAGGAGTTGGCTGAGGGGGCATTATTATCAGTATTTCCAGTGAATATCTGCAGTTAAATAACATAAAACTTGCTATTACAAAAATTGCAAAAATGTTTAAAGATATATACCTGTACACTACCTATTATCAAGATTTTATTCAACAAGGATGCATTAAATTGATAAAAATTGAACACTGCAAAAGAAATAAGAAATGTTCAATGCAATGCAATGCAAATCAGCCTCTTAGAATGATTCCAAAAGCATCATGTGACACTGAAGACTGGAGGAATGATGCTGAAAATTCTGCATTTCAACCAAGGAATAAATTGTAATTTAAAATGTATTCAAATGGAAAACAGATATTTAACATTTCAATAATATTTCAAAATATTAGTGTTTTTCCTTTTTTTATATATAATAATAAATACATCCTTGGTGAGCATGAGAGACTTCTTTCTTTAAAAACATAAAAAAATCATAATGACCCCAAAAGTTTGAACGAAAGCGTATTTTAATTATTTATTACTATATTATAATTTTAATGTAAACTCAAATCATTATGTACATGAACATTATTGTAAAACATGAACTAGCTGCTCTAGACTTCAAGACACTATAATAAATGCTACATATAAGTAATAAAGTAGTTCGCATCCACATTACAAGAAAATTTCTTGCAGATTTCTAAAACAGCGGAGTATGACTGTTAAAAATAAAAACTGGAAAGAGGGGCGAGTTGGCAGGGAACTTCTTAAGCGAACAGTTAACAGTTAACTTAATTTAAAAAAATCCCCCTCAGGCTCTCTCATCTCATCTGGAACGAACGGCATGCCCTGTCTTACCATGTCCTCATCCGTGTCCTTCACTTTAAACATGCTCCAGGCCTTCCCGTCGTCGCTATACGCCACTTTATATGATTTCACATATTCTGGGCTTCCGATTCGCTTGGCACCCTGTGTTATCAGTCCGGTCACCCTCATTCTCCGCTGTAGATTTATCTGTGAGGGGACAGCACAAAATCGATGGCCTTAGCTCACAAGATGAATGAGCGAAGCCTTGTGGGCTGTAGAGTCATAATTTGTCCCTATCAGAAATTGCTGTGGTAGAGACAATGATGGCCGTGCATCTGGAGGGGTTTTGTGGAGGTTATGTGTGTGTGTTTGTCTGTGTGTCTGTCTGTATGTGTATGTATAGTTAGTTAATTAGTGGTGGGCATAGATTAATTTGTTTAATCTAGATTAATCTCAGTGTAATCTTGGAATTAATCTAGATTAAAAAGGCTCATTTGAATTCTGCCGAAGGCATTCGGAATATGTGTGTTACCCAAATAAAATAATGACTAAAAGTAACGTTAAGTCTTTGAGAACGGGTTTCTCAAGACAGGTGGTGCATTAGACCAGGAGCTCATCTCCTGTTTCCAAAATATGGCATTATTTCCCTGTCAAATGTCGAGAACGCATTATAGTAGAGCAACAATACATTTTTTGTATTATATATAATTTATTTATTTATTTAATTTGTACTTATTTATTTTAATAATTAGTTTTGGATTCAATATGACGACAATATAAAAGCCAATCATTTAATTTTGAAAACAAAATGTTTGTCATGCTTAATTATCTTTTTTATTATTATTATTATTATTTGGGGATCCTTGCCCTCTAATCATTTGAAAATCCATGCTAGGTTGAAACACCATCCAATGCAAAGACCAACTCTAAAGCAGCAGCAAGAACGTCTGAAGACTAGACAAACAGGTAGCGCAGTTTTCCAGCAACAAATTGAGATCTTATTTAAAAGCATATGGACATCAAAGCCCTCTTTAATCTCAAAGGTACAAAAATAGAGTCAGGCGCACACAGGACGCCAGCAGAGCAAGGCCAGGATGCTGGTGTTGTTTGGGCATAACTGGTGGCAGTGTGCGGTTACTACTTAAGTCATTACAGAGGCTGTGAACATACTTTGTACACCCACACTGTTCTTTCTTTGTGTCTCCTAATGAAATCTCACACAGCCATGCCTTTAGAACTCCGAAAATCTCTAATGAGATTTGGCTCCTAGTATAAACTAATTACCGTTGGGTGTTTATGCTTTTCCTTGAAAGCTGTAGCTGTGTTGGATGGCTGGCACACAACACTGAAGTAATGCTATAGTGATTTGTTAGTTGTTAGCAAGCATTGTTATTACGGTTTCTTTTATTCTACTCATGAATTGATATTCAATTATAAAAAAAAAAAAGTACAAAAGCTTCTTTTTCATTTAATGCAGTAAAAATGTTGCAGGATTACCTGAATCCATGGGTATCGATCACCCTCGGCTGCGCTCCAGGCATTGACGAGGCCCTTCTTGTTGAGTCGGGCGAAGTACGGAAACCACTTCTGCAGGCCGAACAGAGCTCGATGTGTGGAGGAAGCTGTTACCTGCTGGTTCGAAATGATCCCCCCTTCCATCCCTAAAGGCCCAGAACATTCTGAGAGGACAGACGGAGAAAAAGATGTAAGAAAAAACACATGTAACACCTCTTAAATATTCTCAGTTTAAAATATTGTTTTATTTATTGTTTAACTCTCATAGACAATAAAAAGGAGAGATTTTGCTCAAGTAACCTTCTGAAATGCTTGTCCTCAGAGAAGTCCTGTATTCTCTAAAGATAGTTTTAGGAAGTATCTAAATAATGTCTCATATTCAAAAAAAAAAGTTGAATAGTTCTATATAAACTTAAATGTTTCATATTACTACTGAATGTTCACCTTGATTTTATAACATCAGAATCTTACTGTGTGTTAACAACTGTCTCATTTGCAGGATCATTTACATTTTTAAAACAAATATTGGTAACTATTCTGGCAGAGATTTTGTTTTATGGCTAGTTGCCGTCGTGTCATGGAGATTTCATTGTATGCTAATTTTATTGTGTTGTGTTGTGCTAATTTCGTTGTGTTGTGGAGATTTTGTTGTGTGCTAGCTTCATTGTGTTGTAGAGATTTTGTTGTGTTGTGCTAATTTCATTGTGTTGTGGAGATTTCGTTGTGTTATGCTAATTTCATTGTGTTGTGGAGGTTTCGTTGTGTTATGCTAATTTCATTGTGTTGTGTTGTGGAGATTTTGTTGTGTGCTAATTTCATTGTGTTGTAGAGATTTTGTTGTGTTGTGCTAATTTCGTTGTGATATAGAGATTTTGTTATGTGCTAATTTCATTGTGTTGTAGACATTTTGTTGTGTTGTGCAAATTTCGTTGTGTTTTGGAGATTTCGTTGTGTGCTAATTTCGATGTGTTGTGGAGATTTTGTTGTTTTATGCTAATTTCATTGTGTTGTGCTAATTTTGTTGTGTTGTGGAGATTTTATTGTATGCTAATTTCGTTGTGTTGTAGATATTTTGTTGTGTTGTCCTAATTTCGTTGTGTTGTAGAGGTTTCATTGTGTGCTAATTTCATTGTGTTGTTCTCATTTTGTTGTTTTGTGGAGATTTTGTTGTGTGCCAATTTAATTGTGTAGCAGCTTTTTTCCATTGTGTTGTGCTAATTTCCTTGTATTGTGGAGATTTTGTTGTGTTGTGCACAATTGCAGTGCACTGTGCATTGTGTAGTTCGATTTCTGAATGAATGATATTTATAAATCAATTCTTACTGAATCAAAACACAACAGCGCCACCTGTGTAATTCGATTTGTAAAGGAATGATTCTTATGTGTCAGTTCTTTTTAGTAAAACAAAAAGCTCTACCAGTTTAGTAGATTCTGGAACAAATT
Organism: Carassius auratus; assembly: GCF_003368295.1. Classification (NCBI taxonomy): domain Eukaryota; kingdom Metazoa; phylum Chordata; class Actinopteri; order Cypriniformes; family Cyprinidae; genus Carassius; species Carassius auratus. The sequence continues at coordinate 21,018,052 of NC_039252.1, forward strand.
ACTTTTCAGTTCATTTCAGTGAATCAATAATATACAGATTACAAATTAAAGCTTAATAATTTAAATATGTCTACATAGCTTGATTTTACATCATTTTAGTTGTCATTATTTCAGTATATTTAGTCAAACCATTCAAAAATTAGAAATGTTTTTTGGCAACAAGAAGAAATAAAAAACTTAGTTTTTTTTTGTTTTTTTTTATTCTATTTCATTTTGTGTTTATTTCAAGTAACAAAAATGAATTTTTATGATTCTAGTTTTAGTTAATAACAGTATAAAAACCCAATAGGACTGCATATGCCACCGCTAAAAGAAAAAAAAATGTAATTAAAGCTGCAGTCGGTAACTTTTGACGCTCTTGCGGTTAATAAACAGAACTGCTAGCGTCTTGCGGAAGAACATCGTAGCCGGAACTACTTCTCTCTGTTTATGTCTATGAAGAATTACCCCTGAAGCAATCTAAAATAGTCTGGATATAAACACTTATTATAGGTGTACCCTAGTGATTCAGGACAAGCTAAAAACACGGTTTGGAAAATGGATTCATGGTGTACTCGCTTATTATATACATTTTTCTACATTTTGAACACAAACAAAGTTACGGACCGCAGCTCTGATTGGTTATTTTTTACCGGGAGCGATGCATTTCTGCAAATGGCAATAGGACCACTGGGAGGAGCCAGAGGAGCTTGATTTTTTCACAGATTATCTGTCTCATATTCTACTGTCAGGACATAATGACAGGTTTAACAAATATGTAAAAAATATATTATTACAAAAGTTACCTACTGCAGTTTTAAATTAAAACTTTAAAAAGTAAACACAAAATGATGCAATAATTGATTTAATTAAAATTATCATTTAAATCATATAATTAGCAAAGTCTCCTGAACTATAAAATACTTTTTTTTTCTTCTTAGAAATATTGTTAATAAGGGAAGATTAAACAATTCAAAGGAATACCACAAACGCAGTGCTCTTTGGTCTCGAGTGATAATATGATAACATTATTCCTGCTCCCGCTGGTTCTCGCCAGAGAATCCGTGTCGACCTCTGAAATGTCATCTTTCTCTGTTTTGTCCTCAACATCTGGCAGGTCTGAAGTTTTGGAAGCAATGTCCTTGGATTCGTCGATGGATATCTTGTCCTTACTCTCACACACAGAGATGCTGTCTTCACTCTCGAAGCCTAAGATGTCTTCCCTAGTGTCATTGCTGTCATCGGTTCGTCCACCTGCAGATATAGCGCCCGCTCGCTGGTGCTCCGGGGAGAACATTAATGGAGTACTTGAACCATCTCCGCAGAACGACCGCATAGACTGGGGAGATTCGAAAAGGAGCCGCAGGCTGCTCAGACTTGCCCGTAGGGAGCTTCTGCTGCTGTGTTTGGACAGCATGATTGCAAATCAAACCTTGTTGAGGGGTGTAACTTTATATACGCTCCTCAGAGCCGTGTAAGTAAGAAAGCATGACAGCAATCTTGAACTTATTTAATTATATGTTCATAGATGTGTTAAAGGGATACTTCACCTAAAAATGAAAAGGGCATCCAAGAAGTAGGTGATTTTGTTTCTTAAGTAGAACACAAACTGAGATATTTAACTCAAACCGAAGAAACAAAGTCACCTACATGTTGCATGCCCTGGGGTTAGGCAGATAAACTTAACATTTTCATTTTTGGGTGAACTATCCCTTTAAGATACTGCTGGGACATTCTTGTTTTGAGTCAGCACAAAAAATACCATCATGCATATCATAGTTACACAAGTATTGGTACCTCTCAGGCATATGGCGAGTTAGGTTTCTGGCACACTTTCTGTAGACTATGAGTCTAGGAAATATAGCATGGACAAAAATAAGCAAAATGGAATCAGTTCCCCCTCCTGAATTTATGGAAATGACAGAAGGATTTCACCAGCGATGTGGTTCCCTACTCAGTCAATGTCATATTGGCCTCATTCACTCAGATTCTCCCAAAAAAGCTGTCGAAGGCAGATGGCTCCCATCCCCAAGCCAATACACGCTGAATCCAGTTTTAGTTTGCTCCTCAAGAGATGCCATGGTTTGATAGTGAATATTAAGCACATGGGTTTAATTAAATGAGGTGATGAAGTCGATTCGCACTTACTGTACTGACAGTTCCGCCCCATGTATTCACTGGGACACTGGCAGGTGTAGTTTGCTCGCAGGTCTGTGCAGCTGCCTCCATTTTTGCATGGATTTTTCTCACACTCGTTAACATCTGAAAACACAAGCAGACATTCACAGACACATCGGGAAAATATTAAATGCGACAACCTGGAAAAAGCTATAAAAGGTCAAATATTGTTTCTCATTATGGGTGATTTTTCCACAGGGATGAAAAACCTCTCTACAATCATACCAGTTAACATCGAACAGTGCTTATTTATTATGCATTAATACAGAGCAGGGGATATATAATTTTTTAAGTGTTACACATGAGATTTTGATTATTCTTTATGTTTTAAGTATCAATAATTCTGTCTCTTGCTAAATTTCTTCAGATGTAGACACAAATGTTTAAAGAACAGAAAGAGTATAAAGCTATAAAATGAATGTACATGTTCATGGAAGATCTTGGAGATCTTGGATTTTGATTGTTCTTGATAAATGAGAAGTCTTGAGACATTGTTGAGATCTCTTCTTAAAAAATATCTTCTTTAGGAATCATGAGATTACTACAGTGTAAAAAATAATTTGAAGTAGATTTTAGAGTAAAATACAATAAAAGTCAAGTTAAAAATGTTTCTTCTTTGCAATCATATGTCAAATTTACTAGAAATAACTAAGTGAAAAAGGTAGTATTTTACCCTTTTACCTAACTTATAATTTGACAGAATAGAAAATAATTAAAATATTATTAAAAATAAAATTATACAATTGTTCAAAAGTTCAAAGGGTCCGTTTTTTTATATCTTAATTTTGTATTTAATAAAACATATAGAAAAAACAGTAATATTTTGAGCATTATTATGCGTGATACTAAATTTTTTTCTATTAAAATTAAATAATTGGCTTTTATAGTCATTGTATCCAAAACAAATTATAAAAAAAGTAAACAAAACAAAAACAGAACATTTAAAAAATAAATAATAATAAAATATGTATAAAATAAATTTGAGTTCAGGTTTTATGAACACAATAAAAACTATATAAACTGTGAGTTTGAATAATAAAATATAAATTATAATCGAATATAAAATAATTAAAATTTCCTATTGTTCAAAAGCTTAGCATCAGTAAATTAAAACAATTATAATAATAAAATATTAAAAACTATATATATATATATATATATATATATATATATATATATATATATATATATTAATATTTTCTTAATATGCAAAAACATATTAAACCTAAAGAACACCATTGGGTGGATTTTTATTCATCATTTTTCATTTCCCACTCAAATATCTTGTAAAAAGTAATAAATGTTCATTTTGGTGAATTGGTATGATTTGAGTGGGATGGAAACATACATATTTTAGGGAAAAATCTAAGCATAAAAGTCCACCTCTATACTAAACACTTAGTGGAACGTAAGCAGATCAAAAGAAAACATAAAAATGTGATTGTACAAATTCGTAAGATTTCACCACCAATATGCCAAAGCGTAAGTGTAATGAGAGTGTGTTGCTCTTTTTATGAGCAAGCTTTGTAACAGATTGATTCCTGGTAGAAGAGCTTATGGCGTCCTGTCTCCGAGTTCTGCTGCACTGACCTCTCTCTTTGATTTTTAAGCAGAACCAAAGGAACTCGAGAGACTTGTTACTGACAGCAAGCCGTGAGGTCGCCCGAGCAGAAATTCAGGGATCTGCAAGGTGGAGCACAGGCTCAAGTCTATCAGGTATCTGGCAGATATAAACCACACCTTTGGGTTTACCACAACAGAAGAGTACTGGAGGGCAACCATCAAATCCACAGCTTAAACAGGGTCACCTCATGAGCACCGAAAGCACGGATGAACACAACAAATGTGGGATTTAAGGATCTGATGTTAGTTTGCACTGATCCTCTCATTGGGGTGGTGTCAGAATAAAAAGAACAGCTAAAGGAACTAGACTTTATTGTCTGCCAGAAATTATATGCAAAATAACTTGATTTGCTATTACAAAACCAGACTTTCATTTTTCTGAGGTGAATGGGAGTGGGTCTTGCTCATGACACAATGATGGAAGGTTTCCATCAGGATTTTGATTTCTGAAGGATCATGGGACACTTGAATCACAGACATAAATTACATTTAAAAAAATATTCAAATAGATAGTAGTTCTTTGTTCTTGTAATTATATTTGACAATATTGACTGTATTTTTGATCATATTAATGCAGTCTTAGTGAGCAGAAGATACTTTTTTCAAAAAATGACAATTTACAAACCCATATGAAATTTTAAAGGCTCTGTAACTCTTTTATTTTAGATCAGAAACAAAAATACCGATATGACCCCCAAAACAAAGCATTGTTTTTTATGTTGCTGAATTCACAGTGAGGAACGACCATTGGCATTCAGCTTCATGCCAGTCATGTGCATCCAAGCCCCCCTGTCAGTTACGATAGAACGAACTCATCCTGATTGGTGGGATTTCCTCCGTGGGGCCAAAGTCCAGCCAGTCATGCAAGTAAATTGGTGTGAGGAACATGGGGGGGTTGGTCAGCTGTCACGCTGGATTTGTGGTATTGAACGCTTCTTATATATGACCTAATAAATGATGCTTTGAGATGCCCAAATTCCTTTTGGTTGCCTCTTCTCCTGATCAGAGCCCATCTTGGAAATGATTTCCATGCCATTATTGAATGCATGCTGATTTCAGAATTTCATTTCTTAAAGAAAAGCAAATTCACTGGGCCAAGTTGTGCCAAGACAACTATGTTAATGAAGTCAGTGGTGCTTCACACAGTATGATCACTCAGTCAGAACCAGCGGTGGCATAGTTGATATAGATGAGGATGGCAGCGCTCCCAGCGCTCTTCCACAACACTTTCATCAGATTGCACCAGCTCTCCTGTGAACCTCTTATTGAAAATGAATTGTGATCTAGCGGGTAACTATTTCAGAGCAGCTCCCTGTGCTATAATTTTCATTCACTCTTCTGCTGCTGCTGTCTGCTTGTGGTAAAAGTCACCAACATACATGTGCAGTTTTCCTTGGTCTATAAATACATAAATGAATAAATAATTTTTACTATAGTCTTTTTTTTACTTAGAATTTTGTTTCAATTTAATTTTGTTAACTTAATTTACTTAATTTTTTTTATTTAATAATTCAAATTTTAATCACTTTTATTAAAAAAAATTATTCTGTTTTTCCTTTTCTAACAAATCCCATCTGCTTCTTTCCGTCTGTCTTTTCATGGTAAAATCCACTGACATAAGTTATTTTTTTACCTTTTTTATATATCTCTGTCTGATTTTTAATTTTTTAAGTTAAATGATTTAAATTTATTACACATGTAATGAAAAAAATTCAATTTCTTACAAATTACTTCAACTTGTAAATACTTCAACCGTTTCCGCCACTGAATACAACATAAAACAAGGTAATTCCGATTTTTTTTTATCTCACAATTCTGAGAATTATATTTTCTCAGAAGTGCATGATCATATCTTGCAATCCTGACTTTATAACCACAGTTGAGCGTTATAAAGTCAAAATTGCGAGTTAAAAAGTCAGAATTGTGAGATATAAACTAGCAATTTATACTGTAACTCACCATTCTGAGAAATGAAGTCATAATTGCAAGATATGAACACGCAATTCTACGAAAAAAAGTCCGAATCACAATTTTGTGTTTTTTACTTGCAACCTGACTTTCTTTTTTTCTCACAATTGCAAATTCATATCTCGCAATTCTGACTTTATAAGACGCAATTTTGACTTTATACCTCAATTTTCAAAACACAGTTGTGACATTCCTGGGATTTTTAAACGTCACACTCCGCTAAACATCCTACATGAGGTCATTATGTTGTGAAGTCTAATTATTATGACAAAAACTGAGCAGGTCATGGGGCTCGGGGCAGATAATAAGGCCGTATGTCATTCTCCAAAAATCTGACCAAAAAATTGTCTTTGCCTTTGCTCAGTCTGTTTTCCAGCCCCCTGCTACTAACTGAGCCTCGTAGTCTTATCTTAGCTGTGCTTTCACTCCGGCATTAATTATAGACTACGCTTAGAAGTCAATTCAGGAGACAGTGCAAATTAAGGTCACGGATGCACATGTGTGATGTGTATTAGACAGTGCAGAACAGAGCTGAATATTCTTTCTCCCAATCCATGCATAATGAAGGAGGTGTGAGGTAACCACAGAAACAAGAGAATCAGGACAAAAACAAAACAAATAAAAACCAGCTCTGACGGCAAACCGATAAAAAAATAGCTCTTTGGTAATTACGTTCTTGTCACTTTGATAAGTGTTCTGGCACAATATGCAGTAGAAGTTTTTTTTTTTTGAGAAGAACTGAGGCAGAAAAACATTGATATTCACATTAATGTGCATTGTGCTTCTACACTGGTGAAACTAAAATGTAAGTAAGTGAGCCATCCTGACATATGTTCTTCCATCACTGTGGCAGCAGTTTCATTCATGGACGATAGTTTCATTCAGTCTGTTTAATTAAACTATATGTGTAATTCTGGTAGCTATAATGTTGATATAAACATGTTGACTGTTGAGTTGTGGCAATGAAAATTCAACATATATGAATTTGCATTGTTTTAAGGTTTACTATATTCAATATATGTATTTTTGAACCCAATTTTTTTATATTTATAATTTTTATATGTATATTCTTATGAATATATATTTTTATTTATAAAAAAATTCAGATGTATAATTTCTAGATATTTTTACCTTTTTGAGAAATTAGTTATTTAACAAAAGTATTTGAAAATCTGGAATCTGAGGGTGCAAAAAACAAAACAAAAAAAAACATCAAAACACTGAGAAAATCTCCTTTAAAATTGTCCAAATGAATTCTTAGCAATGCATTGTACTAATCAAAAATTAAGTTTTGATATATTTAAGGTAGGAAGTTTACAAAATATCTTTATGGAACACGATCTTTACTTAATATCCTAATGTTTTTTGGCATAAAAGAAAAATCATGAATTTTGACCCATACAATGTTTTTTTGGCAATTGCTAAAAATATACCCCAGCGACTTAAGGTTTTGTGCTCCTGGGTCACATATGTGAATAATAAAAAAAATTATAATAAACATTAAAATAAAATAGAATATATATGGCATTTTATTTAATATCATTAAATATTTTGTGTGTATAATATGAAAATAAATATATAAATAAAAAAAGTAAACATATTTAAATTATGTTGGCTTTAAAGTGTGTGTGTGTCCACCAAATAAAAAAGTTTTATTTCATATACACACACATAAGTTCTTCTTATCATTAAAATATAGAAATAAATGTCTCTAAAAATGACAAAGTTTCTTACTGTGTTGGCAGTGGACACCATCGAAGCCAAGAGGGCACCTGCACAAATACCCGACAAAATTGTCTCCGCGGTAAGTCTCACTGAGTTCACACACCCCTCCGTTGTGACAGGGGTTTGGGCGGCAGGGCCCTGAACGACAGAAACACACAGTATCTGAAATCTGCAGGGTTCATTTGAAGTGCTATTTAAAATCCTGCTAGAGTTTATTGCAGGTTGATTTGTAAGTGAACTTGATGCTCAGTGCACTTGATGGCATGCACTTTCCCCACACGGTCATTATTATTTCATGTCTTTCAGCTCAGTCTGAACACCACACTAAATACTGCATTAGCTATAAAAGATGACTCCAGAAAGTGTGAGTTTCTAATGAACGCTAAGCAGATGTTTAAATATGAATTAACTAGTGAATGGAAATCGAGGCTGACATCATTTATGTTCATGGCTCATAAGCCAAACATGAGCGATCTGTTTAATATGCCATTCATATCTGGAGTCTCAATGAGCAAAGCGCTCTTGAACCTTTCTTAAAATGAGGAAAACAGGCCATTCAAACAGGCTACAAATAAACAAACTCACCAATTACAGATTGCTCTTCCCAGCCTGATGCTGAAACACACAGAACACACAATTTGTGAAATTCTGACATATTTTATCTGCTCTATTATAAATAATGATTCCAATTAGATGAAACAGTAGAATCTTCTACAGCTTCACAACAAACTTTTTAGTATTCAGTTCTCGAAAAACATAATTTTCTGCAATGTTTTTTACAGGGGATTTTTTCTTTTAAATGCTAGAATAAAAACATGGTATTCGCTCCAAAGATAATAACTATAATGAAATATATATAGTTTTATACAATTTTAATATAAAATACAATAACAATGGACGAATGCTATCACTAGAATCACTATAAGAATGTTTTTTTCCAGCTGATGAATGATAAAAACACTGACAGCCAATCAGAATCGACCTTTAAAGAGCTCAAGCATTTAAAGCACAACAGAGTGTTATTGTGCATTGGTGTGGATGCTGATATCTTTATTGTTTTAATTTTAAATTTAACATTCTTGTTGTGAACATGTGAAGTTAACTTATTATATATGTTTTATATGTTGCATTATACTGTATGTATTTATGAGGTAAAATACTCCAATATATCATTTTTGCAAGTAAATTACAATATAATTTATGGTGAAAAAGTCTAAAAAGCCACATTTGACACATTATGTGTTCCTGTGGCTTAGTGGTAGAACATTGCGTTAGCATCGCAAAAGATTATAGATTCAATTCCCAGGAAACACACATACTCGAATTTAATTTAGAATTTATTATAAATTTTCACTGTCAAAAATGAAGACTCTGTATTGGCATTTATGGTTCTATGAAGAACCTGTAACATCCCAGAATTGTTTCCAGTCCACCAAAATTTTCTTTAGTAAAAAAACGCTTTTGATTATTACAATATTCTACACACTAAGAAATAAGGGTTTATTGCTTCTAAGATCTGTTCACAGACAGGTTATTTGGGGAAATAAAATAGTTCTTTCTATTGCATACAAAAAAATCTCCATTTGGAACCTTTATTTTTTAAGAGTGTATTCTTGATAAGGATTCTTTGCACAAAACACACTGTTTTTCTTAGTGTGACGAACATTTCAATATTCTAAAGAACCTTACGTGGATGTTATACGTAGATTCTTCATGGAACCATAAAGAATTTTTGATTTTAAGATAAGAGTGTAGGCAAATAAAGCTCAACAAAGACACACACTGTATCACTCCATACATTTTCAAATGTGTTTTTAAATCGCAAGAAATGAAATCTCATGGGTCTTCGGGGGTTCTCAAATCCAAAAGGACAAAAACTCACAAGAAACATTTTCATCAGCTGGTGTACTGGGACAGTCAGCACCGTTCTCACATGGAACCGGTTCGCATACTTCACCTACAAAACACGAAGAGATATAAACAGGAAATGAGACAGATCTTCTTTTCCCAAAGACAAGTTACCTCTACAGCTTGGAAAAAGTGTGTTGCGGAGTGATGCACGAGAGTTTGTGATGCCATATCCACAGCCATTTCGGCCTAAATTATTCAGCCACAGGAATCTGGAGAGAAACTTTGAGTGTTTACACAGGTGTACATGTTGGCCGAACTTTGGAATACACTTGCCGACTGTTAAAGATGCAGTGCAGATGTTTGCCGATGACAGAATGCCAGTGCTTCAGAAGTGTGGAAGGTTAAGTGAGGTGGAAGATTAGAGAAAATCTTTTGTGTTAGGAAAGAAACATGGCTGACGGAGCAGTCTTGTTTCACACTGATCCGACACAACCTGAGGGCATGAAACTCACAGAGGATTATAGCAGAGCGCTACACACTGCTTGGTTCTTTCCAGTACAATGAATTTCACACTGCCATGATATTTGTTGTGTTAGTTGCATTGATACACTGGCACTGGTAACTTGTGGCAATATGATTATGAATACCACAGTGAATTGGGAAAGAAATGAATGACCCCTTAATGCTTACAGTTTTAATGTACTATGGTAATTCAGTTTCCACTAAAAAAGTAGTTATTGCTGTTGGAATAAAACTGTGGTAACTTCAATAAGAAAAAAGTAATACAATTACTATGGTAATACCATAGTTGTTGAGTCATGTTCCATGGTTTGAAGTGGACTACCATTCAAAAGTTTGGGGTTGGTAAGATTATACTTTTAAGGACTCATTAAATTGATCATAAGTGACAATAAAGACATTCATAAATATTACAAAAGATTTCTTTTTCAAATAAATGCTGTTATTTTGAATGTTCTGTTCATCAAGTTTCCTTAAAATGTATCAAATGTATCAGTTGCCACAAAATATTAAGCAGCACAACTCTCACTGGCAATAATAAGAAATGCTTGAGCAGTATTCTAGAATGATTTCTGAAGGATCATGTGACACTGAAGACTGGAGAAATGATGCTGAAAATTCAGCTTTGCATCACAGGAATAGATAAAAATATATTCAAACAGTAATTTTAATTTTTAATAATATTTCACAAAATAGCTATTTTTTGATAAAAAACCAGACTTGGTAAGCATAAGAGATTTCTTTCAAAAACATAAACAAAATCATACCGACCCCAAACTTTTGAATGGCAATGTACTACTCCGAGAACAATGTAAATACATTGCAAATTAATTTGATAATCATTCAGTACCATATGACATCCCATAATGCATTATATATTTTACAGTAAAAACTGTAATAAGATATTTTAGGCTGAACTATTGTTTCCAAGTACAGTTTTTGTAAGCATAACTATTATTAATATAATTGTAATCAATTATTGGAATGCAAAACAGGTATAACAAGTAGCCTAATATTACAACATAACAACACTGACCCATGCAGCTGATTTCTAAACTCAGTGACAGTTCAAACGGAGTCATTCAATGTAAAGGTCAGCCAGAGATGCACAGTATGACATTTAACATGATCACATTGGGCTCAGCTATTAAAACACGAGGAGATGTTTCAGGTTGGCAGATGATAACGTTTATTTATTGTGCAGATGACCTCTGGATCACCTTAAAGTAACATCAAACAAATATCCCAGCTCATATAAAACAACACTGTTACATGCACAAGCAGGCGCTTTACTATTCATTGCCATCTTTTTGTGTCAAGCAGCTGTGCTTGCATTAATGTCATATTTAATTGAGCGTCTGTTAGAGGGCGCTGATAAAATCACATGCCCGAAATAACCCGACATCTCATTACCATCTCCCTCATGAATTATATCTGAGGACATTCAAATAAAAAACACTTAAGTGATGCTGCAGATGTCCGAGCTGTGAATAAACGCACCAAACGTTGTCTTGAAGTTCTGATGTGTGTTATAAACTTAGTTCTGTGCAAATGTGGGGTGTATGTTAAACACACAGTTGTGTTCCGTGAACTCACCCGCGGATGTCGGATGTGGGATGGACGCGCCAATGCGGACGACCAGGAACAAAAATAAAGGCACCATCGCGGGGAAACTTGTGTATGTCCGCTGCTTCTCCTGTGCAGCCTCGATGCGTCCCGTGTTTCAGCTGCGATGCAGATATAATGGCAGAGAGACTCGCAGTGAGGATGTCCGGTGATGCTGTGACTCCGAGCAGTGATGCTGCTGCTGCTTCTTCTTACTGCAGTGATGAAGATGATGATGGAGACCCGACACTGGCAGGATTCACAGCATCAGTGTAGACGCGCCCACTGAGCCATGCATCCTCAGAAAAACACAACTTTCTTTTATTGAGTGCATTAACATTTTCTTACTTGATATACTACTTTACAAAACCAACAAAAAAAGAAATGTAAACGAAAAAAAATGTAGAAATAGGGGCCTTTATTTGATTTGACTTCCAACATCCCTGAATGCCACGTGCAAATGTAAAATGTTTTAATGTTTTATAAACACACGCTAATATTTTATCTTTCTTTTCAAGATTATTGTAGCCTAGCCTATTACCTGAAAAAAAAAAAATCACGCCTATCATCTTAAATCGTAGATAATCGTGTTCCCTGGTGTGCTATTAATTATTTCAAAAGGTTTATGTATTACACATAGGATATAGCTACTAGCCTATTTCATATAGCGTATTCATAGATTTACATATTAATTATGACTTAAAAGAAGTGTCTGTCGCCCTCTGTAGGCCCAAAGAAGTAACAGCATTCGACAATTATATTTATTCCTCCTTGAAATAATTTATGATTTTAACCCGATTAATTTGCGTATTTTGCATAGATTGCTACAGACTGTTACCTCAGTTCCGTAAATATGTGGTAGGCTATTTTGCATAAATTGGCTCTTACACTAAGTAAAACGAATATTCAGATTATCCATGTATAATTATAACTATCTTTAATGATTAAAAACGTGTTGCTTGTTATAAAACCGAGACAATTGTTTCTATAAATCAATTTCTAGATATTTTATTACCTCAGTAACGTTACTGCAGATGCGTGATACGTGATGCCACGCTGCCTTTAAAAATAAATTAATTGCATTTAAAAGAAACCCTCATCTTAATGTGACGGGCACGCGCCTCAAGGCAGTGGGTAGAGCGCGGCGGGCGGGCTCACGAGAGGTGGGAGTGTTTGAGGGGCGCAAAGGCTGCGCGAGAATTCACAAGACAACTCTCAACATGAAACTAGCCGAAGTGAGTGAAACCAAAAGTTAACGCGAATCTTCCTTAACATCATCTTTAACATCTCTTCCCAACTTTTTAACTCTCCTACCTCACTGTAACAAAAGCCTTAGCGCTCAACTAACCTTAAACGCTGGGCTTTTGTTGTGTCAAACCTGGCCAGAACCAAACCAAGCTAACGAGCTAACGCACATAGCCGTCATTTGTATGCAGATTGAACTTTATTCGGTTTTTGTTTAGTCCTATTCTAGGCGAAAATCAGTTCCTCGTAATAGAGCTGATGTTTATTTCCCAGAAAAATAAGATCGTTATGTGATTACAAAGGCAAAAATGCGCTAGCATCATGTGCAAACAATGATAACATTACTTTCTAAGGCATATCTCAGTATTTGAGTTTTTTCTGTGTTCGTCCTTTTTTTCAGATTAGGAGAAAAGCAAACAATGACGATCTGAAGCTGTCTGTCTTGTGTTAGACCCAAACCACCACAGTGAATTAGAGGAAACGCTCCTAAAAGGGAATAAAGGTGTAGTTGTTGGTTTCGGGAGGGGAAACCCTCCTGAACACTGTCAGATTTCATTGTCAACTTCCCTGGGTGACAATGATGGCAACCCATAGTGGCAGCGAGGAGCCTGATCCCTTCTCGGTGGTGACCCGGATGGCTGGGGCAGGAGGAGATGGGACCACACATTTACCAGCCTGTCGTGGTCAGAGGATACAGATCTCGAACCTGGGCTCCACTTTGTCCATCCATTCCACGGTTTTACCACCTAAACAGCCCCCTGGGGTCACATATTCTGTATTTGGAAAGGATCCAAGACCTGGAACAGTCATGTTTGGCTCAAAGGCAGGTGGTAGTAATACGGGACATGTTATATTGGGGTCTTTTTCAGGTGTTGGTAGGGGGATATCAGATCATCCACATGAAGGAGCTGTTGGTTGGATACCATCTGCATCACTGATTCCTGAGGAGTGCCTAGCGGCCCCTTTGTGTCTTCCACTGGGCATCGTTGAAGAAGGTGATGCTCTTGATGTGCAGGAAATTGGGGAGGATGAGGAAGTTGTTTTAACCCTCACCGCGCCACCTGCTAATCAGTGAGTCGTGTAATATGACATCCACATTTATGCATCCCATGAGTGTTTAAAGGGATAGTTTACCCAAAAATAAAAACAATGACTGACAATTAGCTCACCCGTAAGCTATAGAAGGTGCAGATGAGTTCATCGAAACTGATTTAGAGAAGTGTATCATTGTCACTTGCTCATCAATTGATCCTCTGCAGTGAATGGGTGCCATCAGAATGAGAGTCCATAAAGCTGATAAAAACATCACCGTAATCCACACAACTTCTTCAATTATTATCTTATGAAGTGAGCTGAGTGTCTGTAAGAAACAAATGCATCATTAAAGTTTTACATTTTAACTGTAGCTTCTTTCCAAAGTCCATAACCCATAATAACGCTTTATAATAAAATCTATCGTCTGTTGTCCTCGCATCAATATTCAGCAACATATTTGTTTAAAATTTATTTGGGCTGTTTTTTTGCATTCTTGTAAATGGTGATCTGTGCATATTTCTCTCCTGATTCATACAAGACTATTATATTAAGCAAAATTATGGATAGAGGATAGGTGTTAAACAAGTCTTGATGGATTTGTTTCTCACAAACACGCAGCTTTTCTCTTCACAAGATGTTAATTGATGGATTGGAGTGTTGTGGATTATTATGATGTTTTTATCAGCTGTTTGGGCTCTCATTTTGACGGCACCCATTCACTGCACCGGACCCATTGGTGAGCAAGTGATGTAATGCTACATTTCTCTGGATCTCTTTTAATAATGAAACTAATCTACATCTTGGATGGAGTCAGTTTATAGTAAATTGAAATTTTTTGGTAAAGTATTCCTTAAACTTTGAACTTTGATGAAAATAGTAAAAGATTTGTAATGGAGTTTGTAACTGGACAGGTGGTATCATGGGAAGCTGGACCGGATGATCGCAGAGGAGCGTTTGCTTCAGGCCAGGACGGCTGGCAGCTACCTCATCAGGGAGAGTGACCGCCGACCCGGCTCATTTGTGTTGTCTTTCCTTAGCATGACCAACACAGTCAGCCATTTCAGGTGTTTGTTTATCTTATCTTTCTCTCCAGCTTTAGAATCGAACCCATCTTTAAATTGAACCAATCACGAATGGACATGGCACATTTTTATTAGCAATGTGTTTACATCTTAATCTGCAAGGTTTTGTGCCTAGATAGTGAGATGGTATCTGTGACCTGAGTAATGAATGTTTACAGGATCATCGCCATGTGTGGAGACTACTACATTGGAGGCCGTCGTTTCTCCTCTCTGTCGGATCTGATTGGTTATTACAGTTACGAGTCCTGTCTGCTGAAAGGAGAGAAGTTGATATCACCAGTCGCCCCTCCAGAGGTAGACATTTAGTGTAGAATGTATTAGAAGAAAATTTGTTACAGTATTTAAAAAAACAAAACAACAACAACAATGTTTTGTTTTCTAAGCCTGTTGAAGACCGCAGGAGGGTGCGAGCAATTCTCCCATACACCAAAGTGCCTGAAACTGATGAGATCAGGTCATTTTTTATTTTCAAACATATATATATATATTCTTTATCATTTTTGTATTTTTTTTATATAAATGTATACATTATTCAGCAAGGATACTTCATATTGATCAAAAGTGACAGTACATACATTTATAATGTAATGAAAGATTAATATTTCAAATTAATACTGTTTTTTTATTTTTTTATTATGGTTTCCAAAAAAAAAAAAAAATTTTTTTCTTTTTTATAATAAGAAATGTTTATTTGGCATGTTGGAATTGAGTAATGATGCTGAAAATTCAGCTTTGTAATCGTATGAATAAGTTACGTGTTAATGTATGTTCAGAAAGTTTACTCAATTATTCTTGTGCTCACAGTTTCTTCAAAGGCGACACATTTATAGTCCATAATGAACTGGAAGACGGCTGGTTGTGGGTGACGAATGTCCGAACAGATGAACAGGGTCTAATAGTCCAAGACCTTGTGAAGGAAGTGGTGAGTAGATGCACAAAAAAAAATCTATCGCAATTTCTTTGATCGTTTTTGCAATTTAGATTTTAATCACGATTTTGACAGACACAGAGATGCTTTACAGTTATTAATGTATTGAGTATGAATTTGAAACATATTTCCAAAAGAGAACCAATTAGAGCTTTATCAGAAAGTTAGTCTAGAACAGACACAAGTCAAAATAATCACCAAGTAAAGTTGTGACAAAACGTGTCTCCTCTCGCTCATACTGTGTCCTGTGCACTCACAACTCTCTACCTTTTCTGTTCACATCTTTCGCATCTTTTACCGCGTGCAGTGTGAATGCTCTGATCCATTAACATGGGCTCTGAAAACAATATGCACTACAGATGGAGTGTGTGAACCTGGAGTTACGTGGGCATATGCCCAATCTGTTCTGTTCTTGCGCTCCATTTAGTCGTGCTGCATTTTGATTGGATCAGGCAGCATAGTGTGGTAGGTCAGGGCCATGGAAAATTGTGCTATAAAGCGATTTAGAAATCGTGCACGCTCAAATCGTGATTTTATGACTATTTCAATTAATCATACAGCACTAGTAGAAACACTGTTTAGAATCAAAACATAAATAAACACATGTCCATAACTGGATGAATATGTATATATACAGTATTATGACAGGGTGTCCTATACTGACATATTCACAGGGACGAGAAGAAGACCCACATGAGGGGAAAGCGTGAGTTTATTTATTTTCGATTCTTGATTGAGTGGTGTTAGTTTCCGGTAGTAATACAAAATATACTACACTGCATAAAATTAATAGAAATACATGATTATTTTACTTATGATCTGCTCAACATCATCTGTCTTTTTTAGCTGGTTTCATGGCAAGATCAACAAGCAAGAGGCTAACAACCTACTAATGACAGGTCGGTCAGTAAAAAGGTAAAAAAGCAATAAACCGTGAAGGGTTACAGCTGCTTAACTCCTGTAATCGCTGTCCACAGTTGGGCAGGTGGGCAGTTTTTTAGTGCGCCCATCTGACAGCACGCCTGGGGACTATTCGCTGTGCTTCCGCACCACTGAGACCATCCAGCGCTTTAAAATCAGCCCCACACCCAGCAACCAGTTTATGATGGGAGGCCGTTACTACAAAAGGTAAACGCAATTTGGGAGCATTTTATGGCTTTTGGAATGTATCAAATTGAGTTTCATGACACACATTGCTTGTGTTTGTACAGTATGGATGACATCATTGTACACTACAGGAAGGAACAGATAGTTGAGGGCCACAACCTTAAAGATGCTTTATCTGTCCAAGTATGTCTTTTTCCAAAAACACTGATTCATTTTAATGATGTTATTGTGTGAGTGATTTGAAATCTGTGATTTCATCAGCACCAGGAGCAGGTGCTTACTGACACCGTCGAAGGCAAAGAAATCTACAACACCATCCGTAAAAAGACCAAGGATGCTTTCTATAAAAACATTGTGAAGAAAGGATATGTCCTGTTCAGTAAAGGTATTGCCACTTTTTCAGTGTTTCAGTGTAGTTTTACATTAAAGACTTTACCAACAGCATTTTACTAAGATCTTGTGTCTTTTATAGGAAAAGGAAAAAGATGGAAAAATCTATATTTCATCCTTGAGGGAAACGATTCCCAGCTGATCTACTTTGAGAGTGAGAAGCGAGCAACTAAACCAAAGGGTTTAATCGACTTGAGTGTGTGTTATGTGTATGAGGTCCATGACAGCATGTTTGGCAGGTTTGTTTCCCACTGTATCATGCAGTGATAACAGATTGACTTTAGGTTTGATTGAAATACATTTAGCGTTTTTTTTTTTTTTTTTTTTCCTGCAGGCCGAACTGTTTCCAGATAGTTGTACAGCACTTTAGCGAGGAGCAGTGTATCTTTTACTTTGCTGGAGAGACCCCAGAACAATCTCAGGTACCGATGCCTTCATTAGCAATGCTGGCTAATACACTTTCATCAGAGTAACACTTTCTGACTTGAGTTTAACATATGAAATACGCCATTTGTCAGTCATCTGATTTCAGTCCCAAAGGGAAATTTCATACATCCCAAATCCAGCTCAACATACACTACTTTTCAAAAGTTTTGGGTCAGTCAGATTTTTTTTATTATTATATTCAGCTAGGAAGCATTAAATTGATCTAAATTACAGTAAATTGAGAAGCAGATCCAATTCAGCATAAAAGAATGATTTCTGAATGATCATGTGACACTGAAGACTGGAGTAATGATGCTGGAAATTCAGCTTTACCGTCAGAGGAATTAATTAACATAGAAAACTGTTCTTTCAATTTGTACTTAATTATATTTCATATTACTGTATTTTTATCAGCATAAAGGACTTCTTTCAAAAAGATTACAATGTTACTGAAACCCAAACTTTTGAACAGACGTTTATACAGTTATACAATACAATATTATTTATAATACATAATTGCAACAACGACAACAAAAAAACCACATAACAGGAGCACAATACACAGTTTTATATTACAGTTAGATTTTAAAATAAGATTATGATCTGTTTGGCTGTAATATTGTCATGCAGCAGTGAGGATAGAAAAATTGCCTTTGTAGAACGCTAAATATAATTCTGTTCAATGTATTCTTACCCCCTTCAATTGCATAGGACTGGATGAAATGTCTGCAAACGTTTTGTAGTAACCTTAGGAAACCCAGCCATCCCTGCTCAAACAAACGCCTGCGTCAGGTAAACTCTCCGTTGCTTCTCAGTTGTTTATCGTCATATGAAATACAGCGCTTACTCCTCATGTGTTACACATATCTTTACAGGTCAGTAGTTTATTTCTAAATGTTGAGGAGGCTCACCACCTTCCTAGTAAACACTTCACAAATGCCTACTGCAACATTTACCTGAACAGCATTCAGGTAGCAAAAACACATCCGCGGGAGGGCCAAAACCCTGTGTGGACAGAGGAGTTCATCTTCGAGTAAGCCACTTCCTCAGATATTGACTAATTCTATAAAATCAAACGTTTTTATTCATGTTTCCCAATATTCCTGCAGTGACTTATCCAGTGAAATCAACAGGCTTGAGATCAGCCTCAGCAACAAGACAAAGAAAAGCAAAGAGAATGATATTTGTACGTTCCTTCTTATTACGTCATGCTCAGACTTTCAAAATGGTTTGGTCTAAGGAATAATGTACGCTCTTCTCCCGCAGTGTTCATGTGCTGCCCTCTGTGTCGGCTACAAAGGGGTCAGATGATTGACGAGTGGTTTCCTCTGAGTTCCCACGTGGCTCTGAAGAATGTGGCGCCCAGCTCACTCCGGCTGAGAGTGCGCTACTCTGTGGAGAAGATCATGCCTGTGGAGGTGTACAACGAGTTAAAAGAGGTTGGTTACATACATGAGTTGATATATAGATAAACACGGTCAACGTAGAACTAAAATTCAGTTACTGGACAGTTGCGACAAAGAAATCTGTATATTTTATGATATTGATTATTCAATGCAAGTTCGTTTTTTTTGACCATTTTATTGTCTGCCATTTTAAATGTTAAAAGAAAAGAGAGCCATTTAAATCATAAAGCAGTGGTTCCCAAACTGGGGGACGCAGCAAGAAAAAAATCTTTTTTTTTTTTTTTTTTTTAGGTTACGTTTTCTCAACTCTCAATCAAATTTGTTAATTAAAAAGCATGATAAATTAAAATCACCACATTCTGATTATTTGAATGTATAAAAAACCCTCAGATATTCTATGTTGTGTATTTAAATTTTTCTGGTTATCAAATAAAAGCATAAAACATTAATTTCATTTATCTTTTAATTACTGAAACTTAAGCAAACTTTATTTTATGGCAAAAAAGGGGGTTTACTATTAAAATTAAACAAAGAAGAAATGTTGTGCGATTAATCCTAAACAATAATGTTTGTTTCATTTTAGTAGTAGTAGTAGTAGAAGTAGTAATAAACTGTGTACATTCTTTTATTTTGACGGGTAGCTGCTAAGTAAGTATGTGATATGAGGCAATTTTTAATCAAATCAAACAATCAAATGCTAATGAAGTGACTCAGAGTAGTTTTGGAGATGTTGTTCATGTGTGTTCGTCCTCATTTAGTGAGACAGCAGACGCTGAAATCGCCACGAGCGCTTCAGTGTGTAGAAAATTAAACCGTGCGTCTGCGCCATTCATTATCAGAGACACGCAGAACATGCAGGATCAATTTTAAATAGACTTTTGCGGCTTTATATTTACATATAAGGTACACTGCGTGATTTGATTTAAGTGTAATGAACTACTTTTGATTAATTCAAAATTTGACAAATTCCATGACATTCCTTTTTATCTCACAATTCTGACTTTTCTTTTGCAATTGTATCAAATAAACTTGGAATTGCAAGTTAACATCATTTTTAAAATATGAATTTGTATATGCAAGGAAAAAAGGTAATTTTATTTTTGGGAAAAAAAGCCACAATTACAGTTTTCATTTTTTGGTGGAAACAAAAAAATACTGTCACACTTGAAAAATTATAACTTTTAAAATTACCGTATATTTATGAAAAAACAGAGTAATGGCCAGTGAGAAATATTTCTGGTGGTTGAGACTGAGTTTAGTTCATTGGTTATTATTTATATATTGATAAAGGACTATTATTAAACATTTTTTAGGTTTTTATAGTTTCAGAATTCATTTGAATTTTAGTTATATTTTAAGTAATTATGTTGTGCTTTTGTCATACACACACACACACATACATATATATATATATATATATATATATATTAGGGGTGTAACGGTTCACAAAATTCACGGTTCGGTTTGATACGATACACTGATGTCACGGTTCGGTTCGGTTCGGTTCGATACGTTTTAGATACAGCAAAATGTAAAAACATCTCAACTTTTCAGAATGCCGCAAGCGCACCGCGGGTCATGTGACAAGAACCAACCAATCAGCTTCATCCTTTCCCGTAACAAGGTTGAGAGCTCAGCCAAGATGAAGGAACAGCTGATCATAGTTGTATATGGATTGCAATTTTGAAATAAATTCAGTAGCAGAGCTACTGCAAGCGATTTTTAGAGCTGCAAATCCATTTATCCTTCGCTGAAATTTCCGCGTCTCATGGAGAGAGCACGTCATTGTTGCTTAGCAAAGACAGACGCCTCATGAGCGCTTCTGCCCGAGCGCTTTGGAAAGGAGGAGAAAGACGCGCTTAGCGTTTTCCACGCGTTTTTAGGAGCGATATGTGAACGGCCCCTAAGGCGCTCGCTCACTCAGCACGCGCCGAAGGCTCGTTGCAAAATGTCTAATGCATTTAACAGACCAGAAATATAAGATCCTAAAATAACCAACAGGTCTGGTGTTTGGGTTGGATTCCCTGTAAGCTATAGTGTCTAAATGCTGCAGGGATAGTTTGCTGCGTGCATGTTTCTCCTTTTTTTCGTCTTTTCCCAGATAGTACTGACGCATATATCCCAGATATTCCCGCTGGTTTTTTTTTTTTTTTTTTTTTGTATTCCTGCTGGTGTACCCTGTCATGTTGCAGATGCGACATACCGTTGTTTTTTTATCCACCACTCTCTTGCCATCACCATTATAGCTTAAAGGGAATCCAAAGTGCACCCAAACACCAGACCTGTTGGTTATTGGAGGATCTTCTCATTTCTAGTCTGTTAAACGCATTGGCTATTTTGCAACGAGCCTTCAGCGCGTACTGAGTGAGCGAGCGCCTGCTGAGTAGCCTAACATAAACATATAAGATGGTGTTTTTTTCTTCTTCGGGAGTGTCAGGGGCGTTGCCTGTTACGTTGTTTGGGTTATTGGGCTACCTTGTTGAACGCATATCATTATATTTCTTTCTCTCTCTTTTTTTTTTTTTTCAAATATAATTAATTACTCCAACGAACCGTTCGGTATACGTAATGCGTACCGCGTACCGAACCGAAAGCGTCGTACCGAACGGTTCAATACGAATACGCGTATCGTTACACACCTAATATATATATAATATTATTTTTTTAGTTTTAGTTTAAAAGGTTTTTTTTATTCCAGAATTTGCTGTTAGTAATTTTAGTGCTTACATTTATTTCTGTTAAACATTTAAAAATTGTTAAAAATTTATTTCATTTGAGCTGTATGTCAGTTAACACAATTTGTTTTTTAATTGTTTAGTTAAAAGTAGTAACCCTGGTAGAGACCATTATGTTAGAACTAGCAACTCATTCCAGCATATAATAGTTGATCTTTTTCAGCTGGTTCTGCTGAAAGAGTTGCACGTGATCAGTGCTTTGGCCCACGTGTGTGGACAGGACCGCACTCTCCTGGCCAGCGTTCTGCTCAGGATATTTAGACATGAGAACCTGGAGGCCCAGCTGCTGCGAGAGCTCAATGACCGTGAGATCAGCGCTGAAGGTACTGTTATTCCTCTTCTTATGCTGCATGACTGAATTCAGCAGAATTCTTCACACAGTTGCTTGTTTTTGTTTTTTCAGATGAAGCGACGACTCTTTTTCGTGCCACCACTCTGGCCAGTACACTGATGGAGCAGTACATGAAAGCTACAGCTACTCCATTCGTTCATCATGCTCTTAAAGACACCATCCTCAAGATCATGGAGTCTAGACAGTCCTGTGAGGTATTACTTAGATTTTTTTTAGGTTAACTAAAATTGCATAGAGATTATAATGCTTAAAATATCCATATCCTCCTTTTTCCCCCCACTGAGATCCTCTAATAATGTTAGTTAAGGTTTAATTAGATATTGACATCATCTCTTTAACTCTTCAAATTATACAGAATCTTTAACATTTAAAAATCTAAATGTCCTATTATGATTTATGACTGGCTAACATGTTTGCATGTCATTTGCCTGCCAAACACATGTTGTTTCCACTGTAAATTAGCTTAATCCATCTAAACTGGAGAAGAATGAGGATGTGAATGTGAATCTCGCTCATCTCCTGAGTATTGTGTCTGAGCTGGTGGAGAAAGTATTCATGGCTGCTGAAATCCTCCCTCCGTGAGTCACTGTATATATAAATATACTTCTGCCTATAAGCTCTGTGATCAGAACAAGGATATAATGTGAGAGAATAGAGTTTTAGACATGTTCACTCCTTTCTCGCAGGACTCTCAGGTTCATATATGGATGTTTACAGAAAGCTGTACAGCAGAAGTGGCCCAGAAACACAACCATGAGAACTAGAGTTGTAAGGTATGAAAATAGTCGTGTTGGAGGACAAAATTTGATTTAATAATGGATTTAATTCAATATTAATACCATGTCATATTTTTAAAGTATAAATTTATCAACAGCTATATAATAAAATGCTTTACAA
The DNA here is from genome assembly GCF_003368295.1 of Carassius auratus. Classification (NCBI taxonomy): domain Eukaryota; kingdom Metazoa; phylum Chordata; class Actinopteri; order Cypriniformes; family Cyprinidae; genus Carassius; species Carassius auratus. Next base: position 21,041,103 of record NC_039252.1, read on the forward strand.
AAGTTTTTTTTTTTTTTTTCTCTCAGTGGATTTGTCTTCCTCAGATTGATCTGTCCTGCTATTGTCAACCCCAGAATCTTTAACATCATTGCAGGTGAGCTGTGATTGGTCAATTCTAAATTGTTCAGTTTTTATTAAATAGGCATCAGCAATATTTTGGCAAACTTTAAATATAGAAATGTATAAATCTTTTAAAAATAATAATAATAATCTATTTGTGCAGATCCACCTTCCCCTGTCGCATCCCGGACACTCACCTTAGTGGCCAAAGCAGTCCAAAATCTGGCCAACCTGGTGGAATTTGGTGCCAAAGTAAAATAAACACTTTAAATGGATTTTAATAGTCTTTAAAGACTTCTCTAGTTCTATAATTGTTGCTTTCTTTAAATGTTTCATTGTGTCCCATCTCAGGAGCCGTACATGGAAGGAGTAAATCCATTCATCAAGAACAACAAAGACAGAATGATCACTTTTTTGGACGAACTTGGGGTTTGTCAACTTCTAGCAGAAAGAAGTTTTTTTGCAACTTCAAAAAATTATTTTTACAGTTTAACTCAAGTCTTACAAGAAATTAATCAGATGTCCTCCAGGGGGCGCAAACGCTTCATTATCCACATTTTTCTACACTGAAATACTCAGCGATGAGTTAAAATGGAATTATAGTCAAATGCATTTGTTTATTTACTTATTAATTTTCCAAATAACCACAATGATGAAGTCATATTCACATGCCCCTGTGTCATATGTCTAGTGTGTCTTTACTGTTTACATGCATTTGCTCTTTTCAGAATGTCCCAGAGCTGCCTGAACCCACAGAGCACTTTAACACTGACCTGGCCCGTGACCTCGCTGCCCTTCATCAGCTCTGTGTCACACACTTAGATGAGCTGAGGATGCTCAGTAATGAGAGGGGCGCGCAGCAGGTACCATTAGAACTTAGTAAAACCTTTAATGATGATAGCCAGTACTTGTGATCTCATGTTGGGTGAAATTGTTGTATTTCTCTCGCAGCACATCTTGAAAAAACTCTTGGCACTCACTGAACTTCTGCAGCAGACCCAAACTCAGTATGCAGTGACCAACAGCAGCCGATAGACTGCAGGAAAACACACTTGAAAAGCTTTAATGTGTCGGTTCTGTTACACTATAAACTACTTTTGATCATAGATGGCACATTAGACAGACAAGGCAGTGATAGCATGTTTGTTTACCTTCACTCCTTTATTTACAGGATGCGTTTTCATAAAGAGAGAAAAATATGAAGCAGAAGAAACGTTCCACAGTTGTCATGAAATGTTTTCCAGGTGACAGAAGTGATGTTGTCCAGATTCATAACTACTGTTTGCGTTCTGCAATGTCAAACACTATTACAGTTTTTCCTCTGAAAACAAAACTAAAACCACATTTTACTTAAAAATCTGTGATGCTTGACAAGCGGAGAAGGAAAAAAAGCATGTAAACTAACTAGTGCTGCGGGAAAAAAAATGCCTTAAAAGACCAAATATGCTTTATGAATTCACACTCTGACTGGTTTGTTTTCTTTTTAAATGTTGTGCTTGAGCAGGCGATCAAGAGAAAACATCTTTATGTCTGATTTCATATATGTCCAATATAGTAACTACCAAGAAATGCAAAAGAAGGTATTTTGTATCAAAACTATTTTCATATTTGGAATCACAAAATTGTAAAGAATGCTTTTTGCTTTTGAATTTTTCTAAAATGATTTCCTGACAATATGCATAAAGATGTAAATGAGATTACACTATCAGGTATGCATGCACTTATTTAATATGTTCTTGTAAAATACAGTGATTATGTTTTCTAATATATATACAAATAAAAGGAATTTTGTCATTTGTTTGTCTATTTGATTTCTTTGTGTATTTCTTACCATATAATTATTTCAATATTGTGTATTTAAGGTGGTGAGTTTAATTCTAAGGAATAAATCTGAATATTCAGATTAAAGTCCATCTCTTAAAAAAAGAAATCTCATGAAATCTAAAAACCATAGCAATCATACACAATATAAATGGCTGAGACAGACATATTACAAATGAAATGTGTTCTAAAATCACATAAAAATATAATACATGTCAGATATTCTGGGACATAATCATATTCTGAAGCTATAAAACAAATCTGCAGACTGGACCTCGAATTTTGGCAAAACTTGTGTAGTGTAGGCTACTCCAGCCGTAAGATAATAAAAATGAATATTTTTTTTTTAGGTAATAAGTTATATATATATATATATATATATATATATATATATATATATATATATATATATATATATATATAAAATTAACTAATTAATTAAATATATATATATATATATTAAATTATCTTTAATAATGAATTAACATTATTAAACAAAACAAAGAAAAACTACAATGTTCACAATTTTTACTCTAGATGGCATCATAGTACCTCATTCACCGAATCAATGTCGAAAATGAGTCCTCTGTGCCTTACCACGGATTTAAAGCTGTGCTGTGTTAATTTTGATTTTATAAAGCGCGTTGACAATAAAACATTTACATAATTGAAATGTAATATACAAACATATTTTAAAAAACCCAAATTGGCTAATTCTTCCGCCAGAAGTTATAGTACCAGACATTAACGTTGATATTACACATCTATTAACGCTGCGCAGTGATACACACCGTAACAATACGACAAGGTTTTGTTTCTCCTTGTGTTTTACCGTGACTGAACTGTAACTATCGGTTTTAAAAACATTGATAGCTGTAGATAAACGCGTTTATTCAAACACACACTTCTGTAATCACGATATTTCTCCGCGTTCAAACCCAGGCCTGCGTTAGTGTCCTGACAGAGCTGCAGGACTCCGGTGGAGTGATTTAATTGTCCTGTGACGAGGCACAATAGAGATTACAAGCGCCCACCGACAGCACAGTTGGTCAGCAGAAAGGACTCTATATGCTTCGTATTCCTGCCTCAGTTTTCTCTTTATTTTCCTCATTCAAAAGGCCCAAATAGAGCCCAGCAGGCTCGAGTAAAGAGACCTGAAAGAACGTCTTCCTACTAATATTTCATCAAGGGAACAGACGATTAACATTTTTTTCCAAGTAATGATTAAATCGATGTCAGCACAACCAGAATAAACACAAGATCAAATGAAAAGAGCGAAAAGTAATAATCAGAATATCATACTGTTTTGACAATATGAATTACAATTGAGAAGACTTTATGGTAGCTACACGGATCATTTAAAAACGGAAAATCATACATTTGCATTACATAGATAAGTTGATGATGTAGATGATAAATGTAGATGCATTTACACTATTTGTGTGTCTTCAGGCAGAGCATGAAAACTGCAGCAAAGAAAATTTTATCAATTACTATAATGATTGATTGAATGTGGAAATGCAACTTATATAAATATCTTTAGCCGTGACCTCGTGCCCAGTGGACTTCATATGTCAGACCCCATGCCCTTAACCACTCTGCTGGTTTTGTGAACTAAAGGAGGACAAGGTCCATTTTCAATTATGGGTTTCGGCCCCTCTGACACGAACCATTTAACCCCTGACCTCCCTTAGGGCAGCCGGACTGCCTACTGCTGGGCCGAGCGTTTCTGGCACCTTGTAATCCATACGCTCTGAATGACCAAAGTACCACGAGCAGCTGCCCTCTCACTCCACGCGCTAACAACCTGCCTAATCCATTGAAGTCAAAACCAACAGACCTGCCCTCCACTTCAGGGGACTAGTCACTGAACCCTTTCTGAGTTTACAACTTCCCGCTGGCCGTGCCTGTGCTTTTCACAAAGGAATACGGAACGGACTTAATTAAGGATTGTTTGTTTTATATCGGAAAAAACATACAATTTATTATAGTAGATCGACACTTTAAATAGGTAAATACACATGCAAAAACTATTTTTAAGTACCATTTGGTGTGGGCAATTTAACAGTGGTCAAAATGGATAGATTCTGGGTAAAGCAGTGCATTGTGGTTCATTTTGAGAGCACACTTCCCACAACAGCTGGAATTACCTTTGAACAAGCAGGATTTTAGGAATGTGGGAACATATTGGTGACACTGTTGTCAGCCATTCAATGCATAATTATAGCTCACAGATGGTTTTAATAATATGTTAAAATTTGCATTTTAGGAAGACATGGGGGACACTCGTTTCTCAGAGTCACACATTTATTGTCTGTAAGTCCTGCTGACAAGAAACAGTATTTAATACTATTTAGCAAATTATTAAATGTACATTTTGTGACCTTAGCTTCGTTTTGTAATTAATCATGCGTAAAATATTGCATGATTTTTTTTTTTTTTACATACAAATATTTTGAATTATTATTTATATATAAATTAGATTAAATTAAATTATATAAAATATATATATATATATATATATATATATATATATATATATATATATATATATATATATATAGTATTTGGCAAAGTAAATTATTTATTTGTTTATTTATATAGCATTTTTATGTTGTTAACAGGACTTCGAAAGAAAACAAAGCATTGAAAAAAAATTTTTGAAAATAAATATGTTCATGTGCACAACTTTTTTTTTTTTTTCCCCGTTAGATTTGGAATGGGTTAAACTTTTAGATTATTACAGAATACATCTTTGACTAGTGTATAAAACTAGTCGCAAATTGTTTATTTTACCATTGTCATTGTCACTGACGGGTGTTGTGGTCATGAACAAGGCCGGCTGGTCAGCAGGTCAAACTAATAGTTGACCAAGTGGACTTGAGTGACTCTCTGTGAGTTGTGGTCTCTTCACTTCACTTTTGTGGACCAGCAAAATTAAGATGCTCACCAGACCTCACTTGACCTGCTTCTTTGTCTTTCCATATGGACATGCCAAAAGCATGTTGTCCAGGGGTCAGAGGGGAAGTGGACGACATATATTTATGGGCCCCTGTAAACTTATATGACATTAAATGATTGGTATTTGAAATCTAAAAGGCTGAAGTGAATTAACTTTGATTTGAACATTGAACTGCGACTCAAAGATCATTTAAAATGTCTTTAAAACGTTGAAAGTTCAGTAAAATGTTCATCACAGAAAAAGTTATTCTAAAAATGCTCATATTGTTTGTGTGCGTGTATGTTTGTGTGTTAGCGACTGTGCTCCAGACAGCAACAGAAACCGCCCCTGAGTGATGAATATAGATGTAAAAGAAAGGCTTTGTCTCAAACCAGCCCTGTTGGGACGAAGCATTGTCGCTGGCTGACCTTTTGGGTCAGTGCGAGCTCTCCCAGTACCAGGAAGCTGACAGACCACTTTTTCCCACGCGTTGTAAAGCTCTTTGTCCCATGCAGAGAGCTGCCATTAACGTTTGAACCTTCCCTTTTGGGCTGCTGCAGTCGGCCACTGGGTCGCAGGGCGTCTCCCCGGTACGTTAGATAAAAAACCCACCAATAGCTCCCTTGGAAACGTGGATAATAAGGATCAGCTAAGCTAACTGAGACAGCGTGGGCCAATTTTCCGGCCTGCTGAGTCTGTAAGGGGTTTTTCTGGAACACACGACAGGAGCCGAGGAGTTTTCAATGGAGTGTTTGTGAGAGGGAATGACAAATGGAGTTCAGAGCGAGAGTTTGGAAGACAAAACGAGGGATAGACAGACAGACAGATAGATGATAGATAGATAGATAGATAGATAGATAGATAGATAGATAGATAGATAGAAATAACACATATCATAATGTGCACCATACAAGTAAGGTCAATTTGGATCCCGCATTGTTTATTTTTAGAGGCTGATGCATCTGCTTCTCACATAAATTAACATCCCTCACTTTCTTTTCTCTTTCTTTGCCTACAAGGTTTTGTATGTGAGAAGGAGTTGCGTCCGAGAGAGGGAGCAAAGCGTTCTCTCGCCGTCTCCTCTCAGCTTCATCGAGGCTGCAGCAGAACACAATGGCGGAAGTTGAGTCCCTCAGACAGGAAGCACGCTGCCTTTTAATCAGCGACTGAGTGAGAGAAAGCCGGACGCTGTCATACAATCCCCCATAATGCTAATCACCCTCAGGCTCAGGGTGCTAATGGAGGACCTAGCTCGTTAGCCGAGCGCTAATTAGCGTGCACGTCAGGGCAGGGCCCGTGAATCACAGTGTGATGTGAATGTGTAATGTGCGAAGCCGCAGCCTTTTTAAAGCTCTTTACATTTAGCTAATGCATTAGAGATCTGTAACGCACTCTCTTGTACACACATTAGTACAGTTATACTGCTGCGCGAGCTTTTTCCTGCCTCTTTGTCCTCCTCGCCGCCAGCCACATTCATTTCCAAAGACAGCCTTTATACCTCCAGCCGTACCTTGTCTAGATCATGCCAGGAGTCACGCTGTGGGATGCCAGACGGGGGAAGATGGTTTTGGCCCTCGTACCCTGGCAACTGTCCTCAGAGACAGCGGGTCGACGGCTACAGACTCTCCTTTCCCGGGCCGAGGCCGTGCTGGAGCCCAGTCATGCCTCTGATGAATGAGGCCTGGCTGAAATAAGCAGGCCCTTGATGTTTGAAATAAATCTGACAGGCATTTCTAGCAAAGGCCCAGCCTGGTTTTCATCTGTCTCTGCCGTCAGCTCATTTTGTTATATATTATGACAGTTATGCCATGTAGCGGCATGGCTGCTGATGTCATAATTTACAATCACGCATTGTGTTTGATGAAATACACCCAGGCTGAACTGTTCAATTCTGTCTCGAACACACTAAAAACCTTTAGGTTTTGCAAAACTGGAGGGAGGAGGGATGTGAGGCCATTTTTTTCTGCTTTTATTTTCTTTCAAATTCTTTCTTTAAGGTATGATGCAGCAGAATCCTTTGGATTTATGTATAAATGGGGTCAGTAAGATTTTTTTTTTTAATATTATTATTCAGCAAGGATCCAAATGGACCTAAAGTGGCAGTAAAGACTTTCAAAATATTATAAAATATTTATATTTTAAACAAATGCTGTTCTTTTGAACTTTCTATTATTCAAAACTCCAGAAAAAAAATATTAAAGGGTAGAATGGACATTGGTAAAATAGTCGATGTGACATCAGGAGTTCAGTATTATGATATTCTCCACAACGGCAGCACACAACAGCATACGGGATGGAGAATTTTTTTTTTCTTTGCACACAAAATGTATTCTCGAAGCTTCCTAAAATTACGTTTGAACCCATGAAGTCATATGGGCTATTTTACCGATGTCTTAGATACGTTTCTGGACATTGATCGTGTTAGGACACTTGTTGTCTGGGAGGGTCAGAGAGCCCATGGTTTTTGTCAAAATTGCATCACATGAATAAATTATATTTTAAAATATATTCAAATAGAAAACTATTTAGATTTAATAGATTTATTAGATTTAATAATAGATTTACTAATACACTCTCAGAAAAAAAGGTACAAAAGCTGTCACTGGGGCGGTACCTTTTCAAAAGCCACACCTTTGTAATTAAAGAGGCTACATTGGTACCTTAAAGGCAGTAGCGGCTCCAGACAATTTTGATTGGGGGGGTGGGCAATGGGGGGTCCTGGTCATTTCAAGGGGGGTCTCATGAAAACCAACAAAAAATACAGTGGGCATGGCTAATAACTGCATATTACTGCATCGAAAATACATTTTGGTCCAAAAATATTTTTTCAGCATTGTCTTCTCTTCAGTCTCTGTTGTGTGAGATTTCAAAACACTTAAGTGTAGTGATATCCGGTTCACGAACGAATCATTAGATGTAACCGGATCTTCTTGAACCAATTCACCAAATCGAACTGAATTGTTTGAAATGGTTCGCGTCTCCAATAAGCATTAATCCACAAATGACTTAAGCGGTTAACTTTTTTAACGTGGCTGACACTCCTTCTGAACAGGGCCGTGTAGAGACCTTTGGAGGGGCAGGTGCTCAAAGTATTAAAAGGGGCACATGGAACAAGGGTTCAAATGGCGCTGTTCAAAATGTAGTTTTATAACAAGGTTCGGGAGAAGCACGTCAGATACTTAACCTAATTAGCACAGGTGGAACCACTCAAGATAATCAACCTTAGGGTATAAATACAGCTGAATCAGCCTACCTGTCTCTATTGACGGTTTATCAGCATGCCGGTTCGCTTCGTCTGTCACCTTACCACGGACCCATTTTTCGTACCAACGAAAAGAGCTTCACCGGGGATTTATAAGACCTGCTGCTTTTGCCGGACCCGCGATCTTTCCTACCCAGTCAAACACGACCATTGAGCAGCATTAAGCGTCATCGCGACAGCTGCTCTCCTCGTCAAGCCACAAGTCGTGGCCAATAGACCGTGCAAGCTCCGAGCTCGCTCGCTCGACACAATGATCATGCCGCCCGAGACCGAGCTCTCCTCGAGCTGGAATCCAACCAGCCTGGGCCGCACCCAAGTTCTCACGGCAACAAGGCTCTCACTTCCCGTTGCGACTCAGCCTTTCACACCGGCGTTCCGGCCGAGTTGCAGTTTGACCGCGCGATGTTAACCAACACATTTTCAGGCGAAAACTCTAAAAGCAGGTTCATTGGATTTTACGGCAGTTGGCATCCAAAGTGTTGCATCTAAAGCAGGTTCGCGGCTAAAGTTTGTTAAATGACGTCATGACGCAGTTCCATCTTCTACTAGTGTTTTGTGGTGGTTTTTTGACCTGCTGATCTGGAGTGTGGAGTGCGCATAGATTTGGACTACAGATACAAACGTAGATCCGTCAGATGATAATGCCACATTTAACCACGAACAAAGGCATTATTTCCAGTCTTCATCCACACTGAAATGTCCAAGACATTACATTTGCCTTACCGAGCACGTTTAAACCTCACTGAAATGATACAATAATGTTCCATGATAAGTTAAAAAAAAAAAAAAAAAAAAAATTTATCTCCATGCATTTTTTCTGGCAGGACCAAATTATTTAGGGACTTATTTAGTGATCACTCAAAATTCATGTAAAACGCATCTGCCCTCGTGTTTTCGGTCGGTCGTACGGTCGCCTTTTCAGGACCGTAATATGAAAAACAGGCAAGTAAATATCTTTAGAAACCACTTAGAAGCGAATAGCACATAACTGCTATTAACCCATTTGCTTGCAAGCATCGCCGACGGCCCCAGTTTATTATTGTTCACTTCCACAGCACGTTAAACTTCACTCTGACTTGATATGGATAAACCGTGCATCAATTGAAAGTCTAAAGACTCTGGCTTCGATATTTGACCAATATTTCGATAAAACATATTTTCAGTGACAGTTATTTAGTAAATTATATCAGGAATACGATTCCTATTCCTGAACGGTAAAACGTTGAAGTGTCAGCTCATGGACAAACGTCGATAATGTATCTAGTCAGAAAGAATCATGAGCAGAAACATTTTTATTTTGGGTATGTAATTTCCGTCTCCATGCAAAATGGGGGGTGACTGTCCATACAACAACGTGAAAACAGCCTTCCAAACGTATCCGCCCGGGAGACCGCCTAAGAGCCCGGAGGCCAAATGAGAGGAAAAGATGCTTTCCAACAGTAACATAATAATGTGGACAATGCTTGAGGAATTGTCAAATCAGGCAACCAATTGCTAAGCTGGTAACACAGTAGGCTACCCATTCATTTTTTGCTTGCCCCATCAAATGTTACTAACCCTTTTTACTCTTCCCGCAGCCAATATCTACAGCAGCCGAAAGCAAGTAGCCTTTCCTGTACCTCCTCACTGCCGCAGCTCCCGCAGAAGCCTTTCCCGTATCTCCCCACTGCCGCAGCAGTGTCTGCTCCCGCAGGAGCCTTTCCTGTACCTCCTCACTGCAGTATCTGCTCACGCAGGAGCTTTTTCCGTATCTCTCCACTGCCACAGCAGCGTCTGCTCCCGCAGGAGCCTTTCCCGTACCTCCTCACTGCCACAGATTTCCCCACTGCTGCAGCAGTGTCTGCTCCCGCAGGAGCCTTTTTTGTATCTCCCCGCTGCCGCAACAGCATGAGCCTTGTCTGCATCTCCCGCATTTGGTCTTGCAGCGAGAACTGTTCTAGTAGAGCTCTTACGTTTTCTCTTTTGTCCAGTGAGCATTGGGTCTCTCAGCGGACACAGTGTGAGAAATCTCCCGGTCAAGCTTTCATTTCCCTCTTTCCCATTTTCTCTTTCTGTCCAGCGAGCATTTGGTCTCACAGCGGATGCAGTGAGAACTTTCCCGGTAGAGCACTTACCTTTTCTCTTCCGTCCAGTGAGTATTGGGTCTCACAGCGGACGCAGTGTGAGAAAATCTCCCGGTCAAGCTCTCATTATCTCTTTTCCTGTTTTCTCTTTCTGTCCAGCGAGCATTTGGTCTCACAGCAGACTCAGCGAGAACTTTCCCGGTAGAGCACTTACGTTTTCTCTTTCGTCCAGCGAGCATTGGGTCTCACAGCGGACGCAGTGTGAGAAAATCTCCCGGTCAAGCTCTCATTTCCCTCTTTCCTGTTTTCTCTTTCTGTCCAGCGAGCATTTGGTCTCACAGCGGACGCAGCGAGAACTTTCCCGGTAGAGCACTTACGTTTTCTCTTTCGTCCAGCGAGCATTGGGTCTCACAACGGACGCAGTGTGAGAAAATCTCCCGGTCAAGCTCTCATTTCCCTCTTTCCTGTTTTCTCTTTCTGTCCAGCGAGCATTTGGTCTCACAGCGGACGCAGTGAGAACTTTCCCGGTAGAGCACTTACGTTTTCTCTTCCGTCCAGTGAGTATTGGGTCTCACAGCGGACGCAGTGTGAGAAAATCTCCCGGTCAAGCTCTCATTTTCCCTCTTTCCTGTTTTCTCTTTCTGTCCAGCGAGCATTTGGTCTCACAGCGGACGCAGCGAGAACTTTTCCGGTAGAGCACTTACGTTTTCTCTTTCGTCCAGTGAGTATTGGGTCTCACAGCGGACGCAGTGTGAGAAAATCTCCCGGTCAAGCTCTCATTTTCCCTCTTTCCTGTTTTCTCTTTCTGTCCAGCGAGCATTTGGTCTCACAGCGGACGCAGCGAGAACTTTCCCGGTAGAGCACTTACGTTTTCTCTTTCGTCCAGCGAGCATTGGATCTCACAACGGACGCAGTGTGAGAAAATCTCCCGGTCAAGCTCTTATTTTCCTCTTTCCTGTTTTCTCTTTCTGTCCAGCGAGCATTTGGTCTCACAGCGGACGCAGTGAGAACTTTCCCGGTAGAGCACTTACGTTTTCTCTTTCGTCCAGCGAGCATTGGGTCTCACAGCGGACGCAGTGTGAGAAAATCTCCCGGTCAAGCTCTCATTTCCCTCTTTCCTGTTTTCTCTTTCTGTCCAGCGAGCATTTGGTCTCACAGCGGACGCACCGAGAACTTTCCCGGTAGAGCACTTACGTTTTCTCTTTCGTCCAGCGAGCATTGGGTCTCACAGCGGACGCAGTGTGAGAAAATCTCCCGGTCAAGCTCTCATTTTCCCTCTTTTCTGTTTTCTCTTTCTGTCCAGCGAGCATTTGGTCTCACAGCGGACGCAGTGAGAACTTTCCCGGTAGAGCACTTACGTTTTCTCTTTCGTCCAGCGAGCATTTGGTCTCACAACGGACGCAGTGTGAGAAAATCTCCCGGTCAAGCTCTCATTTTCCCTCTTTCCTGTTTTCTCTTTCTGTCCAGCGAGCATTTGGTCTCACAGCGGACGCAGCGAGAACTTTCCCGGTAGAGCACTTACGTTTTCTCTTTCGTCCAGCGAGCATTGGGTCTCACAACGGACGCAGTGTGAGAAAATCTCCCGGTCAAGCTCTCATTTTCCCTCTTTCCTGTTTTCTCTTTCTGTCCAGCGAGCATTTGGTCTCACAGCGGACGCAGTGAGAACTTTCCCGGTAGAGCACTTACGTTTTCTCTTTCGTCCAGCGAGCATTTGGTCTCACAACGGACGCAGTGTGAGAAAATCTCCCGGTCAAGCTCTCATTTTCCCTCTTTCCTGTTTTCTCTTTCTGTCCAGCGAGCATTTGGTCTCACAGCGGACGCAGCGAGAACTTTCCCGGTAGAGCACTTAAGTTTTCTCTTTCGTCCAGCGAGCATTGGGTCTCACAACGGACGCAGTGTGAGAAAATCTCCCGGTCAAGCTCTCATTTTCCTCTTTCCTGTTTTCTCTTTCTGTCCAGCGAGCATTTGGTCTCACAGCGGACGCAGTGAGAACTTTCCCGGTAGAGCACTTACGTTTTCTCTTTCGTCCAGCGAGCATTTGGTCTCACAACGGACGCAGTCTGAGAAAATCTCCCGGTCAAGCTTTCATTTTCTCTCTTTCCTGTTTTCTCTTTCGGTCCAGCGAGCAATGGTCTCACAGCGGAGAAAGGCACAAACTCGCCTGATCAGTCGCTCCAAATTACAATTGCTCCCCGTTGCAGGCCAGCAGGGCCCGTCAGTCCAGGTACAGTGAGCCGCCATCACAGGCCCACTGGACAAACATTCAGACCCTTTCTCGAGATGCCAGCCCGCCAAACGTGGCACTCATTTGGGGGGGTCTTTAGTTCGGCCGGCTGTCCTCCTGCTCTTTAGCTTTTTGGGGGGTACTCTAGGTTCGGGCCATTCCCGAGCTCGGAGCCCCTTCCCCGGACAGCACGCCAAATACGCATTATAATATTCAGTTAATTATATGTAAGTGTGAACTCGTGAAATGTAGTTTTATAACAAGGTTCGGGAGAAGCACGTCAGATACTTAACCTAATTAGCACAGGTGGAACCACTCAAGATAATCAACCTTAGGGTATAAATACACCTGAATCAGCCTACCTGTCTCTATTGACGGTTTATCAGCATCCCCCCTCCACCCCTTCTCCTCCACTAGAGTTCACTTTACACTTCATATACGGGGGGGGTACTCTAGGTTCGGGCCATTCCCGAGCTCGGAGCCCCTTCCCCGGACAGCACGCCAAATACGCATTATAATATTCAGTTAATTATATGTAAGTGTGAACTCGTGAAATATCAATACAACAATATATTGTGATGCATTCCTTGCTGATTCGCGTATCGATATGGATGATTATGTATTGATACAGCAGCAAATGCTTTGATGCAGTTTTGAAAAAGAAACAATAGAGAAGACAATTTTAAGTTTAAAATAATAATAGCTCTGGGATTAGAAACTGAAATGTCTTAAATTGTTCCAACCTGATGGCTTTTTCTTCTCTGTTCTACAGAATAATTAAGAACAGCGGTTATAGTAAAAACTAAACACTTGTGCCTCTACATTTTCCTCTTTCTCACCAGCCTCTGTCTCTTGGCTTGCTGTTGTCTGCTTTCTTTCTGTCACTTGTGCCTCTACTCCCTCTTTTTCTTCCTCTATCTCCATCTCCTCATTTGATCTACTACTTTCCACTCTCTGTCTATCTAGGAACAAGGCTCAATTTACTATTTCAGCATTAATCTATTATTTTAACCATCACTACTACTCTTGCACCTAATCAATAAGTCCACCTTAAATATTGATACAAAACAAAAAAACTGATACACTGGAATATAGTGATTAATATTATTATTGCTGTTGTAGTGGTCTAAAATTTAACACCTTTGCGATGTAAACAAATGACAGGCTACATTTGTTATTCATCTCCTTCACACTGCACTTTGATGTCAGGTATATTATGCATTTTTTATTGACATTGATATTTTTAAATTTATTTCCAGAGAGATATTATTGAGTTTACAGGCTAAAGTGGTTGTCGGTACACGATCCGTCCACCTGCACGATTCGTTCTGCGCATGCGTAGTAGACTCTTTAGAAAACGCACATGCGCAAATGATAATTCTGTTTTGTGACGATTTACGACGCTGCACGATCCGTTCCACGCATGCGCAAATTTGTACAGCGAATTCCCTCACAGCGAAAGAAAATGGAGTTCAGTGGAAGAAATGAGAAGTTTGCCCTTTACGATGCCGTTAGGCAATATTTGGTTGACGGGTTAGTGGATACGGTGTTAAAGAAGAAGGTCTCACGAATGGCTGCAAATTTACATCATATGATAGATTCAAAAATAGAAGATCATAACAAACAGTTCAAGTCAAGGTGGGTCAGATGTACACCAATAATGCGATTCTTTCCAATGATCAGAGTAAGGAGTTAATCGCAGTAAGATGTTTACATGACTGGAGCAAACCTCTTCACTTCTACATGCAGTTTTTATTTTCGGATTATTCACACATAGCCTAATGCAGCAGAGCACAAATGATGAACTCCTATACTGTCCACTGTTTTAATTTATGTATATTAAATAACAAACGGGTTCTTATGGATGTATTTTGTTATTCTCTGCCGTGATGAACACTGCTGTCATGTTATCTGAGCTGTTTCTGGATGAAGGCAGACTGCTGACAGCGAGTCGTGTTGACAGAGTTCAGGGAAAACTTCCTAATTTCTGTATTAAAATTTTTGTTTTTTATTGGTTGTGTGATATTCTAATTTTGTGAGCTACTGATTTTGAGTTTTATTTAGATATAAGCTGTAGTAATCTAAATTAACACACCTAATAGAAATATTTCACAGTGTCTAATAAATCTGTATAATGTATGAGATTCATGTTTTACATTTGAATGATTGAAATTGACAAACTTCCATAATATTCTAATTATGTGAGACCTACATGTATTTACTTTGTGCATGTTATGGTTTAAATGAAAATACAATAATAATATACAAACCTTAACTCATAATAACTATTTAATTTAGGCTGAAAAGATGTCTTTAGGCCCCTTTTGAAAGACCCAAAACATCTTGTGTTGTAGTAGTCTTAATTTTTGATATTTTATTTTATCATAGGAGGAACAAGTAGAAGTGGAGGAGCTGCCCCTCACATTGAAACACATGTACGAGGCAGAATACATTGTGAGGAGCAGTGTTGGGCTTTTCACTGGCCAGATGCAAGAGCCAACATACATGTTCATGGATCATGATGACCGAAGGGAAGCATGGAGGGTGCTGGAGTCAATGCAGTGCCATGCTATGGAGCCCTTCACATTCATTTTTGAAAAAATCAAGGACATGGAAACCTTTATGATTATTTGCAAAGACACCCTCAACCTGAGAGTAAATGCTGGAGTTGGCCTGCACAGTGACCCACACTCTGTGTGAGTGTGTGTGTAAGAAAGGAAGTGTGTGTGTGAGAGAGAGAGATAGAGGGGGAGAGAGAGAGAGTGTGTGTGTGTGTGTGTGTGTGTAAGAAAGGAAGTGTGTGTGTGAGAGAGAGAGATAGAGGGGGAGAGAGAGAGAGTGTGTGTGTGTGTGTGTGAGAGGGGGAGAGAGAGAGAGGGGGAGAGAGTGTGTGTGTGTGTGTGTGTGTGTGAGAGAGAGAGAGCGAGAGGAAGGGTAGGAGAGTGTGTGTGTGTGGGAGAGAGGGGGAGAGAGAGGAAGGGTAGGAGAGTGTGTGTGTGTGTGGGAGAGAGAGGAAGGGTAGGAGAGTGTGTGTGTGAGAGAGAGAGAGTGTGTGTGTGTGTGTGTGTGAGAGAGAGAGAGCGAGAGGAAGGGTAGGAGAGTGTGTGTGTGTGGGAGAGAGGGGGAGAGAGAGTGTGTGTGGGAGAGAGAGAGAGCGAGAGGAAGGATAGGAGAGTGTGTGTGTGTGTGTGGGAGAGAGAGGGGGAGAGAGAGTGTGTGTGGGAGAGAGGGGGAGAGAGAGAAAGGAAGGGTAGGAGAGTGTGTGTGTGAGAGAGAGAGAGAGAGTGTGTTTGTGAGAGAGAGAGAGTGTGTGTGTATGTGTGAGAGGGAGAGTGTGAGAGAGAGTGGTTGGGAGAGAGAGAGAGAGAGAGAGAGAGAGAGAGAGAGAGAGAGTCTGTGTGTGAGAGAGAGGGTGAGAGTGTTTGTGTGTGAGAGAGAAAGCCAGAGATCATTTTTACTGTTAAATAAAACTTCTGTGTGCACACATGCTTCTTTCAAGTCATTTCCATTGTCAGTTTGAAATACTATATAACGTTTCCCCACACTTGTTTGTAGTTCTTTCTTCATGTAAGTGCAGATAGTCTTGGCAGAAATGCATTATGTTCTTTGTTGTCTTCTGTAAACAACATTGAAGGGATTATTTCCCTCACTTCGATTTATATATATATATATATATATATATATATATATATATATATATATATATATATTAGTCTATATAGACCCATACTAATACAAAATTACTAACTTAAAGGTTAACTATTAGTCAAGTCTGCTTTATTGTCAATTCTTCCACATGTACAGTACATACATACAGGGAATCGAAGACCCCCGGTGCATACAGATAACATTAACAGTACAGCCTAAAAATCTAGGTCAAATATAAAATGTAGATACAACTATACAATAAGGGAATGTAAAAAAGACATAATAAAATTAAAAATCAAGTTAAATAAAGCGGCACAAGGCAGATCGAGTGTAAATCAGTGGAGTGAACAAAGTGCAGATAAAAGATTTTTAGTGCTAAAAGAAGCTTATTCAGTTTGATTAAATTGACAAAGGGCTCAAGAGCAGTCATTTTATTTAACTGACAGATGAGATGGTAGAATGACGCCAGTTGGATTAGCAGCTTTAAATAAATAAATAAACTACACAAACGGCCTTTGACAATACTACTGACCTCAGACCAAAACACGGCAAGTTAAGTAAATTAAGCCTAATACCAGCAATGAATCGCAAAGTATGGAGGAAAGTGATCATGTATTTTCATGTAACGACTCGCAAATCCTTTATTATTTTGGATTGGCAACCACGTAAACACATAGTATATTTACATTTATTAATTTAGCAGACGCTTTTATCCAAAGTGACTTACAGATGAAGACAGTGGAAGCAATCAAAAACAACAAAAAGAGCAATGATATATAAGTGCAAGTCTCAGTTAGGTTAACACAGTACACGTAGCATGGGATTTTAACTAATATAATAAATACAAAGAAAACAGAATGCATAGCGTAAAGCTACATTTAAAAGCATCAAACTAGACCCGCTGTTAAATGTTAAACACAATCAAACTAACGTTACACAAATATGCCGCAAGTTGTGCCGCCTTGCCGTCAAGTGTTTTAGTAGGTACCGATAGTGTAGGAAAACAGTGACGTTTTCTTCTACGTAGTTACGCGCATGCGCAGAACGGATCGTGCAGGTGGAACGGATCGTGTACCGACAGTGGTCTTGCTGTTGTAAACACTGTTGCTATTGCAGAAAAAAAAATATTTGAGTCACATTTAAAATATAATTATATTTTAATTCATTTCGTTTTTATTTTTATAATGATAATTCAGAGAATGAGAAAATCTGAATAACCCTTACCCATGTTGTGTTGTGATAACTATTTTTAAGGCACTCAACGTGTTAAAAAATAAATAAGTACTGTAATATAATAAAAGTTTAGTCAAATAACATAAAAAAGACCAGACCCTTCGATGCCTGTGAAACTTTTCTCCTTCAAACAGCACGCTACTGTTACTTCTACACTACAGGCTACACACACAGCAATATAAACAACATACCTGCATGTTCTCACATCACATCGTTCTTGTAAAATAATAATAAGTAAATAAACATCAAAATCACTTCGCTGAGAATGAAACACCACTTACCAGCTGCCAAGGTTTTGAAAATATCCTCTAACAATTAAAAATGCGCGTGCAGCGTGGTGACTGAATCATCATCCCCATCGGATGACCTCGTCGTCATCAGGTGAAAGGTCATCATGTTGATCATTTTATCTATGGCTAAATTATTATTAATAAATTGTACTAATATTATGATTGGGCGTGGGCAGGCATTCACAAAAGGGAATGTTATTCAACAAAAAAATTCGAGGAATTTTGTTTTGACAAAAGGGCACTTAAGGGGCAAATGAGCAGGTGCGCAAGTGAACCGGTTCTTTCGGACAATTCGATCAAATAAACCAGATGAAAAAAAAAACGGTTCACTGGTTCTTTTGCGCTCGATGTAATGTCATTGGCGATGACTGCCCTTCATTCAAGCATTCAGTTTACCCGCGCTTATAACATTAACACAGAATCAGTTCAGAATCAATCACCAAGAGAATCAGTTTGGTTCAGATGCTGTGTGAGTCGGTCTGCTTCACACTGAATCACACATGCGCAGTATCATCAGCTCCTCAGTTGTCAGTTCTCGAATCGGACGCGTCTGACAGAAACGGTTCTCGGTTCAGTGTACGAATAAATGTCGAAATAATTATTATTTATTATTGTTCTGCGTAGTTTGAAGAGAAACATTTTTTTTATCTTTATCCCGGATACATTTTTTAATCAGGAAGAGGATAATCCAAGACCGCCCCCTGGCGCCGCCGGTGCTTAAAGGTACATATTAGTACCTAAATGGTAAAAAAAGTTACCTTTTTTAAAAGGTACCACCCTAGTGACCACTTTTGTAAAAAAAATTCTGTATATATATATATATATATATATATATATATATATATATATATACACACACACAATCACACACACACACACACACACAAATTTACTGTATTATTATGGTACACATTTTTTTTTCATTAATCCTCAGTATGCATAAGAAACTTCTAAGCATTTAATCGTACAGACTGCAAACTTTTGAATGATGTACATGATTTCAATGAGTGGTACTCAACTGTACAACAGAAAAAAAAGGAAAGTACAAACTAACCATACTTTCAAACATAGTTAGGACAGTAATAAAAACTATGCTTATCACTTTTAAAAAGGGAGACTAAAATGCTTTCTAACTTTTTAGTTTTTGACATCAAAAAGCTGTGTTCATTTATACCCTCCTACATTTTGCAGCAGTCACAAAAACCATGAAGAAATGTACACAAAGCAAAATAAATTTCAATCCAGATTGCATAAAACATGGGTTCACATGCAACACTCCAAGTACATTGTGTTTCGTGACCACTGAGAGCATGAAACTATTAATCAAGAGATGTTTAGAAACTAAAGATTTGTACAAACTCAGGCCTGTGGAGTTCATACTAATATTAACAAATGACAATATTTGACTTGACTTTGTACAACATAAAATGTCTGTTTTGTGTTGGGTCACGACTGCAGTGATTACTGGGTGCCAGAGAGGGTCGGCTCGACTCTCAGGACTGGCTGCTCTGAACTATCAGGTCTGTAGAGCTGCTGCGGAGGTCTTTTGTGAAGCAGCACTTTGAGGGAATGTGCACAAGCTGTCAGATTCGTGACACCGGTGACACACAGATTTCTGGGAGATTTCATAAACATAAAAAAAGTAAGAGACTTTCTACCAGTGAGGTGAGAAAAATAAACTTGCTTTCTTTTTAAATTAAGTTTATTATTCTAACCCCATTAACATATTTGTTTTTCCTTAATTGATTGAAGCATAGTCATTTATTTTGATACTTTCCTTTTCAAGACTTGTAAGTAATTTTGCTTCTGAAGTAAATGTGTCTTCATTTAGCAATGTGTAGATATTTGCACTTAAAATAAAACCAAAAATACAAAGGAAGAAAATCTTTTTTGCAGTGTAGCAGTAGCTTATAGCTTAAGTCATTATTTGTTTAGAAAATAAGAATTCCAATGTAACCACAATTTTATTTACTAATTGGCTTAATAATCACCAGATTTTAATATGCAAATGAAATTTGAGTATTAGAGCAGACTTAAAGTTTGGCTAATTTCCCCCACCCAAATTTGTATCATTTACACTTACATCTATTTATTTAGCATTTAGCATCTATTTAGCAGACACTATTATCCAAAGTCTGTCATACAGCTAATTGTATTCATTAATACACAATGTTAAGTATAATCAAGCTTGACTCACATAGTGCATATTATTTGTACATACTGTAGTTCAAACATTTCCGTAAAAAAAAACTATTCTAAATTTAAATTTCCTTCAAAAGTCAACCCATCTGAAAGTCATTGTTCAAGTCTCACACTGCATGAAAATCTTAAATGCTTTTTAATCTATTTAAACCTTTTCATTTTCCATTTAACAGATATTGAAACTTTAAAAAAGCCACACATTTTATCCATGACACCAAAATACCAATATATATCAGATATAACCTCTGTTCTTGTCCTCACACTGTCCCCGTACCAAAAATAGGCCGTCATCTCTCATGTCACTTCCGCCGGGCGTCAAGCACCCTCAGAATCTAGAGTGTCCATTAGGTGTGATCTAGATTGCAGAGGTAATGGCAAAGTCTCATGCATTAAGCGACTTGACTCTACTCAACGGCTAATTGAAGGCTGCAAATTTCTTAGACATGTCACCTCTCACCTTTTCGAGTGCTTGCGTCAGGACCTGTGCCAACATATGAACCATACATTATAGATCATAACAAGAGTGTCGATATTAAGTGATTACTTTGTTCCAAACCAGCTGCGTACATTACCTGCAAATTGTAGTCTATTACTGATTACGAAATTACAAAAATTGGAAGTCTGTAATATAGAATTGCTCGTTTTAGGAAATGCATTCTGACTACTTTTGGATCTACTTTTATATTACTTAAGACCTTACTTGTTTATAGATTTAAATTGTATTATTTTATTTGTTTACCTGCATGACAATGTGACCATTACCCGACAACAGAGAACATGCAAATCTGTTGTTAAATTATTCATTATTATTAATTATACTTCAAGGAAATATTTTAAATCAAATGGATTTGACTTATCCCTGCATCACATGTACAAACAATAAACCTAAAAATAGCAATAACTAGGACAAACACCTACCACGTTTTAAATATTCTTGGCAGTTATACATTAGCAGGGCTTAGTAATATATTCTAATCTTATAATGTATTCTAAATACAAGTACTAAATGTTTGGTTTACACTTTATTTTAAGGTGTCATTGGTACAGTTCAATTATACATTTACATGTAAGTACTTAGAAATATGAATTAATTACATGTACTTACTATATGGTTAGGGTTAGGATTGGGGTTCGGCTTTGGGTTACTTGTATGTAATTATACATAATTAGTTGTTATTATAATAATAAGTACATATAACGTGTAACCAGGACACCTTAAAATAAAGTGTTACCAATGTTTGGAATCTGATTACATAATCCAGATTACATGTAATCAATACTATTGGCAGGAATACAGTGGACTTCCATGAAAGATATTCTTCTCTGAAATCACACTGAACACAAGTACAAATAGGCAGCTTTTTCTTTCTTTAAAGTGTCACCAACTGGGTGGGCTTCTGCTAAACCAGTGGAAAAACTCTGGTGCATGTGCTCTAATGGTGTAGCGGCTGTAGATTTGCCGCAGTGTTCTCCAGCTCACGGGGTATGAAGCTCTCGTTTGACGAGTTGATCACAGGCTCATTATGTTGGCCCCAGGCTTGGGTTTAAGTCAGCGGGGGCCCAAGGGCCCCTTTTAAACAGTAAGAGATCCAGTTGTTGCTACGGAGATTGTAAACGTACGGCTGTGACTTTCCTTATGCATGGCTAAACCGAGCACACTTCTTATTAAAACAATATCAACCTTATTTATGATGTTGTTTACTCATGGTAATGTACTATTGAAAACCATTTTACCATGGTAACCATCATTACCCACTTTGTTATGTAATATGAAAACCAATAAAAACATAATTTAGAAAGAAAACAACCAACCATTTTAGCAATGTACCATGGCATTTTTTAAGTATTTGGATAGCATGGTATTGCAGGCCATTACTGCACCATGGTACTGCTAAATGTAAGAGGAAGCCTCACTGCTTGTTTCGTTTCATTAGAATCGTGAGTAAATTCTTGAACTTTTGATGCAATTTTGTTCACCTTATTTCGTCTCCTTGGCGAGATAAAATAATGTGAGGGTGGCAATAGATCTGCCCCCACAGGTCAAGCACGTCTGCTTAACCTGTCGTCTGAGAAAGGCCACCTCACAAAGAGCTACAGGAATATGATCTTGTCATTACCATGGTAACAGGCGGTTGGATACCAATCAGACTTGAGTGGGGGAGGATGTATTCAAAGTGCTACATAAATCTGAAATTGCTGCGCGATTTTCTCTGGCAATTATCCCAAAAAAGAGAGAGAGGAGAAAGTAAAAAGAAATAGGGGGGTAGCTATAACACCCCGTCTACACTGAGAGCGAGCAAATAAGACAAACTAAGACATTCCTTCCTGTTATTAACATATTAGTTTTAATCATTGTATATTAAAAGGACCATTGCCAATTACAATGAAAATGCCACTAACCCGCTTATTTAAATCCCATTTTTCTTAACTAATGTATGAATAGTTTTTCCAAAAATGAAAATTAGCTAAAAGTGTACCTATCTTCTGCCCTTCCAAGATGTAGATGAGTTGTTTCTTCATCAGAAGAGATTTGGAGGAAATTTTGCATTACATTTGCATCTGCAGTGAATGGGTGCCGTCAGAATGAGAGTCCAAACAGTTGATAAAAACATCACAATAATCCACAAGTAATCTAAACTTCTTCAGTCGGTCAGTTAATGCCTTGAGAAGAAGCTGCATGTTCCATCATTAAGACATTTTAACTTTAAACCATCGCTTCTGGCAATGACTCCAACTTTTCCTCTGGTGAAAACATCTATTGCCTGTCCTCTCACATTACAATCCACCCACATCCGAATTTGTTTGGAACTGTTACATAATATTTTACTTGCAAACCGGGAATGATCTGTGCATATTTCTCTCCTGATTCAGACAAGATTCTTTTTTCACTATAGGAACAATATTATGGATACAGGACTGATCTAAAGTTAAAAATATCTTAATGATGGATTTGTTTCTTTCAAATATGCAGTTGCTTCAGGAGACATAAACTGATGGACTGGAGTTGTGTGTATCACTTGTGGATTATTGTGATGTTTTTATCAGCTGTTTGGACTCTCATTCTGATGGCACCCATTCACTGCAGAGGATCCATTGGTGAGCTAAAAAGTGCTAAATTTCTCCAAATCTGTTCTGATGAAGACAACCTGACAGTGGACAACCTGATAGTGAGTAAATGTTCAGCATACTTTCATAATTAGTTGAGCTATTCCTTTATTGATGTGATTAAGTTGTCGCACTATTCTAAAATAGCACTTACAAGGTATAGACCTATTCTAAAAATGGTTCAATTTTCAGACTGAATTGTTTATCATATGTGACCCTGGACCACAAAACAAGTCATAAAGTGTCAATATTTTTTTACATTGAGATTTATACGCTTTCCATTGATGTATGGTTTGTTATGATATGAACATTTTTATCCGAGATACAACTATTTGAAAATCTGGAATCTGAGGGTGCAAAAAAAATCTAAATACTGGGAAAAACGCCTTTAAAGTTGTCCAAATGAAGTTCTTAGCAAAGCATATTTTTCTAATCAAAAATTTAGTTCTGATATATTTGTGGTAGTAAATTGATAAAATATCTTAATGGAACATGATCTTTACTTAATGTCCTAATGATTTTTGGTGTAAAAGAAAAATGTATAATTTTGACCCATACAATGTATTTTTGGCTATTGCTTTTAAAAAAACCCATTGGTATATATGGTGGTAAATATACCCCGGACTGGTTTTATGCTCCAGGGTCACATATAGCGGATGTGCATCTCCTTGACTTGATAGCTGACACTGACACCCACCTTCTGCTATCAATTAATGTTTCACAAATGAGACCCAAGAGAGACATAATCCACTGCACATCATAGAGGGCCATTGATTTTCACTGAATGTGACCTGTGAGGGCAAGCCATGTTGACCTGGATTTAAACAATGGTTGACCCATCAGTTACTTGTAGTGTGGAGATGCTCTATGGCTCCCCAAGGACACAAACCAGCTCCCAGTGGACATTTAACATTAAAATGACATCTATTACTTAAAACGAACCATAACCATACTTTGAGGATGTGTCTCTAACTATGCACACTCTGGACCTTAAAATAAACTCCTTTAAAACACAATATTCATACTCTTCATAGTTGATTTTGCCTACTAGCTATGTCCAGCTAGGCTATACATGCACCGCAGGAGCATTTTTCATTTTTGTAATTTTGTCTTAAACATTTTTGCGATATTTCCATGTTTTGTTTTTAATAGCATTTTGTGGTAGAAATGAAATAAAAAGAAACACGTTTTTCTTGCCAAGGCTAATTTCATGGCTTGCATTTTGTGCATGCTATATACATACGATTAAACAAGGTGTTCATGATTTTTGCATAATTTGACGAAACAGCAGCTTGAATACAACACGACAAGTGATATTTACCTTGATTTTAATGCTGTTCACCGACGTTGTTTACTTTTGAAAAAACTTTATGAGCAGTAAAACTGTTGACAGTGATTGGATCCATTTCACACTTGAGAGCTCATCATTTGTTGTAATTTACATACACAATCAAAAAATATGGAAATTATTTATGATGATTTCACTCTTAGTAAAGATTATTAAACATTTAAAAAAAATTTATGATGGATTTTCTGAAACAAACATATGTTCTTTTTACATTTCAAAATGATGTTCTTTTGTTGCTGTGATGCCACAGAATTTCACATTTTTGAGAACAGGGTAAGAATCGCGAGTTTGTGTCTAGCAATTCTGAACATACTGTATATCTTGCAATACTGTCTTTATATCTCACAATTCTGACTCAGAATTACCACTCGTGAGATATAAACTCAAAAATTGTGAGATATGAACTTATAGTTGTGAGAAAACAATAAGAATTGTGAGATTAAAAGTCACATTTACCTTTTTTTACCTTGTGAAAACAAGCTTCTATATTCAAAAGTATGCAAAAAAAAAATTTGTAATTTGAATTCAATCTAATGAAGAAGTTCTGACATCTTGTAGTTGACCCTCAAAGTCGTTTTCCATCCCAGGGATGGAGGTAGTCGTTTTTAACGTGGCAGGAGCAGACGGCAGACCCCTGGTATTGGTGGAGGAGGTGGTGTGGACGACAAACTCGCTGAAAGTTCTCAAGGAATCATTTCTATTTCACACTCCACTTGGCTGCTGATTTGAGATTGTGTGTTAGCATAACAAAGCCGCAGAGCCTGTGAACTTGGGGGACCTTTCGACCCCGCCGCTCTGGTGGTGAATAGGCTTTGGTTCTGCCAATAGAACCCCTCCCAGTCTCTCCTGTTCGTGGCTAAATTGTTAATCAGGGTAATTTAATATAGTTTTCAATATGCCTCATCTCTCTTTGGGAGGGCATTCACAGCTTCCCTCTCCGCCCCAACCGAAAAACACCCCGTTCTTTCACGCAGCCCCTCAGACGGGCAGCTGCAGTCTGGCCTGCTCTGCGGGCTGAAGTGAGCTGGTATCATGCATTGCTGCGGTGAAGTGGGGAGCGAGTTGAGGTGGACCTGAATGTGGAAACCTCTTAGCCTTGTCTGACTCTAAGAATCGGGGGTGGGGGGGGGGGGGTTTGAGACCGTGGCGGGACAATAGTCTGTCTCCGAAATGCTCTGCACACAAGCAGACAGCCCGTCCCACCCTCTGTCCATTGAGATGTCCAGCTTTAATGCTCTCTGGATATGTTAAGCCATGGTTAAGCTTCCCCCGTAGCTCATGGGAAAATATGAAAGGTGTTGTCGTTTTTGTTTAGATAAATGATAAACACTTTATCAAATTTAAAGCTTTAGCAAATTTAGCATAGAAATCATATGCCTTTTTAATCCTCTTTCAAAAAGTTAATATGCACTTTCATGTCCAAACTCTCTTTTATGTAGTTTTACAGCGAATGTGTTTATTGAAATCTTTTTAAGAACCTGTGAAATCAAAATTACAGTTTAGTACAAGCCTATTTTATGGCAATATATATTCTAGTGTACTTAAGTAAACCTGACATGCATATTTACTGTATGTATGTATGTATGTATATATATATATATATATATATATATATATATATATATATATATATATATAAACATCATAAAACACTGTGATTCATGTTAGGTAGGATTTTAGAAACAAAATTTATAAATCACCTTTGTATATATATGTGTGTGTGTATTTAGATAGATAGATAGATAAAAATATAATTTTAAATACATTTTAGCCCCACCCAGCATGCTTAGCAGCACAAAAACACGGAATTGATAATTGACATTATCACATTTTTATTGATATTTTTAAACCTATATTGACTATATGTTGATCATTCAAGATATAATAATATAATAACATAATATATGACAAAAATTATTGCTGTCAGTCACCCATTAATGTGGCATAATTACAAAACATGGCGAAATTGTAAGACACAACACTCATACAAACATGTAAGATTTATCTGTAAACATGCCCCCAACTTTGCAAAGCATGCTGGGTAATGGGTAGGGCATGAAAATGATAATTTGGAAAAATGTACTGAGCCCTTTTCTAAACCTGAGGCGTGATTGTTCAGTATCAATATAGAGGGGGTTTCATGATGCATTAAATAGCCCACATATTAGCATAAATATTAATGGCTAACATTTGTACAGTTCATAGTCAGATTTTACACCAAGCTGAAATAAGCTATTACGTTTGGACTTTTCCTGAAATACAACGAATATGTTCCACTTTAGAACATTTAGGCAGATAAACAGATTCAAAAACATAATTATTTCAGTAATACACAAAGACAAAACATGCACACATTGCTCCAGAGACGGCTAATGTGCTGCTCACCGCTGGCTTCTCCATTTATAAGAGAAGTAAGCTAATTACTGGAAGAGCGTTGTTAACTTCTGCCGGTTATTTGATCATTATCGGCTTGTAATGAGAGCAAATATAAGACTGCATTCAGAAACACTGATTGGACAGACAGAGTCTTTATGAAGAGACATGATGGTTCTCTTCACCTGCAGGCTGTGGAGTAGATTGTGAATCACGTTAATTCATTTTAGCAGCACCTCGTCTAACAAGGGCCTCCTGAGAAGATGAGAGGAGGCTGTTAACATGAGGACTGACCGG
Organism: Carassius auratus; assembly: GCF_003368295.1. Lineage (NCBI taxonomy): Eukaryota > Metazoa > Chordata > Actinopteri > Cypriniformes > Cyprinidae > Carassius > Carassius auratus. Next base: position 21,067,970 of record NC_039252.1, read on the forward strand.
ACACTAGAGCCCTCAACTTAATGATGCTGATACTGACTAATCATTTATAACGCCGTGTTAATTATCTAGGTATCCCTTTTCATTTTAATGACAATAATTTGAATAGTCTACCACAACACAGTCATGTTTCTAAAAGTTTATGTAAACGATTATATTATTTGCTGCACAATTTGTAATACATTTTTATTTAAAGCTTAAAGAGTTACAATACATTTACCAGATACATGCATTTAAAACTGTTATCTTCTGTGTGTGTGTGTGGGGGGGGGGGTGAATGGAATAAATATATGCACATTTTTGACCAATCAAACACTCTCTAGAATAAGAATGCCACTCCCGCTAAATAACCTGAATATGATTAGCAAAACAAAGTAGCAAAGCACAATTTTACCCACTAATCATGGAAACTAAAGCCTTTTGCTTCAATGGGTTTTGTTACATATTGTGTGTATGGAGTTATGAGGGCTACACTCATATCACTCATTCATGCAAACTGACATGCTTTTATGATCTGTGATATTTGGAGCATTGAGTTGATAGATTGAGACAGTGGCATGAAGAAAGAAACTTGACATATTTTGATCAAATATAATTGTTTATTTAAAAATGTGTAAATCTTTATATATCATCATGAAAATATAAATGTATATACATATTTAAAAAAAAACAATATGCATTGTGTTATAAATATGTTTCCAATGTTTTCAAACCTTACATTTGTAAAATTTCTAAAATATTGATAAATATATAGGCTATATATAGATATATATATAGATATATAGATAGATATATATATATAGATATATATCTATATCTATATCTATATCTATATATATATATATATATATATATATTAATTAATTTGGATCAAATATTTTTTTTTTCATTTTATACATATGACATAAAAACATTTTTTTATTTAGATGATATTTTTTATCATTTGATTGAAGCATCTTCTTCTCTGATTGATGTTTTCACCATCACTAAAGTGATCTGAAAGAATCTAGATCTCATCTCTCCCATGATTCCTGTAGCATCCTTCATTTGTCTTCCATCCCTAAAAAGACAAAAATAACGAGCTATAAATGTAACGTAAAAACAGTTTCACACTCAAAGTACAAGCATGCTATTTGATTTTTGCTGACGTTTGTCTACATGTGGTGGCTCTAGTAATGTTCTAATCCACTGAGCGCCGTGTAATTAATAAAAACGCCGTGATTAGTTCAGGAGGACATTTGAAACAGGAAACTGAATTCCTGATGCACTGCTATCCACTTCCACAAAAGACAAATACAAGCTTGATGGATCAGTGGAAACTCATTTTCTAGTACCGTTCCTTTGCATTTGTCTGATTATTATTAAAAAAAAAATCCTATTGTGAAAAATCGTGTCCATTTGGCCTTTGGCTATGGTGAACTTGCTATGTTAATTCACTCATTGCATTAGACGTGGGAATGAGATTCGGAAATATTCATTTCTGAGGGAAATTAAACCAACATTGATCATGATGAGGGAAAGCAATGGCTTTACTCCTTTAATTACGGTCAGGATATAAATGTATCAATGTATCATGCTTTTTTAGTTCTGTGGATCCTATGTTGTGTCAGGTGTGTGAAGCGCCTCTGGACTACGACAGAGAAATATATTGCTTAGCCGAAGCCAACCTGAGAAGCTTTTACAGGTACAAATGCTATTTTAAGGGTTATGAATCTGAGAGTGTGTGTGCTCACAGGAGGAGTCAGTCTTGTTAACACATCGTGATTTCACACCTAACCACCGCCATCCTTTCAGGGAGTGAGATGTGTGTGTGAACAAAAATGCACAAATCTACTTGATGCAGTTGAGTCACAAATATCTCTTAAACGTTATGAATATGAAGTGCTTTTTGCCTCTTGATTTTTTCTCAGATCATTGCATACTTGTCTGATGGATAACTTGACAAAAACATTTATGTTATCTTTTTAGAGGTAAACCTTCTGCTATGCTTATTCCTAGTAATCTATAATTCTTAATTTAGAAAGAGTAATGAACATTTTTAGAAAAGTCAGAAAATGAATTGTATAGTTACAATGAGATTATATAATTTGTGAAATAAATTATCATATAAATGTTCCCTTTATATATAAAATAATTTTTTATTTTTATAATTTCCATTTTGATTTTCATTGCACGTTTAATATTTTCGCTGTGGTTTTGCCTTTTTTAATTAGATTTTTTTAACTAAATTAAAATAAAAATTTTGAAATTGAAAGTTTTTAATATATATATATATATATTGCAGTTAACAGGTATTTTATTTGAAGTAGGGAAAAGGTTTCAGATTTAGTTTTCGTTATAACCCTGAAAATGAACAAAAAGTATAAACATAATTATACATAACATTCTTTATGATTTCTTCTTTAAATTAAAAAATAGTTTTGGATTGTTTTTAGTCATTGGTTAGTTTCATTGGTTGTTTTATTCTCTTAATGTTTTATAGTCTTTTTGATGTTTGTATTTAATTGATCATACATAAAATTCTGATTTATTTCTCTGTAATTCTTCTCTGTTCTTCTCTCCCACACAGCCCTGACATTGTAAGACTAATTTAATGTATCAATTATTCTTATGCTAATTAGGGTACAGTTTCCCAAGGTTAGCATCACAGATGGCGATAAAACCTCACATGCATCTCGTCTCCTTTTACTCTCTGTCAAACTGTCTCACAAAGCCTGGAAGAACAGAGCAACAATATTTGCATACTTTTGTCCACTCTAATCCAGCATATCGCATACAACACTGGTGTAGTGTAACACCACCACCCCCTCCCACGACACACACACTCACACACACCACGAGACACACACACATCCCTTTCTTTTCATTGTGCTTTGCTAGCATGTGCCATTTTCTCAAGTCTGAATCCTCCATACAGCAGTCAAAACGGTGGCAGCTAGAGAAAATGTCATAATTATGTTGAGCCATGAGGTCACAACAACAGGAAGTGTTGCCATAAAACTCTCTAATATTTTAGATTAAATATTTAACAAATGAAGCAGCAAGAATATATAATTATACATAATGTATATTTAAACAAATAAATATAAATGTCATAAAATAATAATAATAAAAATCATTTTTTTTATTAAAAAAAACAAAAAAAGTTATATTTTTATATAAAATATATTTTATGTTTGTTTAGGAAAATTGATGGCCAGACTTATGCAGTTATTTACAATGTTGTTGGTCTTATTATTTATTAGTGCACATTATTCTAAAGAATAAATAATTCTTTAAAAATGTAATATAAACACTTACAAAAAATAATTGTATATATATATATTTAATATATAAATATATATTTGTTTATATATTTATGTGTATACATGTATATGTATGTATGTTTTTGTATATATGTGTGTGTGTGTGTGTGTGTGTGTGTGTAACTTATGTGGACAGTTTAATTTACATTATTCTTAATCAAATCACTAAATGTGTTTCTGATCTTGAAGTACACATGTAATATATAAGAGAAAAAGTTTTATTTGTTTTTTTAAAACAATGTTTAAATTTGACTTTATATGGTAAATCATATGGTGATTTTATAATATATATATATATATTTTTTTTTTTTTGCCAATTCTTCAAAAGCGCATGAAGTGTTTGTCATAAACTAAAAAAAATGATTTAAAAACTATATTGATTCAACATTGCATGCATGTTATTGTAACATCATATCATTTTTTAGCAAAATGTAATATCTTTTTTTCTGTCTGACACCTTTCTTCTGTTGCAACCAAGGTGAAGTAAATCAAATTAACCAATAATATCACAGGCTTTTTTCACAATCCAATCAAATGCGATGTCTTGTATCCCTGACACAGACTTATGTAGTATTTTACACTGTATTATGCTGGATTTTGTGAGACCCTATAACCTCTGGCTGTACGCAAGGTTCAACAAAGCTCGTGTGAACTCATTAGGGAGCATTATCTGAGAACATTATCTGAGCTAATCACAAAAGCAGAGTGCCAAGTTCTCTTTCTCCGAGCCCGGTCCTGGTCTAATGGCTCGGGGTGGCAAACGCTAGTTCCTCTTTTCCCATTTCACACACCAGCCGAATTTTACCCCAACAAGAGCCATGAGTTTTCGGGCCAGTGTGCTTTCTGTGACAACAGAGATATACCAGCGGAAGCAATGGTCCATTTTCGCACACACAAAATAGTAGATAAATGGTTTGCATTGCTTAGAAATTTCCCAGATTCTAAAATGAACAAAAGACCCCCATTTTCAGCACATACATACTTATTAAACACACATATAGATGCCATGTCTTAAGGAGAGATTTTATGCCTGCCGTGTCTTACTATTATGTAAAATTAGGTGGTGGAGAGAACAGGAAGATGAAAGGGTTTGGGGGAAATTATCCTTGCGCCAAACTCATCCGCTGTCTAATTACAGTAACATGCTTTCTTCATGGGAGAGTGTTACATGAACCTTTCTCTCTCTCTCTCTGTTGAGTGCTGCAGAATAGGAACGACTGCATATGTGCCGAGGATTTAGATGAATCCATAATTCTCTGAATCCGGAGGTGTCATACACACAGGAAACACCATTAAAAACCTCGTGTAAATAAGAATAAAGAACCAAAGAGGGAAAAAATGATAGCCAAATATATGATATGCTGTGATATTTCCACACAATTTAAGCTTTTAATTTGCTATTAATAATTATCGCTTTGTCATATGGATCTTTAACTTGAATATTTGCATTACTAATTAATGTTTCATATTACCGTAATTCATAAGAAACAAGCTAGACCATCTTCAAAACGCCTCTCGGGCAAGGGGAAAGATTAAATTCTCAGAAACTGTTTACCAAGCTTATGATTTAATTTCATTTTTTAAATCACCAATGAAATCTGACAACAACTGTCTCATAAATGTTCCTGAGTGCACGTCTAAGAACGCTGACTGTTTCTATAGCAACCAGGACTTCTAACGGCAGCTGCAGTGACACGCCGACTTAACCGATTCGGGATTGGCTCTTTCACTCAGAAGGCGGGGCTTCCATCAATAGATCGGCCATATTGATTGTTGCATTTTTCCCCATTCAAAACTAATACGAGTGACACGTCTAGGGTATTCTACAGTCTTTGCTCATATGCACATTCATGTAACGTTATATATTACCCACTATCAGTCTCTGCACATGGCCCTCTCGCGGTTGAACTATAAAATTGCAAATTACTTGCGGAGAAACATTGGTTAAGAAATTACATGCCTGCAAATCTTTAAGTGTACTCCCACATTAATGACATTTGTTCTTTTCTAACCAAGTTTAGCAGTTTATTGCAGTTTTATTATTGATGCATTATCGTATTCTTTTTAAGTTAAGAGCCCCAAATGGTTTATTGCTTTAAAAGCATATTTTCACCAGACACAAAATGAAATAAAGGATCTTTTTTTGTGTAGATAGCATCTGTATTTTATTGATATTGGTTATAGATGACCAAAACTCCCTTTCTAATGGATTTTCATGTCATTCTCTCCTGTTGTGAAGGGGCCCCCCCGCCCCCTCTCCAACAAGAACCTTCCGTGAGAATTTGACGTGAAGATGTCATGACAAGCTTGGCCTTTCTCTCTTTCCTGCGGCTTGTGCGACCAATGGCCAAAAGATTTTGTGGCGGAGGGACTGTGAGAAGCATGTTCCTCTCCCCCTCCTCTCGGCTTTACCCCTCTGGTTCCCATCCGCTTCCGAAGCTCTTAACAGCCCGAGCCGAGAGCTCGTAACCCCCAGCACACCCTAATGAGAGACCCGGGGACAATGCTGGCATTGTTTGGTTCCTCAGCCCAAGAACAATGGATGTTTACCCAAGCAGTTGTCCGACCCAAACTCTACCGTTGATTACTGTTGGGTCTCCTGATTAACTCTGCTCCTCACCCCAGCACAATGGACCCTTTGACTGGGCCATCGTAAGCCCCCTCCAATTTGTCCTCCCCTCCTTCACTTTTTCTCTCCATCGCCACTCTTAACACAGAACTCAATCATGAGACCCGAGAGATAGCAGAGTCTCTCATAGGGCTGAAATATTGCTGCTTAATCACCACTCACTTCACCAAAGAGACATTAACAGAGGAATGAAAACTGTCTGGAAAAAGACAAGTATGGACTTGAACTTCAGTATTGTAAAAAAAGCATGCAAAATTATCTAGCATCCCTAAAATAAGGCCTTTGCGCCTTAAAGCATGGTTTTGGTATATCCTCTGCACATAAAAGGTTTTCCGAGAATATAAAGTGAAAATGATTCTTAATCTTATATACGTTTTGCAGAGTGTTTAAATGCAGTTTATTCAACCAAAATATAAAAAGAAAAAATTTGTCATATGATCCTTTAGAAATAATTTTAAGATGCTGATTTGCTGCATTTTTGATGAAAAAGTGTTGAAAGAGTTATTCTGCTTTACTTTTTGTTTCTTTTCACAATTCTATAGACAGTTCAAAAGAACAACATTTATTTGAAAAAAAAAAAACATGTATACATTTCTTTACTGTCACTTTTGATCAATTAAATGCATTGTTGCAATTTAATATTAATTACTTAACCCAATACTTTTGAACAGTATTCAAATACTCCGGGTGTGTGTTCACGGTGTGTGTGTGTTCACTGCTGTGTGTGTGCACTTTGGATGGGTTAAATGCAGAGCACGAATTCTGAGTATGGGTCACCATACTTGGCTGTATGTCACTTCACTTCAAATTCTCTAAATACTATACTAAATTTCAGCAACATAAACTGCTGTTGAAGTTTATATCATCAAATCTAAGTTATGTTATAGCTATACTGGTAGCACTTTATTTTACAGTCCTGTTCCCCATGTACCATGTACTTATTATAGTAATTGCAATAACTATGTAATAACTAGGTACTAACCCTGAACCTAACCCTAACCCATGTAGTTACCTTGTATTACCAGAACTTTCTTAGATAAATACACTGTAAGTGCACTATAAGTACATGGAAGTACACGTACTGTAAAATAAATTGCAACCGCTATACTATACCAAAACTTACACAAACAATGTTTTGTTTGCTTATACTTATACATTCATACATCCATGTTTATCAATGATTTGGATTCAAACTTTCACACAACATATTTCAGATGTAAATCCCTGTGTAAAATGGGTTTAAAGTGATCCTGGTTTTATAAAGCTTGTAAATTTCAAGTCCAGTTTTACAGTGCCTCTTCACACCATCAATGCACATACTGTATGGAATGGCCCACAAATTTTGTGCAAAATGCATTTAACAAAATCTGGTGGGCTGAAACAGTCAATTAAGTTGAATTCTTTGCATCCAAGCTTTTCCCTTTCAATTTAATTTCGCATGCATATTGCATGACATCAGCATATCAATCTACTCACTGTAATTCAGTAATGTGTCAACTGATTAACGAATAACATTGGAAACACACTACATGAATCGCATTTCAGAATTTTTAGAGCCTGGTCTGTTGCCTTTTGAAATAACGTGCAGCTCTGCAGTGTGTGCTTCTATGGCCGTCAGCACTGCGACATGCATGCACACACACACACACACACACACACACACACACACACTCCACTGAATGTCTGCAGTCGGCCCATCTGCCCAGCAGAGCTGCTCAGTATCCAGGCTCCAGTATTCAGATGAGACCCGTGCAGATTAATAAATCATTAAGACGGTGCTGTCTATAACGGCCTCATTCACACGCTCTCTGGACACTGTGTGTCTGCTGCGAGCCCGGCATTAGACATGCAAGAATGTTAATGTCGACACGCATTATAAGAGGCTTGTGAGGCGTCTGTCTGCATGCTGGGGCTGTGCACATCTCGCCATATTGTGTCTGAGAGAGAAGCCCTCTAGTCTGGAGTAAGAAAGCCCACTTTAATGTACCAAAGGACAGACGTACCAATAAACGTATAGAATATGGCCTAAATATGAAGCATTTTGTGACTATGATTTTAAAACAAAACTCTGGTCTAAGAATGTAATATTTATTGAATGTAAATTAAATGTATTCAAATATAAATGAAAAACAAATATAAATCAGAATGATTTTAATAAGAGATACTATTATAGTTTTTATTAATATTTTGAATCCGTTTTTTTTTTTTTATAACAGAATTAAAATGAGTTGAAAAACATTTTCTTATACAACGTGTGTGTGCAATTTCTTTCTTTGAATTAGCAATATTTTTTTTTCACATAGGAGGATAATTTAATGTTTCTTCCTTTTTCTTCCCTTTTCTTTTTTTTACGTAAAAACATTAGCGCACAGGAAAGGACACCTGTTTTTTCATTTTTGTTCTACTTTCTAGTCCATTCAAAGCATTTTGTCTCCTGCTTAACCCAGCACTTTAAGTACACAGTGAGGGGGGTGATTGCATCACAAAGAAAAGCACCAAGTCCATACCCCTATTTTGGCTTTGCAATTTGCATGCATTTGCATGATTTTATTATGCACATGCCTTTTGTTCCCTGGGTGGGAACCATGAAAAAAAAAAAAGAGCCCATGTAAATCCACCTCACACACAAAAATACACATTTGCAGTTGGATAGGAAGATTTTGATGAAAGCTGGGCTGCTAATATTTACACAGCGGTACATGTTTAGCAACAATCAACAAATTAGCTGCTGATAAAATATGGATAGTTCTTTGTGGGTTGTTTTGTTGTTGCTTATTGATATTTGCATGCTGTTTTATTCTATTATTTATCCTATTTCTGTGCAAACACACACACACACACACAATGCTTTCAGCTTCATGCAGACCCACCGTTTCGTCATTCACATCATTAGCGTCTGCTATCACAGAGAACTTCAATGGGAGTCTAATGTAACAGTCCAATTCGACTGACTTGATTTGAAGAAATAGGTCAGGGGTTTAATGTTGCCTTTGGCCTGGTTTAGAACCCTGATTCAGACACGCACACACACACACACACACACACACACACACACACACACACACACACACACACATCGTGATTGTTGAGTCTTCTGGCTCAATAAACATTTTCTTTGACCAAAGTAATTCTTATAGTGCAGCAAAGTCTTTTTTCGAACACGTCTTTGGCATTAACAATGCAACTTAGCATTACAATATTATTAACAGCCATCCATCTAATTTTTTTCCACTCATGTTTTTGGTCATTTGAATGCATATCTTTTTGCTTTTGGTTTTGTATGCATGCAGTAGGAAAACAAATCTCAGATGGGCTACGAGCATCTTGAGCAAACACGCACATGTGTATGTGTCTATGAATGGTCTGCAGAGGATGTTCACATCCCTTTTTCTGGCCTCTGGCTCTCCACTCACCTCATGTTGCATCAGCCTCATGAGGCAGCGCTGCCTCCGCTTCCTCCTGCGGGCGACTCCGAGCTCCAGCTGCCTCAAACACACACAGAGAAACACAGAGATTTCATATTATACCCACAACAATAAAGGCATATACTATTCTGTTAGCTTTACTACATAATGGAGCTCAGTATCTCATATTTATAATTCATGAATTACATTTGCTGTACATGTTTATCCAAAGCAACTTAAGAAAACATTTGATCAGTTCATGCATTTCTGGGGAATCAAACCCATGACCTGCTGTTTGAGCTACATTTTAATTACACGATACAGACTATTTTTAATGCCATTTTATGCAATAAATTTTACTAGACCGTATTTGATTGTAGTTGAAATGAAAAAAAGTTATGCTCAAGCCACTGATGTGACTCTAAAATGATCACAATTCCTCTCTGGTATCGCTGTACTATGGAATGTTTCTATTGTTTTTATAGTGCATGAGTATAAGTGGCAACTATTATTGCATGTACATCTTAAATGTGTAAATTATTAACAGCGTTTCTCATGTCAGCCATCTATCTGTACTCATTTTGGTCATATTTCATTTATGCCACTGATGTGATTTGAAAAGTAAGCAAAATTCCTCTCTCGGTATCACCAAACTATGAAATGTTGAGCATGTTTAAAATGTGTGCAATGTTCTGATATAAATGGATTAGGGTGAAATATGAAATGAGTGTGTGAACTATAAAACACATTTGTTTTCATTGTATAAAAGCAAAAACTATTTCTTCATCCATGTGGTTTAAGTGGTTTATCTATGCAACAATGCTGTACGTAATGGTGAGCTCAATATCTCATATGGTACATATAATATCTAATTTACAGGTTACATTTACCATACATTTTTATCCAAAGCAACTTAAATTGGATTCAAAACGATACATTGGATTCCTGGGGAAACAAACCCATGACCTACTGGTTGAGCTCCCTTTTATTTACAACATACCAGGCAGTTTTAATGGACGTTATTTGATTGTAGTCTAAAAGAAAGAATAAAGGCCACAATCTAAATACGTTCATGCTTAAGATTTTTTTCACAAGTACTTAACTATCAACGACACCTATTACTGCGTGAATATCTTTAATCTGATAGAATTATTTAACAGCGTTTCTCATATCTGCTATCTATCTGTACTAATTCTGTTCATATTTCATGAATGCCAGTGATGTGACTTCAAAAGTAATCAAAATTCCTCTCTTTCCTGTCACTGTACAATGAAATGTTGAGCATATTTAAAATGTGTGCACTGTTAAGTAGCGTGTAAGCTAAAGCAGTCATTAAACACATCTTTGTTTTCGCTAAAGAAACGCAGAACTACAATGTCTTCATCTATATGCTCTTTATACTGTACATGTGACGCCGAATCAAAACACAAGATGCCAAATGTTCATCAAAAGTGGCTCTCCTGAGAATCTCCAGGCAGTGTGATTACCACCAATCATACGCCGGAGCTCAGGGTGCTAAACCAATGAAAATGGTGCTAATTAGAAAATTGGTATTCATGGTAACAGGCAGCCGTTGTGCTGTCACATATGCAAAGCGCGCGAGGTGTGTGTGTGAGTGTGTGTGCCAGCAGACATTTTGGGATTGCCCTCTCAGTCTCCACTGCCAAAGCCATAAGATGGTGGCAAACAGGAGGCATCGCTTCCACGGTGGACAATGACGTGTTTGGAGATGCCCATGAACCGCTGACGGTTAATTAAAAGGGTCTTACTGTACAGATTATCATTTTCAGATTACGTCTTTTCAACGTCACACAGATCAGTGCTTTTATTGCTTTCCCTGCAGTCAAAAAAGCTTTATTTTTATATTTGATTGTTAAATTAACCTTGGTTTTGTCGGAATACAAAAATACATTGATTTTTACAACAAAGCAAAAAAAAAATATTACAGTCAAGATTTCATGCTTGCAACAATTCCATGTTAATTCTGTTGTATTCAGTCTTGATATCCATGCATCTGTGTGTTTGCCCTCAACTGAAGGAAAAGCGGCTCCTTGTGTCTCTCCATCAAAATCCCAGAGTCTCTTAGTAAATTAGCAGTCTCGTTGTATTAATGAGCTGGCTCAACGTTTATGAAGTACAAAGTCATTTGCAGATTGCGCTATCAGCTGTTGTTGAAAATATTAAAAGAGTTGTTCTAAATCTGAGATGGAAACACAATTAGAGGATATCAGGATTTGATCTCCGTATATTCGTAGCCCATTCATTCATTCAAGAATATCAGCTTGTTTTAGCTGGGAAATGCAGCTGATCTTTATTATAAGGCTGATATGGTTCAGTTTTAATATCCTTCAGTGTTGATGACAGATTATGTTCTCATTATAAATAGCTCTCAGAAGATCTAAGATAGTAATATATCTGTGACTAAAGCACAGTTACATGAGGTGATTCTCATTACACTTATTGCAGCTATAGACACACTGGCACCTCCGGCTCATATAGAGTCAGCTCGCCTCATCATCTCCATGGAAACCCCAATCAGCTCAAGAGCTCATCGCACATGACAGATTTGCCAAAAGTGGGAGGACACATCATAACTGCAGATTGATTAACAGATATTCTTGTGCTCTCTCTCTTTCACTACTAAATCATTTACAGTTTCTTTATTTAGTTCAGGTGTTGAAATAGGAAGCGGTAGAATTATCAGTGATAATATTACATTTTTGTTATCGTAATATAATTTAACCAAAGTCATTTAATGTCCTCCCAACCCCAAAACAACGAATGAATTAATTTAAAATAAATAAATAAATAAATAATGCAATCTGTGTGATCTAATGAATGATTTGGATGATATGTTTCAGATCACTTCTTTAAAATTTTACATTTATCAAATATTCTGATTAACCCAAGTGGCCCATTTCTGTTTTCTTTCCTTGTGAAGCAAACGGGTGTAAACATCCCTCAACACAAATAAATATTAATGTTTGTTTTTTTTCTTTCTCTCAAGTTCTATCCTCTTTTTTTTGGCACGAGTCCTTTTGTGACATCAAGTGGTGACCCATCTGACCTCTGATGTCCTCTGTCCCAAAGGAATCAAAGTTCAGAGTTCAGCATGTGCTTCATGGTCAAGTTCAAATTCAAGTTCAAGCTGACCATCACAACTGATTCCATGTGCCAAAATACACAACACAGCAACAAAAATGATGTGAAACAATGTCAATATCATTGAGCAGCACCCAGAAACCCTCATGATGTTGTTCTATCAGAAGGGTTGCATTGGCACATTTATTTTATTTATTGAATTGTAGCACAAAACACTATGATAACACAAATAAAAAATTACTTTTTAAATAAAATCCAAACAAAAAGTGATGGTTTGCGCTGGGAATTCCCCATTCTGCATTAATGAGTTATAAAATGATTCATTCTTTTTAAATTCTAAAACATAAAAGTACATTTCATTTACATTTTCTACAAAAAATATAAGGTAATTCATACTACTACTTACAAACAAAAAAAATCCAAATACTATGAGGTAATTTATACCTTATATTTATACATTTCTTTTTTTCTGTAAGAAGAAGAAGAAAAATAGAAGATAAAAAGTCAACTGAATGTGAAAGAAAACATGGTAACAACTTTTTGTCAATGATATTCCTAATGTACAGCCAGATGCTTAATGAGGTGTATGAGAGAGCCTCTAAAATCAGTTGTCAGCTCTTTGGCCTCTACATCGGCCTAGTCGTGGATAGTTTACGAGTCGTGTGTGGATGTGTAAGTACAGCATCCCGTTCCACATTCCCGTCACACACAGGCTCTCCAGCATCCTCCATTCACCCCATCTCCGCTGTTCCACCCTCCACAGAGATGCAGATGAGCAGGGCGCACTTGGGCCCCCCTCACAGGGCTGTCTGTCATATTCTGCCCCAGACAAGACATTGCCCACTTGCCCTCGAGCGTGGGAATGGGGGTCCACGGGCGTTCACATCATCTCCCCCACGTGCGCTCGACCGCATTAATTAAGGATGAGTTTCTATGCCGATTCCTTCCTCCATCCCATTATGTCCCAATTATTTCATTTGAGGAGCTTGAATAAGTCCAGAGTCAACGATCCTCGGACGCACGTGGGTTCCAATGAGCTGACAACTACAACAAACTTACGCCTTTTGTCTCCCATGTGCTTTGCATGCATCTTTTCATCCAAAAGCTTTAATATAATATAACAAACAAACCATCCTGAAGCGTTTACATGTGCAACAATACATCAAACGCTGATATATTTAATGCTCCACGTTGAGATGCTGATAGAAGCGGTTCTTACTTTCGGTTATCTAGCTTTATGACGACCAGCACACTCATACAGCTAGATAACCAAAGATAACAACACGCCTCCAACGTGATGTGTCAAAGCACAAATTACTCCAAGTGGGCAGATGCGAGTAATTAGTTGCACGCAAAAAAAAAAATGAAATAAATAAAAAACCCAGAAAGTTCATCCAAATGAGGCAGATCCCGTGCAACTGGGCTCGCGCGCGTAATTGTTGAACTTCTTAATTATTGGCTCGAAGGATTAAGGCAACCCTACAAGACGCGAGCCTGCTACATCCATCCATAGCAGCGAGGATGCTTTTATTCCAGTCGGAGCTCGGCTTGGCTGGATTTACAGTGCGGTGCGCATGAAATCCTGCGTATCCAGGCAAGAGAATAAACGGGCACGCAGCAAAAAACGCAAGGCATAAATACAGCATCGGGCACAGAGCGAGAGCTGGAGAGTAAACACATGCTCGCTTGGGTATGGGCTTCAAATATCACTCTCGCATGATGCGTAAAATGCGCGCAGGTTTGATCCGGAGGCATTTTCGCTCTTCTTGCTCGGGTAACATCATGACGTCCTTATGGCACACGGATGACGTGCTCACGGATGACAGGACTGACGCACTCAATGGGCTCCATCTCTAGTGCCCAAAATGCGCACAAACCTCGTGAGGTCAGAGGTTTCGAGGTCGCGCCGGATTTAAATGTCCATTTGGAGACGCACGCGGCGACGCGCACCGACTTGCCCCTTTTCTGCTGTGTGCAATTATGAATACAGCCCAGGATCACAAATTAACCAGGGCTTGAAGGAATAAAATGCCAGCCTGCATGAAATGACCCCACATATTTAAAAATGTCAATTCTTCTGCTTTTCCAACATTTTATAGGATATTCTAAACTACTCTTTTTTTGTAAAAGATAAATATTTATACACAAAGGACATAAATGCCATGAAAATCAACTTCAGATGGAAAATATTGCTCAGTAATTTATGATACTGTTATGGAGTTCATCTTTTCCGTGCAGTTGGTTAGTATTAGGCACAAGAGTGAAACTTAAACTTCTTTTGCACAACAAAGTTTTCACGGCATTGCTTTTGTAATTATGAATTGAAATGAATTAATCATTACGCGTCTCTTAGATTTCAGAAATACTTCACTGATCTATTGCAATGTAAACAAGCCTGTAAACGATTCAATATTACTGAATATTATAAGCATTTTTGTTCTTTAGTTTGCCTTACCAGATTCGTCAGCAGCTGATTCCAGTTCACTCGTCAACAGTAATACAAGCATTAAAAAACGCTAAATAAAATATTGTCACGAGAAAGATGCACAAAATGGCCTAACCAGTATTTCATAACTAATTAAAGCAACATCTGTATGTAAATGCATCTAAATAAATTTTCTCTTACATATTTAACCTTAGTCCACATACAATCGACAAATACAAACACACATATATAGACTAAATGTTTTTCATATACTCTACTAGAAAATATATACACCTATGAGAAAGATTTCCTTAAACATCTGAATGATATATATATATATATATATATATATATATATATATATATATATATATATATATATATATATATATATATATATATTTTTTTTTTTTTTTTTTTTTTTTTTACAGTAGAACAAAGGTTTAGTTTGATTTTACAGGCTTCAGAACGACTTAAATTCACGTTCTTAAAAGAAATAAAACATTTAGCACATAATTTTAAAGCATAATACCATTTTATCTGTTATCTTTCAGCAGCTCTTAATTTACCCACCCTGAAGCAATTAACCACTTAGTGTTCTGCGTGACGTCACACAGAGGACAATTAACACTTATTTATCTGTTATCGTCTTTGCTGAACACCCAGTGACTCGCAGGTCAACGAAGCATGTGTTAATAAAGTATAACGACTTTCAGTTAGACAGGAGTGTTTTAAAAAATTACATAAAATAAGCCTATTATTTAATCAGCAAAACATTATTTTTGAAAATAATACAACATTTTAAATAGCTTGATTTATCAATAAGTTTTCTTTCTTTTCTTTTTTTTGACAGGGACACCCGAGCAAACACAGGCCAAATATTTCACAAATTATTATTCTTCCTTTCATGAAAATCCACGATATGAAAGCTACAGATTTCACATGGCCGATGTTTGCAAAATTAGAAGCACAGGCTACTTACATTCTCCTTGGACTCCTCATGGCATTGAAAAACCGCTCATCTGGATGTGAAACGGATAAACGAGCATCCTCGATTAGAAATCACATCCACGAAATCCTTCCACCACTTGTTTGCTGGAGATGCACGGGGCATCGTCGTTTGAAAGCATCTTATTCCATCCACAGGATGAGAAGGTGTGAGGGAAGAGCAGAACTTCATCACAGGGCTGAGAGCGAATGGAAAGTGCGGCGTGAACCCTGCAAGTTTGGGGAGGTTTGGGGTGGTGGGGGGGGGGGTGAATTTATGATCCACCCCTTCTACCTCTGCATTATACGCGCGATGATATTAATATTTAATTCAACTTGCTGTTGAGTTCTTGTTGCGCGAAGGTCTTCAAAATGTCCAAATGAAATGTGACCAGGTGTGACTCACCTGAAAAGGATCTGTGTGTCCAGCATGTCTGCACATGCAAGTGTTGTTTTTCATGCGTAGCCTATCTACTCACATTTTCTACAATTTGGGTACAATTATACATTTCCCACTCACGAAGAGTAGCGTTTTTCTTCTAATTACTTTACCAATTCACTTTCTATTACTATTAATCTCTATGGGTTTTAGACTCGTTTGATGCAGGACTGGAGGGGGTCACGTTCAGTGACGTCATCGTGTTTGTTACGTGCAGCCATATTTAGATACTCAGAGGAAATTAGTGATGCTCAATATGCAAATTAAGCCATAATGACTACGACATTCAGACGAAACAATGTCTCGTGCATAATAATAATAATAATAATAATAATAATTTTCTAGGGAGTATGTTGGTCTATGAGTTTATTTTTTATTCTGGATGTTAATGACGTTGGAAGGAAATCAGAGCATGTTAGAAATTAACGCGTGTAATAATCAGCTGCTTGATGTGTCTTTGTGTTTGTCACCAGGCAGAACAGCGGCTTCATTTGCGTCAGGAGCTCATCTGGAGCTTATTCTTTGAGAATTTCAAAGCACCTCAAACTTTTTTTTCTTTTTCTTTCATCAGCAGGTGAGTATTTTGATTTGTCTAGAATGGTTTGTTGGAATATTATTTTTTCTTTGTTTTTAATTCTGGTTTATTTCTCACGGAAATCAAAAGGAATATTGTCTTGATTAAACAGTTTAGTTTTAGGAGAAACACATGCATATTATATGCTACAACGTCAGACAATTTTCATTGCAACCAGATTTTTGCACCCTAATTTGCGAGTAGATTTATGAATCAACACTAAAGGGAATGGTATAAACTAAGATATATATGATGTATTCTAAATAAGCCAACAATATTCCTAAAGCTAGATTTGACATGAAAAGGCACTGGTCCGGGTGGAAGTGACTCCGGCAGCTCCTGTCTCGAGTTCATGCTGATTGTGGATGTCTCAGTCTGTCCATCACGGGGACACAAGAGCAAATCGCAAACATCTTTCATGTTTCCCATAATGTAAAATTATAATTATTAATAACATTGATAAAAATAAAATGATTATTTGTGTCTGAACGCAAATAATGTTTATAAGAATGTCTTAAAATAAAACAATTAAAATATGTTGCCTATTTAGTACCTAGAACTACCATATTAATTAAATACCATATATATTAAATATATGTTAGAATGTGAGATATCCGCTATTTGGTAAGAGACTTTTATAGACATTGATAAATCCGAGAAAATAAATAGCCTACATCTCGCCATCTCAGAATTTTGGAAGCGAAATCTGTGTGTTTAGCCTAGACATTTAATCTTATTTTATTGACCATTTTATTTAAAATGCATTTCTTATCAGTTCATGTATTTTATTTTAGAACATGTTATGCATTACTCGAGCTTCATATTTCGACAGTTGTTCATTCTGACAGGAACCATTACGCCTATAGAGAGTCTCTACAAGGATAGCTGACCAGTCGTGTGTGTGTGTGTGTGTGTGTGTGTGTGTGTGAGAGATCTGTCTGTTATTGAGTTACAGCGACACCTGGCGGCAGCTTCAGTCCAACAGGAGCTTTTCCATCACGAAGCTAAAAAAATCGACGATCGTTGTCGTTGAAATACTGTAATGCAATTTTCATTTATCACAGTTTTCAGACAGTCAAAGGCTTATTTTTCACAGCAGATTAAATAGCAGTCTGATAGGATATTTTGAGCTGCACTTCTTCATAAATTTAATATCTATCTATCTATCTATCTATCTATCTATCTATCTATCTATCTATCTATCTATCTATCTATCTATCAGAGATTATATCTAAATATATGCAAAGCTTTAAACATTATTGATGTGTTCGTACTTTATATGTATTTGACTATTCTCAAAAAATAAAAAATAAAAATAAATAAATAAATATCATTATAGAAGTAATTACTGCTGTTGGTCGTGATCTGAAATATGTTTTATTGTGATTGTGAAAAATAATTTTTATTTGGTTTGTCGTTTTTGATGGTAATTTTAATGGCATAAACAAAGATCTATATTATGGTATATTAAAACGCATTAACGTGCATTTACTTAATTCACATTTCCTCGTGCTGTCGACTGGAGTAGGTTTTCTTGTTTAATTTCAGCTTTACATTGTGTATGATAACTAATTTCGACGATTTTAATTTCACGGAAGATTTGTCTGAGTGTATCTCGAGACATCGCTATATTACCAAACCCGACTTGATATTTGTATTATTGTAAAATAATAATAATAATAATAATAAAATAAGAATGATTCGACAGCCATTCTAATAGGCTAATAATTAAAAAATAAAAACAAAAAACGCGCTTTTATAAACATATTCTCTTTATGAAACGGTTGTATTTCGAACCAAAAAGTCTAGCTTTATTTTAATATAGAAGCAGAAATTCTGTCCGTTCCTTTTACTTCCTGCCTTCATTATTAATTGTATATCACGTCACATTAAGTCAATAAAGGTGTTAAATGTAATTTGAATTCTTCCAGCAATAAATATGTGTAACAGAACCATAAATGTTTTCGACAATGTGTTTGTCCTTGCAAAATGATTTTAAAAGAGCATTTGATGTATCTGGATATTAAAGGAAAAAATAAAGGTATAGGAATGAGTCCATCAAACCATAGCAGAACATAGCAATTTCATATTCCATAAATTTAAAAATTTCATAAAAAGTTTACTGTAGACTTATGTTTTAAATATGAAGTTGAAGATCTCAGTTTAGGCTGTGAAATGAGAGTGAGCTCAAAAGCTGAATATGTCATGATGGTGTAAAATAAGGATTTATGCCTCTTAGTTTTGACTGAAGCTGCACGTTTTACCACAGTAGTTTGATAAGTGTGTTTTAAAGACTGTTAAAAAAACACTACAAAAACTACACACTGAGGGAGCTAGACTGGTAGTATTCTGCACCAACCTTGCTATCAGGAATCGTTTTCAGAATTTGGCCAATGTTCTGTCAATGTTCTCTTAAAGTAGCCCAACGTTAATATAGTGGGGAAAATCCAAATGTAACATTCCCATAATGTTTGCAAAAATGTCAAAATTAAATGTTCTCTTTTAAAACGTTTACAGTCTACGTGTAAAGTCCATAACCTGATGAAACAACCAAAAGAAAAAAAAAAAAGTTTTCAACATCGATAATAAT
The DNA here is from genome assembly GCF_003368295.1 of Carassius auratus. Classification (NCBI taxonomy): domain Eukaryota; kingdom Metazoa; phylum Chordata; class Actinopteri; order Cypriniformes; family Cyprinidae; genus Carassius; species Carassius auratus. The sequence goes on from NC_039252.1 coordinate 21,087,422, forward strand.
AAGAAGAGTTTAAACAGCAACTAAGTACATTAGAATGATTTCTGAAGGATCATGTGACACTAATAATGCAAAAAATTCAGCTTTGCATCACAGGAATAAATGACATTTTTCGATATATTCACATAGAAACCAGTTATTATAACTTGTAAAAATATTTAACAATATTACTGTATGTTTGATCAAATATTTGAAGCCTTGGTGAGGCATACGCAACGTCCATAACCTGATGAATTAAAACAAAACAGGAGATCAGAAAAATGTGAAATTGTTTATATGGCTTTATTTTTGGAGCTCACACTGCTTTACCTTTCTGTTCAACATCGGCAAAGCTTGAAATCACATTCTGACTCATGTGGTCAACAGGTAGCAACAAATGCTCTGCATTTTTATGAAAATATAAGCAAAATGTATTGTACATCTCTTCCACCGGGGATAGGCAGTACATGGCCCGGAGAACTTTAACGTTGTTAACCCGGCTCTGAAATATCAACAACATCTACAAGAGAATTTGTGTATTTGGAAACTCCTCAGCCCCGGGCCCCGTGTTAGTCTTCAAATGATGCGTGATGGCTTTCTCTCTCACTCTGTTAATCGTAAAGAAACCTGCAAATCCTGGCAGGCTCATTTACCCAAAAGCCTAATTGTTATCTATTTACATAAATACGTTGAACCTGCAACACAACAACGTCTGTGATAACATACATTTGCAAGTGAGCATTGACGGTGAGCGTAAAGGCCCCGGTCTGTACGGAAATATTACTTGTACGAGCCCTGAGACACGTCAATGCCTCTATTAATAGTTTAATTATGCGTAATATATTACTGAAACTAAAACATAGCTTTACCAAACAAGAGTACCAGACTTCTCTTTTTAATCCTGTATGCTTGTATACACTGCATAAATTGCATGTATCATTTTTTTGTCTTTTGTAGTTTTCCCCACACGTGGCACAAGCGATGCATGTCCCATGTACCCCGACCCCAAATCACAAACACACCCACCCACCCACCCGCCCCGTTTATCATATATATATCAATTGTAATACTTGATGTAGCACTCACACTTCGCAGAAACATATAGAATAATACTAAAGTGAAATCTTTGCATAGAAAAGCCGTCCGCGATCAGGAGGCCCAGCCCTCGGACAGACGCATGCGCTTGACAGACGGGCTCTGCCGCTCGTCCGGAGAGGGTCTCATCAGTCCCATGGGCGAGTGGAAGTCGACGCGGTGCTCCTCGCGGTCGCTGCCCTCATACGAGCTGCCGCAGCTGCTCAGGCTGTCGACCGGAGAGCGGCCCGCGTCCTGCCGCAGCTGACCCTGCTGCTGCTGCTGGGGCGGAGGCTGGGCGTAGCCCCCCGGGGTGCCTCCGGCCCGGTCTCGGGGAGGAGACACGGGTTCAGACTTGATGTGCAGGCTCTGATTGGATGGCAGCGAGAGGGTGGAGCTCTGACATAACTGCGTGCTGGTGCAGTTCCTGCGGCCGGAGGGAAAAGACACCGTTAGACGCAGAGGAAAATAATGCAACTGCAAAGATTGATGAATTCACACTATTTCTTAGAAATTAATCCGAACTATTTATTTTCTAATGCACCTTCCACACTTTTCAAACAGTAAAGTTTAGAGAGCTACATTTTTTGGATTTAATACATATATTTTTATGAGAAATTGCATGACCAGCAAATTTATTGAAGTAGAAAGTTCAACTTCAATAATAATTTTGATATAAAAGACTGAAATTAATTTGAGATTGTTTTGTATTGTATTATATTAGTTTCACATTTTTTAATTCAAAATGTTGCATTGTAATAAAAATAAAATCCCATATTCGCAGGAAAACAATTTTAGTGAAAAGTTGAACTGAAAATATTAACATGAATTTACGATTCTTATTTTTAGTTTGACATCATTGAATTTTAATAAATTATTATAATGAATAACACATTTTGAATTTGAATAAATGACATTATGATGTGATTACAGTGATTTTTCTGGGGTTATAGTGAGCGTTTCAGCTGATATCCAGTGTGTTTCGGGTGCTTGGGTCAGGGGGATTCTGCTCACCCTAGATGTACAAGACCAGAATGCTGCATGTTTTGCGGCCAGCCGGTCATCGAACCCAGATGAAGAGAAGCCGAGCTGTTAAAACCAGTCAGAGAGGACAGGTCTGCACTGCTGAGAGAATATTCTAGAAGGAGAGAGGAAAGGGAGAAAGATCTCTGTAAAGACTGCTTTCAATCTTCTAGGAGACAGCAAGAGGAAGATGCTCAAAGAACAATAAGTCAATGGCGCCACCTGGTGGTGTATTCAAGACTTTTCATATTGTTCAGATGAACTGAGCAATATATAAACAGTTAATGCAAAAAAAAGAATGACAATAGTAAAATGTGCACAATAAAATATAAAATTAAAATAAACAATACAATTTTAAATACAATAGTATTCAAAACTTTGGGGGAAGAATTTTTTTTTCTTCAAAAGTGACATTAATAATGTTACAAAATACTTCTATTTACAAATTCTGATTCTGTATCTCGCAACCAGCACCAAAACTGTTTTTAACACTGATGATAATAGCAAATCAACATATTAAAATGATTTCTGAAGGATCATGTGACACTGAAGACTGGAGTAATGTGTTGTGTTGTATTATCAGACTCTTACCTGTACCGTATGAGGTAGAGAGGGCTGATGGGTAGCCGCCCATTCCCTGTCCTGGCAGAGTGGGCGTGGCTACAGACACCACCGGTGTGCTCAGAGACTGGGCCGACTGGGAGTTGTTTATTCTCTGGTTCTGTGGGAAACAAATGCGATATTTAAAACAACAGCAACAAAATTGAATTGGTCTGAGTAAATGTGCAGGTGGTGTCACATCTGCCCCATCTAACTGCTTAATAGATCATGTGACCAATAACGGGTAACTACCCTCCACCCCGCACTCATCCAACATCCAGCCAGAGTTCCACTGTTGCTATGGGAACCTCTAAAGCAGTCCCCTTGGCAACAGAGGAATGAGTTTTGTGTGCATTTGACATAAGAACTAGTTTGTCTTTGTTTGATGGTTAATCGTGTTTCACTGCGATTTTGATACTACTTACCAGCAACATGTCAACATCCTCCGACTGGTGAGCAGTGGAAAAGAATACAATTCTAATTAGTCCTAATAAAATCCTACTTTATGACATATACCCGATGGTCTGAATTGGTTTCATATTGGCAATGCTGGTCATCAAACTAACTGCAGCTGAACTTGTAATGGTTGTGTGAACTCACGATGGAGGGCATGGTGTTTTTTGAGCCGGGAGGGATGAGGACTCGCAGGTCGGGCTTGCGGTTGCTCATGCTCATGGTCATGGGCGGAGGAGATTTGGTCTGCATGTTCTTGCTCATGCTCCCCGGAGAGACCAGCAGACCAGGGGAGTTGCGGTGGTTTCCATACCCGTTTCCTGTGGGACAGTCAGAGAGGACGCGTAAGTCGAACACTAGTGACCATACAGAACACATTTCATAAATACAATATAGAACTTACATCAAAACATGAATGGAGATTTATGGAAATGTATTTGATTTCTTTTTTATAAATTATGAAGTAGGGAAAATAAAAACAAATAAACATAAAGCTTTAGGTGTCATAAAAATCATGTCCCTACATTTGCATAATTGACAATTTAACCACATAAATGTCATCTTCAGACAATATGTTTGGTGGAAGTAACAGATTACAAACACCTTTTTTATTTTTTTGCATTTCCTACTAATTTGGTAAATAAATATGCATAATATATACAATGTATATTTTCAAAGAAATTAATTTGTTAATTAAAATCATCTTTATTTTGTGATCCAATTCTCACTATTAACAAACCATTTACTACAACCTTTGCCTTAAACTCCTTATTTGCTGCTTATTAATAATTAGTAAGGTGGTTATTAAGTTTATGTATTGTGTAGGATTAGGGATGTAGAATATGGTCATGCAGAATCTGTGCTTTATAAATGCTACTAAACAGCCAATATGTTATTAATATGCGTGCTAATAAGATAGATAGAAAACTAGATAATTTAGATTTAATTAGTAAGGAAGCATAAAAAGTGACAGTAAATATATTTATAATGCAAAAAAATCCAAATAAACGTTATTTATAACCAAAAAAATTATAATAGTAATAATAATGACTTAATAATAATAGACCACAACTACTACTACTACTTATCTACATTATTATCATTTTAGAATAATAATAATAATAAAAATAATATAAAGAAGAAGAATAGATAAAAAAGTTTCTGTATAATAATAAAGCTAATAACAATATATATATATATATATATATATATATATATATATATATATATATATATATATATATATATATATGTATGTATATATATTAAAATTGACCTTTAGAAGGTTCCACTTCTGTGGTGTTATGAAGCACATCTTTAAAAATATTCAGAAAGATCTTTTGAACTATTCCTTGTTTGAAGAGGTCATAAAAAATGTCCCTTGAACCTTAAAATGACTTGGTGGATCCGACAGCTGTCACAGTTTTTGATAAATCTGTCTAAAACGCAGGAAAAATAATGTCACATGTTATTGGATCTGTGGTTGCTTTCAAGATATTATATCTTTTCATATTTTACGTTACCACATGCTTTCTAAGAAGTCTGCTGCAATATTAGCTCTGTGGTCTTTTTCAAGACGCTGTCACTAAATTGTTGCCATCTGTCACAGTAACACCACAGAACTGACTTACGAGTAACGATTGGGGAAAAAAACAAAAACGTTCAACAGCACTTTCACTTGAACATTTTCTCAGATGTTAACAACAGCTAACAAAGAATCACTTTTAGATGTTTCGATATATCCAGAGACTTGCAAATGGGAGGAAAAAAAGTTGCTAAGTCAATTTAGACTTCTAGTTTTCAACATTTGCTTTTCATTATGGTCCGTTTGGGTCTTCTGCACCAAACGGGTGCTGGTGTTGAAAGCCAGCGAGTAGTACAATGTGCAAAGTCCATTTTCTGTGAGCTTCACTAAAACTCTTTCATGCATGCGTTGGCTCGAATGTTAGCGGCTTTTAATCCTTTTCATCAATGAACTATGTTCACTAACAAACGGTACACCTTTGAGATATTTGGACCTTTTTGTGGTGCAATCAGAGCCTCGAATCTCGGCGTGCTATGAATACGTTGCGTTATATGTTTCGAAGGTGTTGACGGCTTCATCATATTAGAATTCACCGTAGGAAGTTTTTTATGAAACGCTTCTTTAAATATACCCTCGCTGCGACATCCTAAAGCGCCGCACTGGGTAAATATCCGGGGGGGAACTAGCCAAGCAAAAGGAAGCTTTGAATCAAACCGAGTGGCTCCGTCTGTCTGTAAGGACAGCAAACACACACGTATGGTAAATACACATGACTCTTACCAGCGCTGGTGCCCACTCCGCTGCTGAGGTCTGGACCCATAAGGCCACCTGAGGATAGGACAGAGAAGACATTAAACAAGACTAACACTCAAAACACGTACGCCACGCCTGACTGACGCCTCCTTCCTGCAGCCAGACGGGCCGCTCGAAATATATGTACGAGAGCCAGTGTGAAAAAAACCCCATCTGTAAGTCTACCCGAACCCACAAACCCCGTTCGGCCCTATGGAGAAGATGCCACCGTCCAAGAAAAACCTTTGAAAAGCCTGCGCGGTTTCAGACGTCGCGGTCCCTGCCAAGACTCATATTTAGTTTTGCTCCTGTAATACGAAGCAAATTGTTCCAGGAGGGCCAGGGATAATGACAGGACAGACACTGCGGTCAGAAGGACTCCGACCAGAGCACAAAATAGATCTTTTAGACAATAATAACAAGCCCACAGACGGATTACGCTTCCCACACATATGTCACCACAGACTGTCTTTTTCTACCAGTTTGTTCATTTTTCTTCCCGTTGCTTCCACTTTCTCTTTCTATATACATTCTAAACACACATATCTGGAGCTTTCTTTTGGCCCCTGTGGACACTGCTAAGACTTTTCACACTGTCACACTTGTCTACAAGATCCAAAGGTGCATACATGCATCACAAGAGAATACAGTTTTATTTTATTTTATTGTAATCCCTGAAGAAAATGTCATTTCCAAATGTGTTTGGAAAAAAACAACTTTTTTCTTCTTCTTATTTAATTGAAATCATATTATTTATACTTCCATGTTTTTTTTAGGTAGAGAACTACACAAATGTTTGAAAAAAAAAAAATGCATGTGCTCAGAGTACGGATAATGTGTTTGGATAAATCCTGAGCTGACCAAACTTCCTCTCAATGAAGCCGAGACCACAAACATAGACCTTTCAATTTTTATTTGCCCGCTGAAAACCAGGAGTTCCTTTACAAGCAGCCAAAACTCCCATCGAGACAGACACTTTTTTTCGTCTCTGGGACAGCCTCAGGAGTTCTGCCGAGCACACAGTGTTTATATTATAGGCCCGGCCCGGCACAGTTGAATATGGCTGAAAGAAATATTTGAGCACATGTAATGATCTGGATGCGGTGTTTGAATACATGCAAGGCGTGTTTTCATAGCCTCTGTGGAGCTGTTGGTGGTCCTCTCTAATGATGTCAATAAAGCGTGGAAATGAACATTATTTGATCATACCAGGAGTCCCTGGCAAAGTGGAGAGCCCGGTGCGGGTCAGTACCTGTGTTTCCTGCACTCGGGGGCCGGTGGGTCACTCCAGGGGACATGCTGTTCCTCTGGAGGGAGGGGTGGGCCAGCGGCAGCATGTTGGGGTTGCCCAGGGACACTCCCGGGTGGCTGTAAATCAGGCTGTTGGGGTTGCTCACAGGGATTGAGATGGGCATGTCATAATTAGACTGGGGGATGGCCTATAAATCAAAATGCATGGAAATCAATCAACATTAAATTATTGAAAAATATATAAATGTAGTATGTAAATGGAAAATAAAAAAATCTTGAATGTAGTGTATTATCAGCCAGGTCAACGAATCTGCTAATAATTGACTGTTTTGAGATTCCAGCTCGGTTTGTGACACTTACACACAGTCTCTGCCTGCTGATCATCAGGTCAATGTCCTCATTGATTTTACAATATTTGTCCCCAGATTCTGGACTGTGGCCTGAATCTTCAGCATCGATATCAGGACTGTCACAGCCGTTTAGACCCTTCTTCCTCAGAGTCTGAAACAAATACACAAAAACAGTAAAATATTGTAAAAAAAATATATATATATTTCTAGATGATTATACCCAAGACGGATCGAGACAGAAACTTGTTCACAGATGAAAAAGGAAAAGGCATTATCTGGGTTTAAATGAGATACAATAGTACAAAAATGCAATAAAAATAAATTAATAAAAAAAAGAATTAAGCATAAAAAATAAAGCATTAAAAACAAAATAATTTTCCATAGTAACAGACGACAAGCCACAGATGCTGTTAAATAAATGCTGTACAAATATCCCTTTAGGACTGGAGCAATTTCCTCTTTTGACCACACGAGGGCTATATTTGAAAACAAATAAAGCTCTTCCTGCTTGAGAAAAGCAAGCCTTTGACTCCTCAGAAGAGCCTGATCCTTTCATCTGAAGCCCGAGTCCAGTTTGAGCAAACGTTGACTTAAAACGGAATAAAAATGTACATTATTCACTCTGCTCTCATTAGCGGAGCTACTATATGCAAAACAACATTATTACTATTATTCATACAAAAAGCTAAAAGTTTGATCTTAGGTTTTTAATGGCCATGTCAGAATAATACACTTTTTTTTGTGAACTGTCCATGTTTTTGAGAGTTAAATTCAAGGTATAAAGCTGATCTAAAGTCAAATACAGCAATGCAGCTGGGTTTCTCTTTCTGCCTGATCTCAGCGTTTCACTCGTCGGCAAGCAGCCACATCGCTGGACCACAGCAATTCCACTCATTCAAGACATCTCCACCTGTCAGGGCCCTTGCACCTGTCCAACAAATCTGCTCGGCTCAAGGGGAAAGGGCGGAGCTGGGGCCACAGCCAATCACAGCCTCGAACCCCAGGGATGTCCGTAGAAGGCTATTTTTTGCCCCAGTGCCACCCAGCAACCCTACACCAGCCATCCCCCCCCAATCACACCGCCAGCTCACAGTCCGACCCGGCTCGGTGCTTTTAGCAACACGGCTGGATCCCAAAACCTGACATCAGCAGACTAAACATTCAGACCGGCACGGACCGCTCCAGACCAACAGGGGAGGGTCGTGCTCAGCCGAGCATTCCTCTTCAGTTCAACACACACCAAAGACAGGACAACGACCAGAGCCTGACTCTACTTTAAGATGACAGTTAGATTAAAAGGTTAGTTCACCCCATAATGAAAATTATGTCATTAATTACTCGCCCTCATGTCGTTCCAAACCCGTAAGAGCTTCGGAACACAAATTAAGATATTTTTTTCATGAAATCTGAGGGCTATCTGATCCTCTATAGACAGCAACGCAACTGTTATATTCTCAAGTCCATAAATGTAGTAAGTACAATGGTAAAACAGTCAACTTCAGTTTTGCTAAAATAACATAATTTACTCAACCATTCTTCTCCCCCGAGTTACATCTTCTGCCATTTTAGAAAGTAATACAATGCGTATGCCTGCTTTCCCTTAAGCATAAACAACGTTTATTACACAGATTACGTTCATGTGCGTGATTTCCCCCCAAATGTAAACACTGATTACGACCAATACATTCTTGGGTACTCTCCAAAAACAGGTTTGAAATGACAGGGTAAATAAATGATTAATTCATTTTTTTTTTGTCCGATTTTTCACCTTGGAAAAGGAGTTCATGCGATCTCCACACAATGTCTCAAAATATGCACAAATTTTTAAAAACAAATTCAAGATCTCATTATGAACTCCCCATTTCAACCAAGACCACATTTTCTGGCATATGCTATCGAGATTCATTTTATAGCTCCAAATTCATACTGTATGCCAACTCTTGATTCATGTATGCATATTTTAACTTAGCTTAGGACAAACATCCCAGACAAAGTTCATTCTTAGATCCAAGACAGTCTACACGAGTATGTAAACAAAAATTGCATATGTTTTTTTTTTTCAGTTAGATTCCAGTTGCATTTCATTGCGTTCCATTGCCAGCTGTCGTATAAATGTCTAATTTCAATGTCCTCCAAAGGACTTGAAAGAAAACCATAGGAGAGCCGATTGATTATTAGACCAAAAATGTGAATATGCGAATGCAAATATTCTGGCCTTAAATAAAACTTCTGAAAACTCTCCTTTGCTGTGAGAGAGCAACCTCTGAGCACTTTTTACAATACATTGGCTACCAATAAAAAGTTTCTGGCATTACTTTGCAACAACTTTACAAAAAAATGCATTCAGCTATGACTAAAGTTGAAGTGAGGGTGGAGAGGAGAGAGGAGAAGAGAGGAGAGACACAGCCATCAGCGCCTCCTTCTGCTCCTAGTCTTGTCAACTCTACGGAGACTTGCTCCTAATTAAACCAGCGCTGCATCGCTCTCCCACATGACAAAGACAGCCCCAGTCTGTCCACATGTAGACATGGCGTCCTATATTGCGTGCTAGCCAGTAACCTTCAGCGGAGAGATGATGTTGGATGTGCATTAGCAGGTGGTAACGTGTGGAGACAGCTGACTGATGCCGTTTGCTGGCCAGCAGCTGACTGACTGACTGAGTGAACGACTGAGGGCGTCACGTCACCTTGTACCCTCCTCTGAGGTCCTCATGGGTGGTCTCGGCCTCACCTCAAACCAGGCTCATTACAGTCCACTGTGTCAGGAGACATTTAAACAAGGACAAAGTCTGAGAAACTGCATTCAAACGGCACACACACCAACCCAGAGGAAGATTATATTACTCATAGGTTGCTCAATCATCGCTCGGGAGACCTCACGGAGTTCTCATTCAGATTTCCTTTACACCTCAACTTTTGTTGCCGAAGTATTCTCAAATGCCTTATGAAAAGAAAATTTGAAAGAAATTAGTTAACTGTTAGCATGCAGTAAGAACATATTACTCATACGTTGCTTTTTCATTGCTTAAGAGATTCATTTAGATCTCATTTAAGAATAAGACGTTTCTCCTAAATGCCTAAATAGAAATAAAATAATTTTATAAACAACTGAGATTGTAGAGTGTATTGCATAAAAGGTGTTCTTTCATAGATCTTATGTATTTAAATATCAGATGTTTTTCTAGAGGAACATAGAAATGTTAAGAGCATAGAGCTGAACAATATGAGATGCAGGAAACATGTAAAAAGTCTCTAGCGCCACCGCTGTCTAACAAATCGAAACAGTAAAGATATCTCATGTTTTTCCTTTAAGGAACATGCACATATACGCCAAGGTGGCAATGCATTTCACCATTCAGCAGCAAACACGACCACATCCAAGCCACCCAAAAAAGCAATCAAACTAAGCGCATGTGACCACAAAAAGGCGGCTCGGTTGAAGGAAATGTCGCCTTATTGTCTCACGTGTCAGTAGAGATATTAGACTTAGAACTTCTTCCACCTCTTCAGACATGCATGTGTGCGTGTGTCATGTTTGCCTGTGTGGAAACTTGTTGATTTATGCAGTGAGTCACAAAAACTGGCAGCACGATACCATGTGCACAGACAAGTGCGGCAGCTATCGTAACAGAAACGCATGTTGAAGAAAAGGAAAAGGCACATAATCAGTTCACAGAAAAAGCACAAATAAGACTCGATTCGTGCTGCCTAAACACTGGTATATCAAGCTCAGTTTATCAAAAGCAGATGGATTGGGGTGGAAAAACGAAAGCCGTCAAAGAGGCAGAATCCTATTAGAGCCATTCGGGTGAGCCGGCGGGGACGCCCCCGTTCCTGCGGCAGGTCGCTTGGTCAATGCGTGGCACTGTCTGGCCCTCCTCCAGGGCTCTTTCCACCAGCTGCTCTGACCACAGCAGCTGGGCAATGTTTGGAAAATGCCACACTGGGGACCTCTGGGTAATTTACCTCCTTTGATGCTCCCAGTACCCTATAATAACGAATCAAAGGCCCTCTCTTTTACTCCCACCAGTTGAGCGCCGCGTGTTTGGTATTAAACGCACTTGAGAGTGTAATTACGATAGTAACCGGCACAGTGCATATCCAATCCGACCGCGGGGAAACGGAAGAGTGTCCCGAAACCAAGTTGGGCTCAAAAAAAAGTGAACGTTCTGTGCTCCCTGGTGTTCTTGGGTGGTTTGATTGTCAGTTCTCGGAAAACGACACCTCCCGACTTCTTTGCAGCTGACGTGAGGCAAGAATTCCTCACAAAAATCATTCCCGGGGTTAAGCAGGTCCACATTTATGAATTTGAATGAATACCCTCTCGGACCTTCCTGTTAATAATCGCACATTATCACACACAAGCATGCCATCTCTTTACATTTGTTGTCATGTGACCTCTCAGAAGACTTGTTTTTCCATTACAGCATCTATAGAGCTTATTCATGTTAAATTATTACTGATCAAGTCCTTTTTAACACAAAGCCTCTCACTGTAGCCCAATAAAGGGCTCTTGTGGGCACCAATCATTCACAGTCACCAGACTGAACTGTATTTGACACGTTGCGTGCCACAATAACGGCCGACCTTACGCTCTACGATCAGCTGCAACAGCAGTGAGAAATACAGCATTGCCCCCTCGCCGTCAATTAACAGCTTTTGTCTCTGGAACTTCTTATCAAGGGTAGCCTATCTGGAAATGGGCTTCAAAAGCGTTATTGTTACCAGCGAACAATTAGCACTCTCAGAAAGAATAGAGTCTTGGTAAAAGCGAGGCATTTTGTGCTGCGCTGGCTTGCTGTCGGGTCTTGGAAAACCTGACTCACGCAACAAGGTTCAGATTAATCGTGGAATGTAAAACCGCCCTCTGATGTCGTTCAATCGAGGTTGAAGAAAACAGGGCAGTAAATACTGCGTTTCAAACTCTAAGCATGAGCGGATCAGAACAATGACCCAAATGTGGGCTGAGGTCACTGCACGCCCAAATTTCACACCATGTTTTCAAGTTTACATAGCTGAACAGATGGCAGATATGAGCCGACAGAAACAGACACGAGAAACAGTCAGCATGCCACGAGAAGTCACGTTATCAAAAGAACTCTCCTTTCCCTCTCTTAAAAGTGTGAAAATGGCATCTTAACAAGTTTGATTTAAGCTTTATTGAAGTACGCCACCGTCTGTGGTCAGTTTTTCTCGGAAAATGGAGTGGGGGGTGTGGGACAAGCCTGGCTGTCCTCTCTCTCTCTCTCTCTCTCCAGCACTCCACGCCTATTCTTCTCCATTTTCCTTGGCACGACTGCCGGGCCGGTGCTATTTTTAGCTGTGCTGCTTTCTATTTTTAGAAAACTACCGGTTTTCAGGCATTTAATGGGGAAGGACCACAAAAAACACAAAGGGTTGGAACGGGGAGGAGGTCTGGCACACAAGTTGGGCGTCTGCTCCTTATTTTCTAACGCTATGAGAACTTCAGCTGCTCTCTGCCCAGGACAGAGGACGGAAATAGGCAGAGGGGTAAAGAATGTGAAAGAACTCCATCTTATAAATAACCACGAGTCTCAGGCCAAAAGCGCAAAATACAACACGCTGTTACTAAGTGGAGCAGTTAACTCATGTTAACCCGTTTGTGAAAAAGGCAGGGTGAAGGAATGCAAAACAAAGACGTCTCTCTTTTGGTGAAATTCCTGAAGGGATGAGAGTGGCACTGATTTCTTTCGGGGGACAAAAATACAAAAAATGTATTTGAATACTTATATAAACATATATATATCAAATGCAGAGCAAAATACTTATATAAACATAAATATCAAAGTCGGATCAGATCAAAAGCTGTCCGTAACAGCAAAAAGGTCTAGTTCCTGGCATCATCTTGATGTTGTGACTGCAATGTGACAGTGTTAACAGAGAGGTATAAGCCCTGCAAATCTGATTCACGGATTTAATCTGTCAATCGTCATCAAGGTTCAATGGAAGATCAAGAGCCATCATGCGTGCATGCAACCAGCATCACCCGAATACACAAGGCAACCGTTGCCGCAGCAAACAATCCCATCAAAACACTTCTAAACATAAATTTAGCCAAAGATGTAACAAACTGCACAATGGAATGTGAAGCAATGACTTTAAGGCAAACCTTCTCACATGGAGAACTGTGAGTGAACTGGGAATGGGAAACAAAATGAAGTGCTTAAGAATGCATTGGCATGCAACTACATGAAGACAAATTATCTAAATTAGGAGAGTAGAAAAACGTTTGAGGCAAATGTGCCTGAAATGGAGCCAGTTAATAAAAGTAGGTTGACGATGTTTTCTTCGTTACTTTTGAAATCAGATCGATGTGCCAAGCGCTGGAGGCATGTTTTCTCAGAGGTTTGTGTGGGTGAAATTGGAGGAGGGGAAGGTTGTCACCTCCAATGCCTTCCAGCACAAGACCAAGCACAAGAGGTCAACTACCATACGCAGAGCTTTGCTCAATCTCATTAGCTGGCCATGTAGTCATTAACAACGCGACCTTTGGAAATAATTAACATTTTCCTTCCTTTGCGCTAACGGTCTCGATGACAATTCTCAGTAGAGAGGAAATCTAAAGGTGTGGGGTCTGGAAAGCGTGCATTTCAGGGTGATGACATGGGGTTACAGTGCACGCTGTCAGTTTTTAGGATTAAAAGGAGCATTTTCAGATTACACTAATCGGGGAAATGGGATTATCCCGGCTCCTTACTGGCTTGGCAGGGTGTCCGTGAGATTTGCCTCGTGCAGACTTAATGTTTCTCCTCTCATGAGGCAAGCCATGCTGTTTCCCTCTCAGGCTCATAAAAAACCCAACTAAATCTGACCTCAGGGCTTTGCTTGTGATGCATGTGTCAATGTTGCAAATGGCATGTCGAACGATGTAACACTAGACTGAACAGTCATAGTATAATAATAGAGTATGGATTCGCATCTTGTTATGTGCAAGTGAAGTGAGTTGCCAAACAATAACCAGCTCCTGCTCGAACGCACAAAGATAAAGAGATCCCTCACCATAACTGAGTGCTTAAATACGCCCCTTTCAGCATCCAACCTGTTATTCCTCATCCTTATTGTGTGTTTCTCTATATCCCTTACTTACTTAGTAAGAGGAGAGCGTTTGTATGTGTGGCACCACAAGGCCTCTACGCAAATCAATCGGGTGTTTTTACTGGAAAAGGGACTTTTCCAGGGGAAATATTTTCCCACTGCTCCCAATGGGAGCGCCATGGCCTTTCATGCATGTGGGGTGGGAACCTTCAAGTTCTCTCTTCCCAAAGTCAGTCTTGACAGGTGGTTTGGAAGAGCTGAGAGCAGTTTTGCAGTTGCTCTTTGGTCTTTCGGTGGCGATTTCAGCAGAAGATGCTGAAGTCTTAGATTAGAGGACGAGGAAACCCTTATCTAAAGCTACCCACGCTTGCCTCGTGACCTTTTCAGGAGCTCACATGTCACAAAAGGTGTCAGTGATGAGCAAACATGATCTTAAGTCTCTGTGCAGACCACCTGGCTTGGACAGTAGCATCTGCCATGTCCTCTTAAACCAGTTGCATAACTTGGTCCTGACGAGATACGGTACAGTCCTTGTCCCTGTCCTTTAGCCTGATCCCTTCTTATAGAGCACAAAGGCATGTGCCAAACGTGTTTTGCAAGGACCATGTTCCCTAACAAATCACCACCAGAAATGAACCCTACCTGATCTCACGGTGAGGCATCTGATTCAAATTCCCTGAATGTATTTGTCAAAAACATTGTGCTTATTGTCAAAGGGAACTCACCTCCACGATGTCCGAATTAGTCCGACTCTCATGGGGCTCATTGTACTCAGTGTATTTAAGCAGAACTTTGTCCATGTCGGTGCTGGCGTACTGGAACAGTTTATTAGTGCTGTTGAAGATGATGAGGGCGATCTCACAGTCACACAGAACGCTCAGCTCATAGGCCTTCTTCATTAGTCCAAACTTCCTCTTTGTAAACGTAACCTGATGAACCAAAGAACAAAGGGAGGGTTAAATTGGGATTAGATTTGATGACAATGACAAACAAAATGTATTAATTGTTGGACAGCGTTGTTTGTTGTCAACCTTGATCACCAGCATTTTGAGTCCTCACCAGGATTCTTAACTATCTTATTTACTTTTAATTTTTGGCATTGTGCAGATGCTTTTGTTCATAGCGACTTCCACTGCATGGTATACAGTTTATCGGTTCATGCATTCTTAGGGAATCAAACCCATGACCTTTCCATTGAAAACAATGGTCTTCTGCATGAGCTAAAGGAAGTTCTAAAGGAAGTTCTACCCAAGAAATGCTCGTAACATAAATACATAGCTACTACCCAAAACTCAGTGGCTCTAATTTAGCTACATTTTCTTGTGAACTGATAAAATAGAATATTAGCTTTATTGACTTGCTCTTCAAATGCATTTGCAATTCTTTTCATTGGCAATTGCATGCCCCATTAGATTTAAACTTATAGCTAGAGTGTACATGGCCCCATCCGTCCAAAACCAAATAGTTTGACAGGGTATTCTGGTTAGAGAGCTATCAGAGCTCTGCGTGCCATGCTAAATTTAGACTGGGGAGTTCAAGGTGAAATTCTGCCCAGCACGCTTCACAAATTGACAGCCCCTGGATGGCAGGGTTCATAGGATTGCTTTGGCTAATGATGACCCAGCATCACCTAGGAACGCCGGCAGCGTAGCGCAAGTTCCATTTGGAAAGGACAATTGCCCAAAGACAGCATTTAAACCCTCACAGAACAAACTCTCCATCTGTGATGAGATGGCAATGAAACTGAGTGAGAAACAGCCGCACAAACCCGAAGAACTCTCTTGGGCATCTGCCTGAAATATTTAAACTCTGGATTATTAAATTCTGGCATCAAAATGAGATAGAAAGGAAATGTTAATGCTAAGAGTTGGCTTTTAGCTTTGGAGACTTAATGGAGTTCTGAGATAGGTCTCAATAAAGCAGCAGATATTTCTCCAGGGGAAGAATGAATGAACTGAAACAACTGAAAAGACAAATCCTCAAATACAGTAAAAGTTAATTGCTCAGAGGTTGCTCTTTCATATCTCAAGTTTTCAATTATGTCTCAGAATTTAGCAATTCCTGGGAACTGAACCCATGACTCTGGCGTAGCCAGCACTATGCTTTGCAGTTTAAGCCAGAGCTATTTGTCTAAAAAAAAAAAAGTTTTTTCTTAAAATTCCTCAGGAGAAATAAAATACCAAATAGACACTCTTTTTTTAACAGTTTTGCAAAGCAGAATGTCCTCCATTTAATCTAATTTCTAAGAGAAATAAATGACATATTCAAGAGCACTTTCTCTCTTTCAACAGTGTATACTTCATGCATGCATGTCAATGTGCAATACACATGAATGCGAAGATCTAATCTACATGGTGTTGGTGGTGTTTGTGTGTCGCTGATCCCTGTGCGTGAGTTCGGACGTCATGCTCTCTGTCACAAACAAACTCCAGCAGGGTGATCTTCTCACTCCTACCGCTCAGCATGCTGATGCTCTCACCTCCACATGATTTAGATTATGCTCACACTCACACACACATGCACCGGGAGCGACAGATGTCTTACACATGCTCACTGAGACGCCCCCACACACATACAGACAAAAAAGCGTTCGCCTTTAGCGCACGGCGTGCGTTTACTGCCATGTTCAGCCTGTCTTGATTTACCTTAGAAGTCTGAGTCACAAAGACAATTTTATTTTACATTTTCCTAGATGCTTTCTGATGCTAAACTGCACTTTGAGGCTGCAGCTAAATTTACACGACCGTGCTTCCCCGTAAAGATGCATGAAAGTTTATTTGACTTGAGTTAAGACATCTCAAACATGGAGAACTTCACCACCACAACACGGGAAAGGGTGGGCGCTGAGAGGGGGTTAATCGTGCCACTGCACTGGGGGTCAGGAAGCACATTTGAGCGCATTTCCTGTCATAACAGGAAGGGTCCAATGGCTTTCCCTCCACAATGGCTTTGCCTCGGCTTCCGGCCCTATGTTGGTCATTGAAGTGGGGGGGGGGGGTGGAGACAGGTGGGGGGAGGAAACATAGATGACAGGCAACCATTTATCCTGCACCATGAGCTGCTGTCCACTTGAACACTATAGCATTGTTCTGGAGCAAAGAACAACATGTAAAGCAACAGGCTGAACACTTAACCTTTCTTCTCAAGTGGGAAACCTGTACACTTATTTAAAAGGTTCTTGAATGGAGGCTCTTAATTGTAATTTTTTATAGCTATTCATGAGTTGACTAATGATCTTGATGTTACAATTATAGGTCCTTCAGATGATCTTTTTTGGTTTTGGGCTTGTTTATACACTTCCAATCAAACTTTGTTTTTTAAGAATGGATACTTTTATTTAGCAAAGAAGCATTAAACTGACCATTCGGGACAATAAAGACATTTATAATGTTACAAAAGATTACTATTTTGGAAATAAATGCCCGTTTTAATTTTCTATTCACCAAAGAATCCTAAAAAAATATATCACGTTTCTGCAAAAATATTCCACAATTTACAACACTGATAATAAGAAATGTTTCTTGAGGTCAAGCTAGCATATTAGAATGATTTCTGAAAGATCATGTGACGCTGAAGAAAGGAGTAATGATGCTGAAAATTCAGTTCCGCATCACAGGAACAAATTACATTTAAAAATATATAACGATAGAAAACGATTATTTCACAATATTACTGCTTTTACCAAGCCGATCTCACGGCAATTCGTACATTTTTCATAAGGTGGCTTATTCGTACAAATTCGTACGACCACACTCATACAAATACATACGATTGTTGCCAAATCGTACGTATTTTACGAGTTTCACAATTCGTAACCATTACTGGGGTTTAGACAAATCGTATAAAATCATACGAGTACAAATTCGTACAAATTCGTACGAATAAGCCACCTCGTAAAATACGTTGAATTAAATATATTGAATTAAGGTACCAAACAGAAGGCAGAATTAAAATTTGAATGTCAGTAGAATTAAAACTGAAATTCAAGGAAATGTACATACTTGTAAATTTGTAAAGGCAAGTTTTGTTAAAAGTACAAAGATCAAAAACTCAAAAACTTCATTTCCCAGAATTTATCACAAGTTAAATTTCTTTGAACTGCAAGTCAGTAAATTCACCTTCCCGTCACTCCAGTTTAAATTCCAACAAGAGTTTAACTGAGTTCATCCTGGCTGAAACCTGAAGACGGTGAGTTCAATTCTCATGGATACTTGATGGCTGCAGCTATCAGCGTTAGCCATGAAATCAAAAAGATCCTGCTCCAAATCATGATTTGGGCCCTGCGCTAGTGTTCCTGCACAACACATACCCAGATTTATAAACGGTAAATATAAATATAAAAAAAAAGCTGCAGAAACCTAATTTACGAAATAAACCATGTAGACCCATGCCACAAATCACAACATCAGGCATGAGAGGGAAAAGCTGGTTTGATCAGGATGGTAAGTGTCCAGATCCTGCTCGTCTAATAGCCCGGGAGATTAATAGTTTGGAAAGCGCTAGCTGTGGTGAATGACACACCCGCTGGTAAAGGCACGGTTTCCTCTACTCCGTTACAAACCTCAATTATTCAGACTCTCCACATCATATCCTCTAATGCAGAGGCAATGCATTAAATACAGCAATTAAAGAAGTATTAAAAACAGCAATTATGGTGATTTAGGACAATTATATTTCACATTCACACAAACACGCAACGCACATGCAAAAACGAAAGCAGCCAGGCCAAAGTGAGAATCCAGCTTGTGAGTGTCTTGTGACGCTGGCGTCAGAAGCTGCTGGCACTTCCTTAAGTGATGCATTCTGTTTGTGTGTATGTGTGTGTGTGTGTGTGTGAGAGAGAGAGTATGTGCTTAAGATTTATTGCATAGTTGTGAAGTGAGCGCCATATCTCCATTGTTTCCATTAAGATAACATCTCTTTTACCTGTCTGTTGCGTTCGTCCATTATCCTCGCAATCTGAATCTTTTTCCTCCCCATTATTTCGGTCTGGTATTCCTTCCTATTCCAAAAGTACTGTACACTTGTCTTCCTTCCTCTCTCGCTCTCGCTCTCGCTCCGATCCTCAGCGCAGTCTTTCCTCTTTGCTCGTTCCTCTTATTTCAAAGACTCCGGCATTCGTTCCTGAACAGACAAAACAGAGAAAGAGACACAGATTTTATCAGACGGATGTGTGATATCGCTCATATGCTTGAATGTGAGAAAACAAGGAGCGTCTTGGTAAACAGCATACAAATTCAAGACTTTTTGGAAAACACAACTGATTAATAAAACATTTAACATAGCAAAAAAATAACTTTAAAATATTATTAATGTTTATATATTTATTTATTAAAAGAGGACATTTATAATATTTAAAAACAAAAAAATACATATATACATTTTGAATTTAATTGAATTTTTCAGATTTTATACTGATTCTGATTTTATTGTTTACATTTTTACATTTTATTATTTAAATATGGAAATGGCAGCAAGTTTAAATAAATCAAGTGTATATATATATATATATATATATATGTGTGTGTGTGTGTGTGTGTGTGTGTGTGTGTGTGTGTATATATGGGACTTTTTTGGAAAACTTTCTGCCATATTTAAACAAAAATAAAATGTGAAAAAAAAAGAATCTATATTAATGCAATTATTACATTTGAACCAGAAATGTACTTGAGAAATAAAAAATGTGTTTCAGATAAAATATCTTGAACTAAGTTTTGTTTTTTTACATAATTATCATAAAAAAAATTTGTTGCTATTTTTATGCTTAAATATACATTTAATGTACAAATTATATTTGTAAACTTTAATTTCCTTAATTTCCCCTAGGAGATCAATAAAGTCTAAGTCAATAGTCATATTTTAGGAACATTATGACTTACACACGTCTATTATAAATAGGTTTTCATTAGTGCTACAGGGTTTGCATTAACCCTACAAGTTCACACAGATGGCTGTGGTCGTCAGCGGTCCTCAGAGAGCACAAGTACCCAGCTGGAGACCAGAGAAGCCAGCACAAGAGGAAATAAAACTCAAGGGCAACCCACAATGCAAATAAGAGAAAGCAGAGAGCTTTGGGGAGTAGAGGTCAAATGCTCGCTTAAAATGAGAGACAGGGAAAACACGCGGCCTGTACAGAAACCGGAAAACCAATAGCACAGATCTTCAGGGGGCAAGTGCTTCACTTCACTTAGACATGGTCAACAACTCGGCAATACATGTGACCTTTTGATTATGCTTCAAGCCGACTGATAAAAGCCAGAGAGATGTGAAGAATTTATGCAGGAGGGATGGAAAAAGCAGATGATACATCAGAAGAGGAAGTTACAGGAATGTTGTGACAGCTTTTCATTTGAATTTTAAAAGCATACCAAATGATAAAAGCCTTGGCAAGCTCAGCGCGGATAAGAGAGTATGCCAATAAAAATGGAAACTTACAGTAAATTCAAGACAGTGGAGATCAAATGCTGAGTGTCTTTTGGTATGCGTAAAATCTGCATTCAAAGTCCCACAAAACAATATTTCTTATTGACTTTTATTGATCCTATTATATGTACTCAAGATACTACATCTACCTTATCCAACTTAGCTTACAGTGTTATGGACGGCAGACCTTACGTAACTTTAAGCTGTTCAGGACATGTAATCCATTAAACCCAGACTTCCCTTTAGCCACTTGGCCGATGATGTCCAGTTCACTCATCTCCAACTAACTGATCAGTCTGGTTATGTGTAGCAGTTTCATTTCAGGATTTGCATTCAAGCAGAAGTTATTCAGTGACATCTTGTACATGCTGTGGGGTACATTGTTGTCTTGTTTAATGATAGTAACTTATGCAGTTCAGCAGCTATTTTTGAGCACAGAATCACAATTAAGTATCCAAAATATTTTTATGTTATGGCCAATAACCAGATTTGTAAACCACAAGAAAAGTTATACAAAATATGATAAATGTGCAATTGACAAGATGCTAACCATTTAGGAATATAAAAATAAATGCTTTTTTAAATGCAATAATTTTCTTACATAAAAAAATAACAATTATTTTATTTGATTAATTATAATATAAAATAAGCATATTATTATTAATTATATAAGTATTATATATGTAATAATGGCGATTTAATAAAAAAAATTACATAACGGCAATAATTAATCATATGCATATCAATATTTATTTTATTTTAGATAGTAATATTTTTTCTGAAAATAAAACAAATAAATAAATAAATAAAGATATATATACAATATATATATATATATATATATATATATATATATATATATATATATATATATATATATATATATATCGAAATTTAAATAAAAAAATAATAATAAAAAAACAGTGGTCCTAACATCCTGCTGCCAACATTGAACCAAAGCACTGGAAAAAAGAGTGAACTGCCAGGTAAATGTACTGAAATTGTGAATAAGCTCTCTTCAAAAACCCCACAGGATCTGGACATGCCGGGGCAAAATGGCTTAGAGGTCAGAGATGCCGGTGTGTTTACCCATGTGACGGAAAGATAAAGACGGAGAGAGACAGGCGTGGGAGGAGTCGCTGTGTTACTTGAGTAGGAGGGAGGACGGCCCGGTGCCAAGAAACCAGGAGCAGGGATCTCCAGAGAGTAATGTGCAACATTAAGTCACTTTGTTAATCTGCCTCTCTGCTTCTCCCGAGGGCAGCAGGAGAGGACAGATATCTCCTCGTCCTGTGAAGAGCGGCATGGTGCCACCGAAATAAAACAGCGCTGAGATAACACCTAGATATGACTGAGACAGTCTCCTGAGGGGCCATTAGACCCAGGATAACTTCCAGAGAAGGGCAGAAAGACCTCCTAGCTAGCAGCTAGTGCTTTGCAAATTAGCTGTGGTAAAAGTGCAAGCTGAAGGGGAATGTGTCATTCATGCCCACATAAGTCAATTTTAAACAAATCCTGTGTCTGACTGTGCAGTCAATGAATATGTATTTAAAAAATGCCTCAGAGCAGTAGATTAGCAGTTAGCGCAAATGCTTAACACAATACCTCAATACCACATACCTCACTGTTAGTGTAAATTCAAACCCGTTTTACATTCATTTCAGAACAACCATGCCATGTCCTTTATCGATAACACCCATCATCATGATTTTATCATTTTCTGAAGAAAAAGTGCCTGGCAACTGCCACAATGCTAATGTCTTTTTAGCATGATGCTTAATGGTTTCTAGAGCATTTTAGGTAAATAATTGCCAAAACAGAGCCTTTAAATTTAGAAGTATTCAGAACAGGAATTAATTATAAATAACATATGAACAACACCAAGCCTAAACAATTTCTATAAGTGAAACTGAAACTGCCGGCATGTGGGAAATGCACTAGACAAATAAACACAGCCTCACATATCTCATTTGGCACAAATGTTTTGCGTGCTTGAGTCCCAGCATGTTTCATATTATTAAAAAAGCAACTTGTATTCAGAAGAATATTGTATTTTTTTTGTTTGTAACATTTTCATGATATTCTTATTCCTACATAACGTGTATAAAAATGATCCAGGTGTCGTTGGAAACATTTCGGCAAGGCCTTTCTTTCATGGCTCAGAAAATGCTTGTAAATTTCATAAAGAATTACAAAGAATTGGGAAACGATGCATTGAATTAAATACGCAATTTGGAAACATAGAGACTTAAATTGAACTAAATTAAAACAAAATAAAATAGAATACAGTCTTCCAATATCAGACCAATGCCAATAATTAAACAACAATTTTAAAAAGCTAATATTGGCAATATATTTTTTTTAAACAAAATAAAACCTTGAAAGTGAGCCAATTATGCACTTTTTCATTTTGGGGTGAACTATCCCTTTAAGGTTAGGGGATCTCATAGTGCTAATAAAGACTTCAAAAGGGCAGAAATAAACAAAAACCCATCTAAAAGTATTTCAAGACAGCTTTTGGCATTACTTGGCTAAAGTCAGTTAACACAATTGAGATTGGAGCCTGTACAACTTCATAATCACCATCTTTCAGGGCATCTGAAATGCTGAAGACATGCCAGGCAGCAGAAGAACTTGTCGAAGCACGCCGGAGCAGATCCCCAGAGCTCTTGGCAGACCACGGAGGTGTCAGACAGCTGACTCTCTCTGCAAACAACACCCATCAGCTCGCACAAATGGACATAATGACAGGAAATCGGCGCAGACGGCCTCATAAGGAAGTGACCTCACTGAGTAGAAACAATAAAAGATGCCTCTTCCCATAATCCACCTCACAACACCGAAAACGGGAAGTACTGGCAAATCTCATCATTGTGTAGGGCCTAATGAGCTTTCCTCAGATAGGGTCTGATAGCAAGCCGGTCGCCAGGGTGTTCTGAGTGTTTTTTAGCACAGTGCTAGATTATGTGGTTGCTAGGGTGTTGTTATGAGGTTGCTAAGGTGTTTCGAGTGATCTAAAGCACAGCGCAACAGTGTGTAGTTCCTAAGGCATTCTGAGTGGTTTTGTTGCTGGAACATTTCTGTGCAGTTGCTAAGATGTTCTGAATGCTTTATTACATTGCTATGTTGTATTCTGTGGTCGCTAGTGCATTTTTATGAAATGGCCACGATAAGTTTAGAATATTTACCACCTAACAACTTATAAACGTAATGGTAGACTCATGGTTTAATTCATGAATGCAGCACAGAACAGTGTTTAATAGTTGAGTTTAGGGGTTTATCCAGGTATAAGCAGCATTAATAGAACCTAAGCAAACACTGCTAAATCAACCTCAATGAACCAGCGGCCTTCAAATACATACTGGAAATCTGCCAGCTTTCCCCCCAGCTGTATCTCACGGAGAGGACTTCTACATCTCTTTGCTGTCTATCAAGGGAGTGTGCTACGGCTCAGAGCAGCGGCCGTCAAGAGACTGTATCAATCAGTGCCGGAATGGGGACGAGTCACTCTCCGCCCCACCCTTACGGCTCACCTCTAAACTTCCCAAGGACAAAGAGGAGACAGCGTTTGTCTTTCTCAATGACAGCACTCGAGCTGTGGAGGTTAGTCGTAACACGGAACGAGACCAGCTCCCAGACGCCCCGCTACATTCCCATATCCTGAACCTACGGCTCCTGGTGGAGTGCTGTGCGTGAACAGCCGTGGGCCATGTGAGTCCAGGTTGATGCTGTATGCTCAGCATGAGATTAGAAAGATCTGACTTTGGCTCAGACGACAAAAAAATTATTCTGATAATCATATTCAGTAAAACACACACACACACACACACACCCTTGAAATTAGAAAGATTAAATTTAAAGGGTTACTCCATTAAAAAAAAGGAAAATTATGTCATTAACCCCCATGTGGTTCCAAACACGTAAAAGCTTTGTTCGTCTTCGGAACACAATTTAAGACAAACCGAGAGGCTTGTGACTGTCCCATAGACTGGAAAATAAGTTCCACTGTCAAGCTCCAGAAAAGTATGAAAGACATCGTAAGAATAGTCCATCTGCCATCAGTGGTTAAACCTTAATGTTATGAAGCGACGAGAATACTTTTTGTGAGCGAAGAAAACAAAAATAATGACTTTATTCAACAATTCCTTTGTCAACAGTCTCTTCTGAGTCTCTACGTATCACTATATGCTGCGTATGCTCTTCTGTATCAGCCACACTACAAGGACGTGCAGTTTTCTTTCAAATCAAAGCTAAATACATGTAGAAACAGCACATCCTTTTAGACAAAAGTATCTCGTCATTTCATAACGTTACGGTTTGACCACTGATGGCAGATGGACTATTCTAACAATGTCTTTCATACTTTTCTGGAGTTTGACAGTGGAACTTACTTGGCAGTCTATGGGACATTCACAGGCTTACCAGTTTTTATCCAAAATATCTTAAATTGTGTTATGAAGAAGAACGAAGCTTTCACGGGTTTGAAACGACATGACACAATTGGAGTATTCCTTTAATGTGAATTAGTTATTATAGTTAAAATGACCACAAAAAAAAAGATAATTTCAGCTAATTGCCAATGCAACATTTCTCATTTTTGTTTACATTTAATTTGGAGTATCAAAATAAATAAAAAGGAATAAACTTAAACTAATAAATGAAAAATTAATAAAACCTATATAGACATAATAAAAAAATACTAAAATGGCATTTAATAAATAAAATTACATTTTAATAAAATTAATAAATTACATTAATAATGCATTATTATAAAATAAATCAAATTACAGGGGAAAAAGAGAAAAATTCTAAATAATGGCAAAACTGTATATCCGTGCAACTAAATGTAAAAAAAAAATCACTTTTAATTACGCTTAAACCTATTATCGCATAAACTTCACAGAATTATATTACATTTACACTTTAACACATGGGGAAAAAAAGCTAATGGGGTAAAAATAAAGGAAAATTAACCTATTCAAGACATTTTCTCTGAAAACAACTTTAGCTCAGCCTGGTATGCTACACTTCCTCATATGCCCAAATCAATGGAAAATCTCAAATTATGTCCTAGTTTTTTTGCAGGCCTTTCATTGACCTAATTACAAAAGCTAAGCTTGCAATCACTGTCAGCTACGATCGAGCTATTAGCAACAATTCGGTTAATATTCTGTCGAATAACTCTCAACTATGACAGCGAGAGCACATGGCATTTTGTCACATTGCTCATAGTTGTTTGCTCATTTGCATGGCTTCCTTTTGCTGTGGAGATGTGTGTCACACAGCTGTGTTCTCTCAGTGTGTGTGCGCCGCGTTTGTGCTTCACCGCTAACCAATACACCCTGCCAACTGAAACTCAGTGGCCATTCATAGCCACATGCTAAGATATCACTTCTGTATTCTGTTACATTTTTTTTAAAGCAGTGCATTCATGACATCAATACTGTGCTGCTCAGTATATGATCATTTAAATCTACACTTTTTATCTGTTTTTTAAATGTTTTCTTTTTTTTACAATATACAGTTTTTGCATACATTAATTCTCCCTGATGAACACATAAATTCAAGAATCAAGTATTACAGAAAGCTAGTTTATATGTTATGATAATAATGCAGTATACTACAGCTTTAATCTAAAGTGACAGCAAAGAAATTATAATATTACAAAACATGATCATCTAATTCAAATAAACGTTATACTCAAAGAATCCTGAAAATGCATCATGGTTTCCAAAAACATATTAAGCAGTACAATTGATTTTAACCTTGATAATAATAAGACATTATTCTTGAGCATTAATTCAGCATATTAGAATGATTTCTCTAAATATTCAACTTTCTATCACAAGAATATATTACTTTTTTATTACGGAAACTGTTATTAAAAATTGTTATAATATTTCACAATATTACTGATTTTACTGTATTTTTATAGTATAGTATAATATAGTATAGTCTAGTATAATGGGTTTTTTTTTAATGTCAAATCCGTCTGTATATTATTTGCCAAGAGTAAATGCATACTTGCCCTGCTGTTAGCAGTTCACGGCTTAGACATAGACCTGTGATCGATATCCTTAAGTGTTTTTGTCAGGCTGCCCGACGTGGAGAACAGATCTCGCCAGCTGGTTGGCTCTGACATCAGAGCGAGTCTCACGGTGCAGGCTGATCTCTCTGCTCTTGGCACTCAGAGCCGCTGGCAGTGAGTACAGGACCACACTCTCACGCAGCAGGTGAGTGACCTGAAGAAAGCAGGTGGCCGTTTCTAACTCTGATCCCTTGAATTACACCCTAAAGTTTCATATTTCATTTCGGTGGTTTGTTTACATCCTTAACCTTAAGCAAAGTCAGCAGTAACAACGATGCTAGCCTATCCACCAGATTTTGAAATGTGGAAGTAAGCTATTTTCTTTGATCGTGATTGTGTGAGATTTTTGTTTCATTGGCCACAATAGGTAAATAAACAGAAGTATAACAGTACAAAAATGGTAAAACTATTTACGGTACAAACCACTGAGTTAATAATAAGAATAACAATACCAATTTGCAATATCAAGCAGCAAAACAAGCTGTTTTGTACAGCTAAATATAACTGGAAGTGAATGACACCCGAAGCCTCACACACTGAAGTTACAAATGGACGCCCACTCTTACGTTAACAATACGGTGAGTTAATTTCCTAATGGACTGAGATGCATTATGTTCCACAGCTCACAGGGAGATTAAGATATAAAGATTAAGACTAGAAAGACCAGAGGCCAAATTCACGAAACATTCTTTAAAAATCAAATACATTTTTTTTTTGCATTTTGATGATGAATGGATGGATGCACTTTTTTGGGCTTCAAAATCTTAACCACTATTTACTACCTTTATAAGCTTGAAAAAGCCAGGACATTTTATAATATAACTCAGATTGTAAAAAAAAACTAATATAGACGATGGCTTGAGGATGAGTAAATAATCGGATAATTTTTATGTTTGGGTGAACTATCCCTTTAAGTATTTGTCAAGAATTCCACATAGTAACATTCTTTAGGATTTATCTTACGAAACATCTTAACGCCTTTCTTAGGGTTTTTGTGAATCCGGCTCCTGAAATTGACTGGCTTCACTAGATCTGTTAACTCTCCCAGTCTCTGCATCAAAAGAACTGGATTTGATCTGGCACTGGTGGTCTGGAGGTCTGGGTGTGGGTGTTTACAGCAGCATGGGAACGATCTCATGGGGAGGAAGTGACGTGGAAACTCTGGAGCATTTTAAACCAAACCAGGATGACGGCAGGTACTCAGCTCGACGGCCCCCTCATACGCCCCCTCGCAGACTTCCTCTACCAAATATACAGCGCATGTAAACGCAGCAGATCCAAAAATACAATTATGAACTTTTTACCCTGAACAACAGAAGCAGTGGCTGAAATTGATGTCTCATCAAAACTGAGACAAATCAGGGGTGTTTTGGGAAATGCAGCATACTTTATTTAATTTATAGCTCTTAATGCTTTCTGTGTCTTCAAATGCAGAATAGAGATGCTAGTCTTCTCTAAACACTAATTTTGAAAGTAAACCTCATTCTGGGAATTGGCGGAAAAATTCTGTCACATAATCATAGAACTAACTTACATGATTCGAGCAACATGGTCAGGCCTAAAAAACGCCACAAACATGCAAGTTTGCTTCGGACGTGGATTGCACCTCTGTAATTTTGAGGATGGAGAAAAGTTGAGGGTTTTGGCTGAGGTCAGCGCTATATTTAAGCAATATGGCACGTGATTTTCACCATAAAGCACAGTCTAGAGAGTCTTAAAGGGATAGTTTACCCAAAAATAAGAGTTCTGTCATTGATACTCAGCCAAGTCTTTTTAAAGGAACCCAAAAGAAGATATTCTGAAGAACAACATTGGACCCCATTGACTTCCACAGAATACATTATTACGTTACATACATCCCACAGAGTTAAAACTTGCATGTTGTAGTAACTGTTAAATATATATTGTCTAGGATGCTGTATGAACCAATTTTAATCTAGAAACAAAATTATCCAGTTAAAGAATGGCTTCGACTCCTGCCATCAAGTATTGTTGGTAACCGTCCTTCATGAGCTGGACTTCTGTAAAATCCTCAGGAGGTCAAGAATGTGCATTTGTCCTTTGAGAGACACCTGGTTTGAAACCTGTCAGTGTGCAGATGTCATAAAAACCCATTCCAAAAGATGGATAGACAGAACCATGAGCCCAGTGAAATGGCTGACTATTTCATTAATGGGAAAAACAGAGTGCCGTGTTACAGTGGATGCAGTATCTGTCACCTCAGAGCCAAAAAGTCACATCTTAAGTACTTTAACTAAACTCACACTAAACTGAACACATGATCCATTAAAAATATTCCCCGACGCACGCATCGAGCTGGGGGTGGGGGGGTTTGTGTTCGCTGATCAACTCTATACAAGGCCCACCGTACAAAGAGTTCTCTGTGCGAAACCTCCTTACTGGAGGATGTAACGCAGTGAATTGAGCATTTTACACCAGTGACAAAGATAGATTACATGACAGGGAAAAAATCTGAAGTTTTTTTTTCTTTCGGCAAAATCAAGCTGTGCCAAAAAACTGCTTTGAGAGCACGATCAGCAAAGCCACAAACCAGGAGAGATTAGGTTTCATTTATGAGCTTTTCTAGGGTTAAATACCAGGTTAGATATGTGAGTATTATAAATATATGAGTGCAAATATAATGAACGCACACACTGGTTTTCTTCATTCACAATGAATCCATAAGAATCCATATTTTATAAAAAATCTATTATAATAATTAGATATGTAAAAAAATATATATTTTATAAGTTTTATTTTATAGGTGTATTTATATAAATATATTATATTTTATAAATACACTTAAATTCAAAACTGTTATATAATGCATATGCATATAATGCATATAATTTTGTATATATTTATATATTATATATATTTATATATTTTTAAAAAGTCTTATGCAATATATATATATATATATATATATATATATAATGTATTGTATATTTATAAAAAATATCTTTAATATAAAAAAACTAACACATAATGCTTTTGTTACTTTGTCATTATAAAATGTGTACATTTGCATCAGAAAACCTTGCTTTTCTATATTTTCTATAATGACATTTTTTTCAAATGTCTTCATTCAACAGGTATAATCGGCACAGCTTGTTTTTTTTTGTTTTTTTTTGTCTGTTTGGTTTTTTTTTTAAGAAAGATGATGGTGACATATTTTTTTTGATTCGCAGCATTTCACTCAGTGGCTAATGAAGAAAACCAAGGAAAGAGCCATGGAGGTCTGACCAGCACTCAGACCACCCAGCAGGAAACCCTACACAACTCATATTCTGACTGCACTCGTCTCTATAGCCTATATGCTACTAGCTGATAACACCACAA
This sequence comes from Carassius auratus, assembly GCF_003368295.1. NCBI lineage: Eukaryota > Metazoa > Chordata > Actinopteri > Cypriniformes > Cyprinidae > Carassius > Carassius auratus. Next base: position 21,117,374 of record NC_039252.1, read on the forward strand.
TTACAGCTTCATCCCGTCAAGCTCTTTATGAAACTGCTAGTATTTCCTTATTACGACAGCAAACCGACGAAGCTCCTGAAACTATCATCAACAGGCCTCTCTTAACATCTAAATCGAGAGTAGCTTTACTTACAACATTTATTCATCAACTCAATGCACCATCAGGTGATTCCGTGCACAGCTTGTGTGAATGAAAACACAGTGGCTGTTGTTTTTATAATTTAGTCGCCGTTAAGTTGTCATCATTCACCGCTAACTAATGCAAACACACGTCAGGTTTATAGTTTCCTGATGGCAATAAACAGTTGAAGTGTGTGCCAGACTTTGAGAGGCACATTGCAGAGGCACACATTGCCATGGCACACATTTCCTGTTTGTGTACAAGCTTGTGTTCTTGCCTCTCTTTCAATACTAACAACGTGCATACAAAAAATAAATAAATAAATAAAAACTCTCACAAAAAGGCTAGAATGAATGTTATTAAGTTTAGGGAGGAGCAATAGGCTTTCCTGGATCACATTTTACCCTTTGGTCATTATTATTGTACAAGCACCAGCACAGAGCACTTCTCTCATCTAACCAGCTGGGAACCCCATCCTGGATATTCCAGGTTAACTGTAAAGCAATTAGTTTCGGTAAGAGCTGCCATATAAAATAACTTGTTTACAGTTCTCCAATTTCCACAGCGGGGTATAAATAGAGATGCTAATCATGCTATTCACATAATTACACCATTTTGGAAAAGTTGCTATACCTAAAGCACCCCAGACATCATTTAAATGTAAAACAATGTATAAATATCAAAAACAATTACTAAAATAGTTATAGTAATACATTAGACTTCTAAAATCAGTTACTTGTTATACCATTCCATACTACAGTAGTATACACTATTATTTTATTTTCTACGGCTTTTTAAATATACTATTCTAGTATATAATATTATATGACAAACTATTCTATACTCAACAAATATTGCTTGTAAATGATTCTATTTTATGTTTTTCTATTACTTTTTTAACTACATTATAGTAGCAATACAATATAAAAAATTACTTATACTATACTATATTACCTTTAAAAACATTCTTTTCTATACTAGTGTATACTATTACTTTTTAAAGTGCACTATTCAAGTGTAAATTACTATTCTTGTGTACTTATTCTTTTCTATATTACTTTAGTATATATTATACTAATGCTTGTTAAACAATACTAAGCTAAGCTACTCCATACTTCAGTTGTGCTATTCTATTTTACTATATAACATTACCTATAGGGTACTTCAGTAGTATTATGTGTAAAACAGTACTCTTCTATACTACTGTGGTATACTTTTCTATGTTACTTCAGTATATACTATTCAACTGCTTGTTAAACTATACTGTGGTATTCGATAGTAGCAAATCATGCTATTCCATTAACCAAAAAGCTTCGAGTTTTGACAGTTCAACTTACTTTGTGATGCATGAGTGTGTCAGATCCAGAAAGCATGCATTCGCTGGTGTTAATGGTCAAACAAGAACCGGTCCAGAACTCCTCACGCGCTCTCCAAATCCAGAACCGCGTCAAAGCGCTTCATGTGCGCGTGATGTGAGAATGATCGCTGAACTCCGCGTCTCTCATTTGTTTTGACACATGCAGCGATGGAAGCGAAAGCGGTGGGGTTTTTTTTAATAACAGGAAGAAAAAAAACAACTGAAGACGTCCAGAGTTATCCTGGGTGGATGAGCAGTGTTTGAGATCTCCTCTAGTTTACTGACACGATCCTCACGAGCGTCTGTTCGTCACACAGGAGAGAGAATCATTTCGTCTCGCGCTCTCTTTGTAAAGGGGGCGGGGCTAACGCGTACTGTAACTCACACCCGCGAGCGTGTGACGCGACGCGTCCTACTAGAACGCCTAATCACCAAAGCGTCTTCAATAACAGAACTCAAGAGTTCATGTCAAGTTATTTTCAGGGAAACATACTGTACTTAGTTGCAAATTTCTTTGACTATCTTTTATATTTAGTTTTTCTTCACATTTACAGTTACATCTATACACATGAAATAATCCAATATTATTAATTAATGAATAGCCTAATTGTTGCAATCAATATTTTAATTGTTATATTAATATATGTATATTATAATTTCATATAATTACGTTAATTGGTTAATCTTACGGTATAATTTTTAAATTATTATTAAACTGAAAAATACAACTATATGGCAACATTAATTAAACATATAAAGTGCAATTATTACGTTTGTTATGTAGCCTAGCCTGTACAATTTATATAAGGAAATATAAAATAGGCTATTTAAAATGAATTGTATATTATATATATATATATATATATATATATATATATATATATATATATATATATATATATATATATATATATATTGATTTGTTTAAAAATGAATACATTTTTCTTACCAATCACTTGCTCAAATCCTTCTGTTTCAACTTCACTATCTTTTCCCTCTGAATCCTCACTGCTTCTGTGTCTCCATCAAATGAGTTTTATAGGCATTCAGGTCCTTCGTTTGGCACCTAGAAAAATGAAATATTCACCAAATTGCATGAATTAGTTATTAGTCTGGGAAATAATCACTGAAATTAGAAGTGCACATTAATTCAAACACATCAGTGGAGTTTAGTGACAGGCGTCTCTGTGACTCCGCGGCGCTCACTAGTGGCGCGTAGGAGTATTGCACTTTAATCCAGACACCACACATCCTTTCAATAACCATAACAGCTCGATCAGAGGGGCTTATGTATTTGTTCATTCAACTGAGACCAGGTCTGTTAACGTTTTTTAAAGTTTGTCTCGATAACTGGGCATTAGGGAGAGAGCGGAAACAGTTTAACCACTCTTGTCCAAGAAAAGCTATGTGTGTGTTTTAATAGACACAGAACACTGACAACCCCTTTACCTTTCCAACACTTTTCCTGGCAGGCCTCTAATGCTGACACTCACAAAGGAGCATGGGCACTCTGAGGGGGGCATGTTTTTCATTGAACAATTTCCCCTAGAGCTGCCAAGTGCGGGTAAGGGTAAAACCTCCATGTGAAGTTTAGCAATAAGCCTACTTTGAGCGTAATCTTAAGTGTCTGTGAAGCTTTGGTGGTAATTATCAGGATTTGGCAATTGTTTGTGTTAACTAAGGCCACACTGCAGCGCTGTACATTTGCACGAGTGACCACCGCATTCTACAACCAAATTAACTCCTGAAAAAAATATTATAATCGCATTTAGCCTACAGAAACAACATTTACACTCTCACGCAGTGTGTACAGAACCAAGGTGAATGACTTATTTAAATGCATATCAGAGTTGCGGTGCAAATAACAGGTAACAAGGTATGTTTGTGTTGCAGATATTGCTCTAAAAAATAGCAAATAAGAACGAGCACATCAGCTTCATTCCAAATGGCAAACGCAATAACTTTGAAATAAGTAAGTTGCTGGTATATAAATATCGCCACCTGCACCTGGCTAGTTTATTGAATGGGCTATGTAAATTTTATCACTTCATGAGCGGAGACCAAACAACAAGCTGACAGACACGTAGGCTTTGCATCGCTTATAATATGTGGACATGGCAACACTTAAAGAGTGCAAACCTTCCAAAAAGAATAAAATAAGATGTCGACGGGGAATTAGTTAAAAACATAACGTGTTACTTTGTTCAAAAATAGCAGCTACCAAAAGCGCGAGTTGTCAGTCAATTTTGAGAGTGAGTTATGTTCCGTACACACAAGAAACTGTAGGGGATTCACTCCAGTATTAAATGTGAGGTCACTCCTGAAACTTTACAGTGTGCATGTAGCCTAAGGTCCACGCATTTCCATGAATGCTCAATCAAATTCATATCAACATGAAAATGAGTAACTCAGCAGAGATGCTGCACACTTTTTACCTGCTGCCATAAAAAAAAAAAAATCCATTAGACCCTACTGAGAGACAGACAGTCCCCAGTCAAAAGATAAAATAAACAGCCTGTCTTGAAGCACACTTCATGTTCTATTTTAAAGCAAACAACAGGTTTGCATTGAAAAGACAAATATTTTAACTTTAACTTTTTTGGACAAAGTGAATATTTTTGTGCTAATTGAATAACAGAATGAAGGAAGAACTCATACAGGCTCGGAACAACATGAGGGTGAGTAAATATTGACCACATTTTTATTTTTACTACAATTATTTATTTAAAGCTGAGTTTCCTGTAAAGTAGGCTACCAGTAATTTTTCTCAATCTAGCCTATTTTGTTGTAACAGTGCTGCAAAATTCACTATTGGTGTTTTACACATTCACATATTAGACTATAGTTGTTTGCATGTGTCACTGAGGCCACGGCTCACGGCTAGACACCTGTAAACCACAACACATAAGCCTGAAAACAGAAAACATGCTTTCTATTGTTGTAGTTTACACTCTGGTTTCACTGGGAGAGTCCTAGCATGCAAAACTCACTTCAAATCGTGCTGCATTATGTTGCTCAACTGACAAGTTCCTATCTCTAGACCTGCCCTAAAGGCACGTCAACCAAGAGTATGTTACCTGATATCTATGCTTACAGGTATGCCTTTTTAAAATAGATATCTCATATTACACCACATTATAACCAAAATGTTACATTATATTTATGATGTTGCATAAAACCTATGTACAAAAGCACAGCATCAGCAGAAATACAGCAAAATATATATATATATATATATATATATATATATATATATATATATATATATATATATATATATATATATATTGTATTATATACAATTTTCATTTTATATTTATACAATATATAAAATGAATGTGAAAAGCCATGTTTTTAAATATTTATATATTATATATTTTACATACATAAATACACACACACATATACAAATACATTACATAAGCACACACAGTATAATTTCTTAAACAGTGTAAAAAAATTGTAAGAATTACATTATAAGAGAGCATTTTTGGCATTTATCAAATTAATCACAGAAACCATGTTTCATGTATTATATTTATACATTATATGTGATTGATATATTTTGTATATTGTGTATATTTTCTATATATTATGCACACACACATACATGAATATAAATAATTAAAATACACCCTACCCTAAAATATTTGTTAATCTAAAAAAAAATTTTTTAAGCAATTCATATTGCAGTTACACTGAATGTAGCCTTTTTATTTTATATTAAATATAATTTGCTGACTTTTATCCAAAGGTTTTTATTATTATTATTATTATTTTTTTTTTTTTAAATATAGCAATGTAATTCGAATACAATATTTTCTCTTTAATATATTCTACTATAGAATAATATTCTATTAAAATAACCAGGCTGATTACACAAAGTCAAAATACAAACTCATGCAGTAAAACCTGAGCTCGGTGCAGCTGAACATGCAAATCTAGCTGCATTGATGTTCAACATCCAAAGTGGGTCAGTTTGCGCTTCCTCCTCTAACACATGCAGCTTTTTTAGAGCATCAACCATCGGGAAAGCCAGAGAAACTGTATAAACACTGGCGCAAACACTCACAAGTGCATAAGGATAGCATTATCACAGCGTCTTGTTTTGAAACCGAAGCTGTAAGAGGAGAAGGTTGCAGTGGTTGTGGGCAGGAATCGGTGGTTTTGTGGGCACCTCAAATGCCCTTGATGTGTCTTTCATTATCTCAGACACTCTTGATGGATACCCTACAGCTGTGGCCTTTATAGAGAAAGAAACAAGGGGATCTAGCACCAGTAAAGAACATTCACTTGGAGAGATGTGCACAGTCCGCTCACTTATTAAATCCTAATTTTAACACATCTTTTTGTTTCAATATCATGTACATCATGTTTTTTTTTTTTTTTTTTGCATGTCGTAAGTAAAACTTATCTGAGTACATCTTACAGGAAAATATTATTTAAGTTTTTCTACTTAAAAATGTTAAGCTTAATATAATGTTACTTGCCATTTCTCTTATATTCTCACATATTTCTCTTTTATTCGATTTATCTTTTTGATTTGATCTTTTATGTACACTGGTACCAAATACAGGAACTGAAAATTACATTTAACCTTTGTGCTGAGCTTGAAAATCCTTTAACTAATTTGGTGTTACTGGGGAAAAAATGAATGACCTTTTAAAAATTGCTTGTAAACTTCTAAGAAAACAAGTTGACAAAAAGATACAAGAATCCCAGATTTGGTAATAATATAAAATGCTTGGTTTCTAACAATTTTCACAGGTTTTGCATTTTATTTTGGAACATTATTTGTGGGAAAATTTGGCAATGTTTGCTTAATTTAAGATGCATAAGCACAGAGAATCAATCAAAAAGACTGAAAACAATATATTTTTTTAAGTTGTCAGTTAGTTCTAGTTCAATGGGATAATATCAGCTAGCATTTTTGGGAGGAAAAAAATCTTTCACAACATATGGTTTAAACATATAGTCGCTTGATAAAGTGCTCAGACGATTTGTGACATTCACCTCAAAGCTTTTTTTGTCATAAAGGAGCCTTAAACAAGCTTGACTCAATATTAGTCACTGGCGATCCTCTCCCGCATTCATCTCCTAAACAAACATATCTATTTCCAAAGGCAAACCATGTCCCGAAAAAAAGCCCACCTCTCTAAATTTGTATCTTTCTATTTCTATTCTCAGGTCTGCATTCCCCAAAGAGACGTGTTGAAACACCGTGTCATGCTAGCACACACACTTTATTGACTTGTGTTCGACCACAGACACCTCATTTTTTCACAATCGTTCAGTTTGGACGCTTTTTGGTCACTTACCAGTCCGATAACGTTCTTCTCCAGGAAGGTCAACCCTACAGCACCTGCTGTGGGCCAGTCTTTGTAATAAAAAAAGAAAAAAAGAGATTGTTAATATGTCAAAAAAGGCTAAAGAAAATCAAGCCAGACCAGCTGGCTTTGAAGAGAAACCCAAAATTGGGTTGCGTTTAGATCAGATCTTGATCCACAGTGAAGGGGAGATGGCATCCTAGCCCCAACCGCACCCAACAAGGACACACACACACACACACACACACACACACACACACACACGCACACACAGACACTTGGGTAGACCAGCAGCGTATTCCTGATGGTTCAGCGCGAGCGTCTGGCAGCGCCCCTCTCACCTGCTGCCGTCAGTCTCGTGTATATTTAGATGAAAGTATCAATGACATGCATGCCTCTGTTGGCCTTGGCACAAGTGCCCAGGATTATTGCCCCTTACAGAAAGATATTGCACCTTTTCATCAAGATTCATTTAATTTAGATGAAATTCAATTTGTATTTGACAGGAAAAGAACATACTGTTCTTGGGGATGCGACATCTCTGTAGCCAAAAAGGTAAATCTCACAGAATCTCACAGTTCTTTTGGTATCTTTGGCATACTCAGTGTTATAGTTTGGGCTTGAATTAGATTTTATTTGATTTTTTTTTGTTATTTTAGCACTTAAAAATGAGAAATGTTGGCAACTAGCCGAAACTTATTATTAAATATAAATTATTTATTATGCATGAATTATTTAGATAAAAATGTTTTTATATTTTATTTCAGTTAATGTTTATTTTATGTAATAACCACAGAAACATGCCCAGGTAAAATTTTGTCTAAAAAGAAAATGCAGGTTCTTAAATATACAAAAAAATATACAAAATAATGTCACAATGAAAAAAAGTACTGTTATTAAAAAATTTTACATTAAAAAAATAGAATATAAAATTAAATGAAATATTTTTTATTATTTGATTTGATTCTCTTTTGATTTTTGGATGCGGTTTGACTGGTTTATGAAAGCTTTCCAGAGATTCGTCCAAGCATGACTCATTGAGTACTGTAGACTGATTAAAAATAGCATGCATTATTTCCAAGAGTAGCATTGCTTTGAACATACTGTCATAATTACAATGACTGTAAAGTTTGCATTGACATCAATATTTCGGAATGGGATACACTGGGAAAGAGGACACTAGCGGTCACATGACTCCTATGGAACATATCCCTGGTCACCATGTGGTAATGGGAGGGCCCTGCTGGTCTGTCCTGGTATGCACGTCCACCAGTCTCAGAGAGACACCAAACCTCCAGCTGAAACCAAAGATAACAAACATTTGCCCACGCAGTGGCCGTCTTAACATGGATGGGTGAAAACCTATAACCCTGTTGCGGTGCTTTTGGGAAATGACAGGTAAATCAAATTCACCTGAAACATACTGGAACAGCCCGATTTGATCGATACATTGACACTGATCTGAAAACGCCAAACACCATGCAGTCGCCCAACACTGGATGGACTGGATTTGGACCGGTCACAACCTGTGTGTACAGACAGACAATTTAAACAAACTCGCATGGAATATAGAGAAACTCAATTATCTGTCTCCACAGCAGAAGTTCCAGTAAAATGCGTCTGAAGCGGTTTTGGGGGAGGCTCGAGCGCTCTGGCAACCAAACCTGTGTCTCGGTGGCCTTCCGCTCAGCACTAGGAGTGGCGTGTGGCACCGGTGGCAAGGCCTAATGACAGAGCACCCGAGCCAGAGAGATCTTGTGGGAACACCATGTCCGGCACACCCAGGAGGGGCTCCAACATTGTGACATTTATAGGGAAGCAGATCCCAACACAAACCTTTTGTTGTTTTTGTTGTTGGCGGCGGCCATATTTCACCCCTGTACTTCTATCCGCCGACTTATCACTCAAAGGCTTTTTGTTTTGTTACGGCAGGATGAATGGTGAAAAAACCCCACATGTTCGAGTTATTATCCCAACGAGTTAGCTGACAGATTTGCATGCGTGTCTCTGCTCTAGTCGCCACAGAAAAAAGGTTGCATAAGGGACTCTGGCTAGTTTTATTCAAAAAAGCCCTGCGGTTTGTGTGTGTGTGTGTGTTTTTTTTGTTTTTTTGACTTTTGGCTTTCCATAGAGGTGCCTCTGTGTAGGAGAACAACCGTGGCGTGAGCAAACTACAGCCTGTCAGGGCCTTGAGCCGCCACACAAAGTCTCCCTGTGTGTTTTAAAAGCAGACACCGTGGAGCGATGCAGAAACAATGAGCACCGTGGGCCTTACTCACATTTTTGACCTCTGAAAAATGAGGGAAATGCTATTGGAGACACTGTGTGAAAACAAGTTGTCAAGTGTCCGTTTGCGGGGGTTGGGGGAAGAACAGCGTTCTGAGAAGTTCGACCTCCAAAGCTAATATTTTCAGAGATCTTTGCGCACACATCTGGTTCTTTTCAAGGGCGACTTATTGGTAGTGCCGTAGCTTATTTTTCTTCGCTCTGCACCTCTCCTACGGTGCTCTTCCAAGCATATCCCAGCGGCCCGGCTGAAAATGCTAATGTTCCCGCCACTTAGTCAAGTCAGGCTCTTGGGAAGTGTTCTGAGGATGGGCCTCTCAGCTCTTTCCTCCGCAGGATGAAGTGATGATATCTGAGGGCAGATCAATGAGATATTAATGCAGAAACTACATTGCAGATTCAACATAAATATTAGCCTCTAGAGAGTTCGCATTAACAGCCCAACCATTGGTTTTGACATTTGGGTCATTCTACAAAAAAGGTGCCCAATCACTCAATAATAAAAAATGCATTAAATATTTTGTCCACTTTATATGTAAACTTCCTTTTAAAAATTCTATATTATTTTTTATGTCTTTTTTTAAGGGTCGTCAAAAAGTAAAGTAATATTCTAAAATATTATCACAATTTTTAAAGAACTGTTTTCTATTTTAATAGGTTTTAAAAATGACATTTGTTCCTGTGATGCAAAGCTGAATTTTCAGCATCATTACTCCAGTCTTCAGTGTAAAATTAATTAATAAAAAAGAACAACTCAACACATTATTTAGCGGAAACAAGAAAGCTGATTCATAATGACCTATTTCTTGTTGCTGTCATGCAACCAATGTGGTGAACAAATAAACTACAACAAATAAAAGGCGCAAACATTGAGATAGGTGTCTACCATTACCGAGAAGGGTTTCATTCCTGGTTCTCAATAGCTTTTTGTTCACAGTTCATTTGGAGACATCAGCTGAATACTCATATTCATGGCATAAAATGATCCACTGTCAGTTCGGCCCATCATTTTCAGAGCCCAGACAACTTGTGCTTTTCTTTCCTTTCTATGTGTTTGCACAGGTCGAATTATGGAGCCGCTGCTAACAGGATGTGTGCGTTCCTGAGGTACTTTGTGAGTATTCCGATTGCATCACATGTCCTGGATTTCACGGGTTTTTTATGGTACATTTAATGTGTCATTTATAAAAGCGGCTCTCTACTAATATTCTAAATACAACCGTGCTGAAAGAATATACGTGCCAGATCGTAATTTGATTCGAATTAAATTTTTCTAACGGCATCCTCCAGAAAGTGCAAAGTAAACATTCCCCTCGCTCCCGTCACTTTTCCACCGAGTGCTTTTGACAGGATCTTAAACATCTGGACAGTGTTCATCATATGAAACACACACAATTCTTTCTTCGGCACTGAGTAAACTGTGGCCTAAAGTAAGTCCGCCGAGAATCCACCAGGTAATCAAAACAAATACAACGCGTTTTCGTTAACAAACAGAGCCTTATCTTTTCCGGCTTGTGGATGCCAGTGCATTTCATGCAGAAAATCTTAAAATGAAGGAGAATTTGCATCAACCTCAATCAAATTCAAACATTGTTTTTAAGACCTACTGCAGGGAAAATGGATTTCCATCGGCCTTAATTAGCACACAAGTCACCTTTTTAGGAAATCACTGACATTGCACGGATGAATCGGTGGGTGTGGGACACTACGTGATGTCTGGCCATCCTGTAGTGGAGCCATTGCCCAGGGCCTGAGGGATCACAGCTAGGGGTCGCGGCCCCTGATGACCCCTAGATGATGGGCAGGACTCCATCCGTGAGGCCACATGACAGCAGGAAGTACTAGCTAATGTGGTTCTGATTAGAGGCCTTATCTTCAGCCCCCGATTAATGGTTCAATTATCTGACGGGAAGAAACGAACCTCAGACAAAAGTGTAAAAGGAATAGTTCCCACAGAAAATAAAAATTCTGTCACCATTTTCAAAGCTGAATTTAGTTCTACCACAGAACATAAGGTGAATTTTGGAAGAATATTCTGACTTCTTATTTGCATGAAAATTATAGTAAATGACCTCTAAAATGACATGAAAGTGTCCTAAAAGTTCATACGTATGGAATTAGGCAGCTAGGATTTTCTGAAAGAGAAATTGAATCACTAAGATGAGTTAAATTATTCAAACAGACTATTTAGACAATTACTGAACATATATTATCAAATAAAGGGAAGGACCCCATAAAGATTGCACACTTTAGAAATACCCTACATTGTAAAAATAAATAAATAAAATAAAATAAAATAAAATAAAATAAAATAAAATTAAATTAAATTAAATTAAATTAAAAGTGAAATTTATGGTAATAACCCATAGTTGCCAGAAGTTTAACAAGAAATATGGCAGGAAAATTAAATTTACAGTAAATTAAAGGATACTATTTTATTAACTGAAATAATGCTACTATATCAAATTACTAACTTCATAATCAAATATTTCACTTCTGAAAATTGTACATTAAACAGTATTTTATTGTAAAATTAAATGAACTGTCCCATTAGATCTATTGCCGCTTTTAGAGCAAGGAAACTTTTAATCAGTAAACAGGTTTTTGCGATTACAATAATATATATATATTTTTTATACTTAATTACAATAATTACAGTCATATTTGTCACCTAACAATTTATTCGGAAACCAAAGGTATCTGGATAGTAGAGGTTTAGTGATAAACATGACCACAAGCATGGAGCACTGTATTTTGTATCCAACAGCTGTTTAAAGCATGCAGTTTTATCGTTTATTGTCAAAACCTATTTTCAGTGCTAATTTTCAGCATGCAGCTTCTGTTGAGAATCTGTGATAACGGTGCATGATGGGAACTGGCAGGCACTAATATCTCTGCACTTAGGGGCTTGTCTCTGCTGTTCAGTGGATTGAGTTACTGTGAAAGCCATGATGGAGTGTAAAGTAATCTCCTGCTGTGGAGCTGCCGCGCATGCCTGGAGTCTGTCGCATGTTTCTGAGATTCCTTATCTGCTGTGAGGGGCTTCACCTGCTGCGCTGAGATGCCCTGGAGACTTCAACACAGCTCGCCAGCATTTTCCAGACAACATCCAACCTCAACATACACTCTTTATTGGTTTTGATGGTTCCATAAAGAACCTTCAACATCAACGGTACCTTTGGAAAAAAATATGTTTTATGAATTATTCACTGAAAGGTTATTTGGGGAACCTAAAATGGTTATTTTATGGCTTTTGATCCTTTATTTATCGCCATCTTTGGATCCATGAAGAACCTTTAACATCCATGGAAACTTTCCATTGGCCGAAAGTTTCTTTACAGTGGAATAAGTTTCTTTAGATGTTCCTCACACTAAGAAAAAATTATTCTTTTAAGAACCGTTCACTCAGAGGTTCTTTGCAGAACCCAAAGTGGTTCTCTATAGTGTTCACTTTTAAAAATAAAGGTTCTATAGTGGTATCTACAGTTCCAATAAAAGCTTTACTATCCACTGAACTTCATTGCACAAACTGTTCTTTAAACTAAAAAAGTATTCTGCAGATTATTAAAATGTTCTTCACGATATATTTATTTAAAAAAAATCTGTTTTCTGAAAGGTTTTTTGGAGCATCACCTTATAGCATCACCTTTTGGAACCTTTATTCTAAAAGGTGAGTATTTTTGCCAAAATTCTCTTTTGGATCCTTTATTTTTTTAAGTTTAAGGGGAAAAAATGTTATTTTAAGAACTTATCAATGAAACCAAAAATGGTTCTTCTATGGATCTCCTTCTGCAAGCGTTATTTTTAATACAGCATGCATCCACAATTACATTTTAAAAATAATAATTCTGTAGATCCTGTCCAAATGATCTGAATATTTAAGCTTTGGAACTTCTCCACAACATCTGCTGATTTCTTTGCTGTAGAGAACAAACGGAACCACATTTGCCCGACATCATACTGGAACACATCACACAAGGTACGTATGGTTTGTTTCGCTCATGTGTATGAGTCTCAGTTTCAAAAGAGGAAGGATTCTTTTCCACCACAATCCAAAGAAGCAGCGCACAAATGAATGGAGCCGTGCCACGGTGTGGAAAAGATGCATGTCCAGCCTCATGCTTCACGTCAGGGCCTCCGCCAAAGAAAACTGTGGTCGGAAGAATCCTTTAATAGTGCCTGATCTGTGTCACCTGAGACTGGAATCATCCAAAACAAAGAAACCACACAGCTACAGTCATCGACGTGGATATTTGCAGCAGCCAAGCCTCTCTAATGAACGACTCCCACCGCAGACCACTCTGAGCGGCCCCCGCCGCATCACAATCTGACCTACTTTCATATTTAGACGTCTGCGCTCTGGACAGGTCACAATCTAGACGGTTATGACAAATGCACTGTGGTTTTCTCACAGTTTCTTAGATTACAGTTTGCAGTTTCCCTTATTTATCTCCATCATGACCGTCATGTGACAGTCGAGAGCATGAAAACGACTCACACATCCAAGGAAACAGTGACAGAATGTTCCAACTGTGTGACTGATGCAATCTAACGGTGACAAAGTCTGTCCAGAACATTTCCCGTTCTGCCATCCACAGGATACTGAGTGTTTGTCTTGATAGCATTAGCAGGTTTTTCATAACTGAAACAATATTAAAGGTATTAAAGATATAGTTTACCTTTACTCACCTCTTATTGTTCCAAACCTTATGACATTTTGAACAAACATTATTTTCATTATTTATTTATAATTCATTCAGGCTACTATTTTAGTTTTGATTAATATTTTTAATTAACTTTAAATTTAATTTTAATTTTTAATTTCAATCTTGGCTGTTTTATGATGTGCCTTTTGTCTTTTTTTATTTAAAATGTTGCTTTTTAGATTTCATTTATTTTATTTCAGTTTTAGATTTCAATTATTTTATTTGAATGTATTAATTGTAGTGTTAACTCATGTTAACTCAAACTAAATTAAAGTTAGAAATGCTGCCTTGCTGAATAAGTTAATATTTTTTCATCTAATATTTAAATTTTATTTCATTTGAATAACAAAAATGTTTATTTATTTTGCTTTGTTTTCGTTTTTTTTTTGCAGTTATAAAACTGATTGTATGGACCAAAATATGGTCCATCTGCAAACACCTTGTATTAATATTAATATTAGTTATTAACAAACTAAAATTCAAAAACCTACCAATATGAAAAAGTTAAGTGTTTAGGGAAGTAGTTAGAGAAGAATGATTTCAAAACAATTATTATTTTTGCAATAATAATAAAAATAACCCTGATTATATGAACACACAAAAAAAATACATGACAAAAATGAAAATGAAAAATTAATAATTTTTTTAATAATAAAAATAATAAAAAATAAAACAATTAATACAATTAATATTAAATGAAAATTACAATACCTTCCAATAAAACAAGGGGGAACATTTAGGAAAACAATTATTATTTTTGCAATAATTAAAATAATTATCGTTAAAACATTTCCTCTTCAAATGTCAATATATTATATTGAATGGATTAATACCACATCAATATAAACAATATAAAATTCTGTGCAATTCTGATAAGCAGTTAATTGTTTAATAACTGTATAGTTGATATTAAAATTCAATGCTATTTTATATAAATACATTAAAAATAAACAATAAATTATATAATATCTGATAACCAATATTGTACCGATATGATATGCATCCTTGCTTTTAATTCTACAGAGCACACAAAAATAAAACCAACATAACACATATTATACGAGCCACAGAAAGTTGTGCTTTTCAAATCTGCCAAGAAAAAGGCAGTTGTCATTTGGTGTTTTCACCAAACCTCTGCTTCTTCCAGTTCAGACCAACTGTTGGCAAAGAGACAGACAGCACACAGACGTGGGAAAGGCTGGTTAGCATCACACAGGAGCAGGGCGTCCATTAGAAAGACCACACAGGGCTCCAGACACTTCTCCAGCGAGATAGATGCTATCAGAGTGAGTGACATGTGCTGGTTTTTTGTCCCATCTCATTCTCTGATAGTGTAGATGAACAAGCCTCCTGACACGTTCCAACTGTTTATCATCCGACGACTTGATTTCCTCTTACAGAGAACAGATGGCTTCCTTAACGGCTCTGTGCTCGTCTGTTTCGTCTTTAGTTCTCAGCATGTCTCAGCACAGACGTTTTCATGAGATCTGTGCCAGCGTTAGATTCATCCTATTAAAGCCAAAATTGGGAAATTAGCACTTTCAATACCGTTAAAAATACATATTGATGCGACACGGTGGGACAGAATATATAAAACAGTTTTATATCAAAGGCATATTAAGTACCAATATCCAGTGACTGCGACTGCTATATTGTTCCTAGCAATAATTTTGATCAAACAATGAAACATATGTATATCAAAGCACTGATGTAATTTTGGCCGCATCTGAAATAGTCATACCATTGATATATCCTAAAAAGTTTAAGTAAATATGCTAGAAAACTTTCAAGGATGTACATTTAATACATGAAATGAGTAAGAACGTATAATTTAGCCAAAATGTTTATACGTGCATGCAGCGAAGGACAACATATGACAGACATTTTCCATTGTCATTATGTCAGCTAGCATTTGTCAAACTGCATTCACAGTTCCTCTGAAAGACTTAAGCTAATTCCAACGTCAGTCCGTTATTAAGTTTATACTGTCCTCAGCTGTCTGCAGTGCAGTCATGTAAGAATGCTTGCAAGAACAGGCTAGCATGTCAGCGATGTGAAGCAGGACTTTGAAGTGTCAGCCTGGGTCAACAGAAACAACAGGTACAGTAGTAACAAACCTCAGAAACAGGTGGTGTGCTCATGTCTGAGACAATATGTGATGGTGGCCATATGAAAGGTTTCCGCCCAAGGACCGGATCATTGTGATCAATAGTGTTTTTTGTTTTTGTTTTGTTTTTTTACATTTTATGGAAAAAAAATAAGTTACTTAAGAATTAAAAAGATTTAGTTTTTGCATAATTTAGTATCTCAGAGAGATACTACTATAGTTAATTAATATTTTTAATTCGATTTTATTTCACTTTTCATTTTGCCAATTTTGCGTGTTTGCTACTTTATTAGTCTTGATTTTTTTTTGTAGCCATTAATGTACATATTTTAAAGCATTTATTAATCTTTTTTTATGTCAGATAATAAAAATAAGGATTAATGTTAGTTTACTGTGAATTAACTAACAACATTTGACATGTATTAAATTATTTGTAAAATTATTATTTATAAAAAAATATTTTTAAATGTAGAAATTAAATCAAACTATTATCATTATATTACTGTTATGATTAAAAACTGCTATACAATATTATTTTTATTATTTCAATAAGTACTTATTTAAGCTAAACTACATGAAAACAACAAAGGCTGTCTTGGTAAGATAAGTTAAAGTTATATATATATATATATATATATATATATATATATATATATATAACATTTAACCTGTTAATAAAGCAAAGATTCTTTCAGTTTTTCTACTTTCTACATTTAATTTTTATTGTGTGTTACTTGCCATTTCTTTGTAATTAGTTGTAAAATTTACTAACAATTCCTGAGTCAAAATCATTTCAACACAGTAAAATCTTATTTGAAAAATCCTTAACCCTAACTTTAACAAACTGTTTCTAAACAATTGCAGCTGATATTCGCACAGATATGGTTTGGCGCCTTTAAACACTTGAAGCGGAGAGTGAAACCTGCTCCGTACATCTTTTGGAGAGCAGGCGACAGTCACTGGCGTGTCAAAGGGTAAAGTGTTCACATATGGTCACATAGCTGGGCTAATGGCTGACAGGCCTCAGCGAGGGCATTAAAGTGACCCTGCCCCAGGACAACACGGACCAACGCTCAGTAAACAGGGATGCAGGAATCTGTAAACACACAATTAGCCATTAACAATGCACTACTTCCTCCTGCATTCACATTTAACATCTTGACCACAATAAAGGGCTTTAAAAGACACTTAATATTCAGTATTATCATGGATTTGACTGCACTGACCAAACTCATTTGAGTGTTTTTCCTCTTTATTACCATGAAGCTTCTTTGAAAGAATCTCTGTTGTTTAAAGCGCTACATAAACAAAGGTGAATTTAGGTTCTTCTTTGTAATAATCTAAAAGCCAGTGGAAAAAAATCCTATTGTTTTCTCGTTGAGGAAACCAGGGTTTTGCGAACTGGTTTGGACTGTGTCATCACTGCTGCAGTACTCTGTATTCAAGAGGTAAATAATGCTCATGGCCTGAAGTTGCATTGGAAAATCCAACATAACGATGGAAGAACGAGGTCTGCAGCTCCATGTGTTGCTAAACAATCTTTAGTTGCTGAGCAACCCAACCAAAAGTTTTGACGTTTTCGGTTGTCAGTTGAGTTTATTCAAGTCATCTCAAATGTAGCAAAGGCTAACAAACCTGTGGGAAACCCGTCACATATCTGACAGTGTGAGAAAGTTAGCGAAGCAGACAGTTCCGATTGACTTTATCTCTATTGAGTGTTTACAATAGATAAGTTTTGCCATCAGACGGCCAGAGCATTCAGATAGAAAGCCTGGACACATCTTGAGATTGTTAACAAATAGACTGCTTCAGACAGATAAGCTCAACAGAGATGCAGTCACATATTAGACTATTTGAATGTGCTATAGTGAGGGCTTTGTTTGCTTTGAGACCCAAGCGTGACCATATCAAAATCAGCTCGTGTCATCAAGCTTGGCCTGAATTCGTTTTTTGTCATCAGCGTGCAATATTTGTTTTCTATTTAACTGTTAACTATTTAAACCTCTGTCATGGTAAGGGCAAGATTTGAATCATTCAAATACGTTTGTACAGTATGTGTTGGGTGAAGGGAGGCAGACACAGACAGGTTTTTATATGCGATGGAACATTTTAATTTTGAGGCGTCGCGGCCTGACGTACAGTATTTTCTTTTGTTTTGCATGTTCCACTCTAAAATTGGAAGTCAAAGAATAAGTAATTATCCCTCTAAATTGAGCCATTTCGCGTAATTATTTCTTGGAATGTAAT
Organism: Carassius auratus; assembly: GCF_003368295.1. Lineage (NCBI taxonomy): Eukaryota > Metazoa > Chordata > Actinopteri > Cypriniformes > Cyprinidae > Carassius > Carassius auratus. The sequence goes on from NC_039252.1 coordinate 21,135,525, forward strand.
GTTTTACTGAGCGGCAAAGAACATTGAAACTTGCCGTTTGTGTCGCTTAATGGCTTTTCCCATCAGCTCCAGACTGCGCTGGTTAATTTGGGAAGAGGTCCTGTTCCCTCCCAGAGCACAATTTAATGAGGGATAGCAGCATCCAGCTGACAGAAGCCACGCTTATTTATATATTTAATATTTATTATTGTATTTTTCCTTTCTGGATTTGTTGTTGTATACAATTGATACGGATGAATAAAGAACAGAGGGTATGTATAAATATAGAATACATCAATTGTTTATTAAATATAACATGATATATTCCTATATATTATATATATATATATATATATATATATATATAAAACATTATATATTAGAATTTCAATATTGTATATATTTATCATTTAGTTGTTTATATTGATAATTTATGTACAATGTGTGAGAATTATTTGAATATAAAAATTATTTTTTATTTATATATTATACTTAAATCCAAAACTGCATCACATATACATAACTTCAACCTTTGTGTTGCAACTCTAGTCAGTGTTTGTAGTCTATATACAAATGTGATTCTTAAGTTTGATCCATAAAATGTTAATTCTACACTTACCAGTCAGCACTTTACTAATATAAACTATTGTGTTTTTATTAATCTTTCTGGGGCTGTCTGGAGTTTATTTTCCTCAAAAGAGAGAGTGCTTAATTCTTTGTTGATCCCTGAATGACCAAATCAGCCACATGAGGGTGAAGAGAATTATGAGCTGTCTTATGGTGCGAGTTAGATACTCCTTTGTTTACAACTGAATGGTTAGCAGTGTGCAAATGGGAAATTTATGTACAGCCTCGGGCAATGGAGATTTTTTTCCAGTGCTGCGTCAGTGAGCTGATCTTTGCATTCCACATCTTATCCGTAAATCTTTACATAGCCGTAAACCACAACCCAGAGCCTGTACGGCACGATCGTGACCACGCTTCACATGTTAGGACCCTTGTTCTGCGGGACACATGGATCTGAATAAAGGGTGACCTCTACTGAAAGACTGCATGACTGACATCACTCAGCAATGCAAGGTCAAAGGTCAAACTGGAGTGAAATACAGTGACCCCAAAAAGTATTTGGACACTTAAGACATATAACATATAAATGGCATATCGTTATATAATATCAAATCAAGTGCATTTGCAAGGAAAAGCTGAAAGCAAAACTAATTTTTGCATTTTTGTAGTGATTGTTAAGCAACAGGTCAAATGTCCCACTAAAGCAATACTTCAAAAAAAAAAACAAAAAAAAAACAGAGGTTAAATGAATGTATATTGTGAAATGTTACACTTAAAATAAATGTAAAATTCAAAAGTTTCAAAATAAATTAATAGATTTATCCAGCAAAGATGCTTTAAATTAAAGTAAATAAAAGTTATATCCATTTGTAATGTAACAATGTTACATAAATAAATAAATATATCTTGTTTTTTTTTCCTTTCATTTCTTTATTTATTAAATGGAAGCTTGTTTCTGCCACAGGATAAAACTTTTTAATCATAATTAATTTTTTCTCACAATACAGACGTTAACTTGCAATTGAATAGTCTGAATGACATAAAAAAAATAATTATTCCATAGCAGGAAAAAAAACTGATTTGCGAGTAAACTCATTTGCAATCAAAGACAGAATTCTGGGTTGAATATATATATATATATATATATATATATATATATATATATATATTTTTTTTTTTTTTTTCATATCCCGTGGTAAACACTCTATTCAAAGAATCCTGAAAAAATATATATGACAAAAAAACAATTAATAACAACATTAATAATAAGAAATGTTTCTTGAGCATCCATCAAATCAGCATATTAGAATGGTTTCTGAAGAATCATGTGATATCAAGATTGGAGTAATGATGCACGAAAATTCTGATTTGTATCACAGTAATAAATTACATTTTAAAATATATTCAAACAGAAAACAATTATTTTAAATCATAAAAATATTTCACAATATTACTTTTCTCTGGATTTTTGATCAAATAAATGCAGCTCTGGTAAGAAAAACAGACTTCTTTCAAAACATTTAAAACTTTTGAAAGAAACTAAAGTACTTTTGGGGTCATTGTGTTCACATTCAATTCTGCAGGTCATCTAGGCTTATAATGCAAAACAAAACGATTCTGATCGTCTTTAAAACACCCATTTCAGCTAGAGTAGCCAAATTTCCATCATCAGTAGAGTAGATTTCGTGGAACAGATTCCACGTCGGCTGTTCTGGAATTGCAGACAATAGCATGGCAGGGTTCATGCTAGTTACTGCACTCCAAAAGCCCCATTTCCCATTTCCCCAGTGGGAGTGTTGTTATTCTGCCTATGGGATGGCTGCCTTTTCTGCAGCTGAAAGTTTGTGAAACAGAGCCCACTCCTTTGGCTCCTCACAGCAAGACGGCAGTCTATAGTGGGCGGCGATTGTTCTCAAGACAATATGTCTTTTTAAAGGGTGCCACCGCGATGGTAAGTATATATATGAAATATTGTTATCCTGGCTCAGAGAAATCAGAGCGGTCAGGCTGTCTAACCACAGTCACGCAGTGGCGCCACAATCCCGTGGACAGCTTCCACGCTTGTGCCGTTCGCTGGCATCTAAAGTACAAACTTCAGCAATTATACACCAATTAAACACCAATTATCTGTTCTATAACAATCATTTTGCCATTCTCAACAAGACTTTTCACAGCAGAAGACTGGTTCCTCAAAAGGGACAAAAGAAAAAAAAAGAGATGATACATTTTTAGAAATGACTAGTCAGTTTCTTGTTCACAGCCCATTTGGCATAAAAAAATATATGAAATTCTTAAGTTATATTTTTGTTTATTGTATTTTTCCTTCAATATATTTTACACATACATACACATAAAAAATTATATATATATATATATATATATATATAGCGCTTATATTTATTCATGTAATTTTTTTAACAATGTAAAATAATAAATTAATTTTATTTAAATTTAAATTGTTATATTTTATATTAAAATTAAAACACTAAGACAAACAGACCTATATATTTTAAGTATATAATTAAAATATAGTTTGCTGTAATTTTAATATTATATTAAATAACTTTTGAATATATAGTATGTATTAGTTAGAATTTTATATTTGTATGTAATAAACAGTATATATAAGCAACATTACATCCATTATATAATAAATATAAAATATAAATAATATTATATAAATTAATGTTATATTTAATATAATTGATGTAACACGTACTGTATATTAAACAACTATATATCAATTATATAACAATCTAAAATTACATGAATATTAAACTTAAAAATAAAATAAGCATTTTAACATTTCTGAGTTAAAAATATTAAAATCTAAAGTATTAAAATCTAGGCTAGGATCTTGAATTAATTGGATTGTGGATGTACAAAAAAAAGTCACCCAACATGGAAAGTTGTTTTTAGAGGGAGAGCAAGTGAAAGATTATGAAGACAAACATATTTTTCCCTGTGGAATAACATGCAGAATGGTTCACAATAAGAGCAGGAATGCACATTAAGAGGGTCAGTCTGGTGTGCACTATTTTTGGCTTGAATACACATTTCTTGGACTCAAACGGGTAGCGAACATTTTCAGTCCAACAGTCCAAACACACAATATTAAATTGGGTCAGCTGCCCTGCTTAAACACGACATCTTTCAAACCCCAAACTGCTGCTGTGCCCCTGTTTTTCACATCAAGGCTTCCCCGTCCAGACCCCACCAGACCAGCAGCACCCGAACACAAACCACATGAGGGAGCGGGACCGTCCTGTAACCAGGAAGAACAGAGAGGCTGTTTATTTCTGGTGCATCTCTTCTCAATGACTCACACACTGGCTGGAAAAGCGGTCCAGTCTCCAACAGCTGAGCATGTGCCAGCTCCAAAGGCATATAACTTGTGCCCCTTCACCCCCGTCTCAATCGCAACGCTCGTCATCTGCCTATTTTCTCCCACCTTTAATCCCCCAGTAATCATCAGATGCAGCGTTTTACAATCAACATTGGATCTGACCTTGAGCAGGTTTAGTAAAGGCCAGACACATTAGTGGATGGGTACGAGACCGGGCCAGGGAGGGAGAGATTACATAGAAGTGGGCGGCTTTCAGCTTCACTGTACTCCACACACACATTCGTTTTCCCTATTATAAAAGACATCGGGTCCAAACAAGCACTGCTCATTCAAAGCCTAAAATGCAAAACAAATCTGCATTAATACTAATTATTATTATTAGTATTATTCCAAATATCTAGCTACTGGCAGTGAAATGTTTGAAATAATTATGTTATTTTTATGTTTATGGAACAAGAAAAATTCAAGCTATTTACTAAAGCTGTCATACGATTAATCGGGATGAATTGCATTCAAAAAAGGTTTTTGTTTACATAATATATGCATTTGTAGTGTGTATATTTATTATGTATATATAAGTCAATATTTCACAAATATTTTTTCTTAAATACATACATTCGCGTGTTTGCATTTATATCTACATAATAAATATACACAGTATACACACATGTATTATGCAAACAAAAACTTATTTTGGACACGATTAATCGTGAATAATCCGTTGACAGCACAACAATTGACCCATTTTGGATATCGCATTCAAATCGTCAAATAAGTAGACATTCAAAGACCTGAAATTGAGTCTATGCTCATTATCGAACAACATAAACCTGGTTGTTGATTATCTTATTGCCTTTTATGTAGCCTGTCATAGGTGCTAATGAGCAGCGCGCCTGGAAAAACTCTAGGGTTTCAACTCCTGCCAGCCAACATAAGACTGTATTCCCTCAACAACCAAACCATCCAACCACCAAGAGTGAAGATGTAGCTGTGACAGTCTCACAGATTCCCAGTGAAGTCAGCTCTCGAAGCCCCCGTGGGCAAAGCCGAGTTCGTGGGAACGGCTGAGGTGACAGATCCCGGCATCTCTTCCCACAGAGCTCAGGGACAGAAGACATCCCTTATCCTGACCTACAGACTCTTAGACATGATGAGCTGCTATCGGCAATCACGTGACCCTCTGTGGACCAATCAGAGCCAGAGAAAACCCTTAAACACTGGAGGTCACGGAAAACCTCGCCCTGAGCTCCAGATTTACTTGCTCAGCAGAATACAAGCATCACATAACAAGGAAGACGGACATCACCGGGCCAAAATCTCGCCCTCAAAAATGCAGTTTTATATTTACTGGAGAAATTGATGGTGCTTCCAAAACGCATGAGCTTGTGTTCGAGCGATAGTAATTGGATCGCATACGCTCTATAAATAAACTTAAAATGGATGGATACGCCAGTCTTTTTAACAAACGCTTCTTTCCAAGTTTAAATTACCATGTGTGGGGGAAACGTCTTAGAAGGTTTTGAAATTTGTACGAGTAGGCCATGATCGTGTGGCTTCGACTTAAGATACAGCAAAGTTAAATATGCTCCAAATTACAGTCGTTATGGGACCCTCAAAGCCAAAATTAGAGGGCAAACGCCTAGGCGGTACTATTGACTTCTTTATTGAATGACTGCTCTGTATAATTAGCAAAGCAAACTAATCCATCTGAAAGCATTATACCGCGAATCAGATGTCGTCTCACGATGGTCAGCTGATCTACGATCAACCTGTAGTTTTGACACAAGAGGACGTTGATGTCCGCCTGTTGTCCACTCAGGGTTTTTGGAAACATTCATCTGACAGAGAATCCCGTCTCTGGAGACTCTTTGGACAACTGAGAAGGAAGCCATTACTGCTACTACGGCCTGACGGTAATGACAGAACGACCTTTAACCTTGCTTTCCCTCATCTAAAGCACGGCAACGATTTTGAGTGTATCGTATTACGACATTTGACCACATTTCGCCATCAGATGATTTCAGCTCTAAATGAACTTTAGTTACAGTTTTTGTTGCCATTTATAAACACTGGTCTTAAAATATCTCAGAATTGTTTTTTTCTATACGTGATTTCAGGAACACTTTTGTGTGTGTCTATATTATATATATATATATATATATATATATATATATATATATATATATACACACACACACACACGTCTACAATTATTCATTTTAACATTGTTCAAATAACTTATAGCAGTACTCCAGTACTATGACTACTTCTGAAGTCATATTTAAAATATATGTAAGGAATGAAAATCACTGAAAACCGTAGTTCACAAATCTCATTCATGCTTCTTTATATTCAACATTTATTAGAACATGAATACTTATTGTGCCTGGATTAATGTCCATTAACATAAGCAGGTTCTTGCTTCTCATAACTGATTGTGATGTTAGGGGTTTGAAAATCAATTGCGAGACTTAATCCTTAAGTTTTTTTTTTTTATATTTACAATGTTCCTTGTTACATAGAAGAAAGTCATAAATGCTTTGTGGTGATTTTAGGGCAAGAAAATACTGACTTAATATGTTTTGGTAAACTATTACTTAAGTGCTATTAATGAAGCACTAATGAAGAATGCACTTATATTGTTTAATATTGAAATCCATAAAAAAAAAAAAAAAAAATAAATAAAAAAAAAAGTTTTTAAAGTTTAAAAAATATTTTTTTTTCTATTGATAATACTGTAATGTGTGTGGGGGAAAAAAATGATGCTTAATTGATTCATTTCCCCTGGAATGAATCAAACTTTGCTCATCTTTGTGGCCTGATTTGTTGTTTTCAATGTATCAGGTGAAAAACAAAGCACACACAGGTTAATTTCCCGTGCTGATTTTGTGTGTAGGTGACTGTCCTTACCTCATGCAGCTCCACCTCTGCTTCCAGACAGACCCACACTGACCAAATTATCCTCACAGTGGCACAGATACGCATGGAGTCATCGGTGTCAGCCTCTGCAGAGCTGTGCTCACGTTTAATTTTGGATAGTGTTATAAGAGGTGTTACTCAACACATTCATCCATTTAAAACGTTCCTGAATCGTTTCCTGAATAGACAGCTGAATCGATCCCACATAGACCGACATCTGGCCCAGGATCAGGCCAAGGCACAGAACTTTAGAAGATGTCAAACCTTTCCAATGAACCTGAATGACTCTTTGAAAAAGTTTGAGTATCAGAGTTTGCTTCTCACTGACACGCAGTTGTGAACTAGCATTTATTTTAAGATTCGGTTTTCCTCACAAGGTTCGTTAAGTGATGGTTTTATAGTCACACCTTTGGTTGTTTAAGAAGTATTACTAAGGATGATATTTGAGTATTAAAAGTTTTGGTTTTCAGAACATAAATCTCTTTTCCCTGTACTATAATAACAACATTCAACTGCAGTCTTTCTGAAAAACCAATCAATACAACAGCAGAACAACTTTTCTTTGAATAATGTCTCCCTCTATTGGCCAAAACTGAGAAATCCCCTTTTAAACCAACCAAAATGTGCCATTAAACTACACTGAGGAAAAGGATCCATACATTTTTTTTTATATAAACCTAATAAATAAAGTTAATCAGCAAAAAGAAATTTTTCAATGATACATCAATATTATTAAATTACGGACAAATTAAATTCATAATCCAAATAATTATACGATTGGCAGAGACATACTCTAGTATTGCTTTTGTGAAATAAAATATTTTGTATATATTACATATATTATTCATATATAATGGAACAAGTCATCCTTAATTTTTGAAAAATAATTGTAATCCTATACTGTTTCTGAACAACTGAGCTGCATTACCTGGAATCACTTTAGAACTGGATCCACTGAATAAACATGCTACAGCAGCATCATTTTGCTTTAGCAAAAAAAGAGACAAAAAAATGATGTTTGCTTGTTTGTTTTTACTGAATATTTACAATAAATAGTACTTTGGAATGTTTTTTCAAATGTGAAATGAACAGCTACAGTACAAACTATTAATATCGAAGACATAACAAATTTGCCATTTTAAAATACAAAGTATCCCTATAAAAAAATCTAACCAACCTAATCATGACCTGAAATGTTGTTCTTGTCCTTCATGTCCAGTTCAGTTCAAGTGTCTTTTCAGATTTTAGCACCAATCGAACCTACCGCTCCTTACATCTGAAATGTGGTTTACTGCTCGTGAATAAGATCAGTCTGTCAGATCGATTGGCTCTTCACAGCATGTGCGCAGCCAAACCTTCAGCACATTTCCTTTGAGTCACAGCTGCTCACGAGTCGCCGGTCATGATGGAGATGAACTCCTCTTGATTAACTGAAAGAGTCCAAGAACAAATGTGATCAATTAAATTCCCTTTGCTTTTAACCTACTTACTCACAGCACAGATAATTATTAATATTTTGCGGATTAAATTACATAGAGCTCTTCACAACGCCAAAGGACACACAAACAGCTTTCAAATCAGCCTTCATTTCCACTGTTCCCATTTTTGTTGGCTGCAATACATTAATTTGCTGTGCCTTAATTGAGAAAAGCACTTTGGGCCAACTGGGAAAAGCACAGTAATTACTTCCATTCATCAGAGGAAATATAAATAGCACTTTTTTTTTTCTTCCTCTCCCTAGATAAAAAGAGAGCAACTTACTCTCTCCGTCCCCGTCAGTGTCAAATTCATCAATCATGGCTCGCAGGTCTTCATCGCTCATGTCTTCACCCAGCTCCCGAGCGACTCGCCGCAGGTTTCTCAGGCTTATCTTTCCCGTTTCGTCATCATCGAAAAGTTTAAACGCCTTCAGAATTTCCTCTTTTGGGTCTCGCTCCAATATCATGTCCGTCACTTTAAGAAAATTGTTATACTTGGTTTGAAGCACAAAAGTAAATCAATTTCAAGCAGTGATACTAGAAGCAGAAGATTTATCGGGCTACATATATTTGCAAATAAAGCAGTCTCCAGACGATGTGTTCAAAATCAAGACTTCCAGGGAAACTGGCGCAACATAATTAAAATGAAAATGCTGCAACAGGGAAGCCTGTGGCTCTTTTTTCCTACATAAGATTTTTCTTGCATGCAGATGAAACGCTTACAAACGTGTTTGAAGGATGTTGTTGTGAAATGTAATCGTGTAAAAATTTAATTTTGCTGACAGACTTCAGCTCAGGCATTTCAGAATGATTAAACCAACATTTTGAGATGGTGTTCAATGTGATTGGTGTGCTGGTTAGTCCAGTTATCCAATCACATGATCTGTTGCAGCAAAGTCACATGAGTTTTGTATTGAGTATCGAGCAGTTTATTCAGTAAATGTGCTGCCATCATAGTTTATGCATGTTTTCTTAGTGGATAAAGAAAGCACACTGCCTCAGTTGAGCTTATACATTTTTTAATGTGCATTTTATGATTTTATTCACATCTAGCATTTTCATCCCAAACGACACATAAATGGAAACACAGCGATAGCTAATATCATAAGAGTAATGAACTCAACTTACCCACTTCTTTGAAATCTTCAAAAGTTATTTTCCCAGTTCCTTCTCGGTCATAGTCTTTTAGGATCTTCAACACATCTACTTTCTTCACCTCAAAACCCAGAGCTCTCATCGCCACCTGGAACCCAAATTTTAAATATCAGATTTATTCTTGGTGTTTTTGCTTTATTATGATAGGACAGTTTTTAAACAGGAAGCGAAGAGTTTGTTTATCTATTAGACTAGTTACATTTCAACATTAAAGAGACAGTTGGCCCAAAAATTACAATTTGCAGGAATTTGCAGCCTGCTCATAAGCAGTGAATGGGTGCCGTGAAAATGCGAGTCCAAACAGTTGATAAAAGCATCACAATAATACATTACGGAAATGAAACACTAAGGTTTGGACTAGCCCAAATCTGTTCAGAGGAAGAAACTCTTGGGTGGCATGAGTGTGAGAAAACTTTTGAGTTTACTATTCCTTTAAAGACTTAAACCTTTAAACTGATGAATATTCACAGCTGTGTTTTTACCTTTAACTCATGATAATCTATTTCTTTATCCTTGTCTGTGTCGAAGAGCTCGAACGCCTCCTTGATTTCATCCTTCTGCTCCTCAGTAAGTTCTCTCCTTTTCTTCCTTTTAGTCTTATCAGCAGTTAGGTCAGTCCTGATAGCACAAGTATGGAAATAAATCACCTTATTCCTTCTGATCTTCTATTAGTTCATATACCATTCAATCGCAGGCCTAACGTTACACACTTGCTAACGTTACGTTACCTGCCTTCCTAGAAAGAATACTGAGGTCTCACAGAACATATCACGCTCAGAATTGCAGGTGACTTGACAGTTTACGTTTAAATATGTCAAATTTATAGCAACAAAGTGAAGTTAATGCATGGTACTCTTTGTTTTTAAGGCAATGTGAGTTATCGTTGCTATCAATAATAAAAATACACTAGCAACTGTTCACATGCACCGGCTAGTTAACAGTCCACACACTAACAGCTGGTCTCTAAATGAACTCGACCAAACACGTCATAATTACCTCAGAGACAAGCTCATTTTTGCAGTTTGGCAATAAAAAACTGATAATAAAAACACAAAACCGACCAACAAGATTAGAGTTCGGCTTCAACAGTCCTGCTAATCAGCTAGTCCCTGGACACAGTCGCCAAACGCGGCGCGTTGCTACTTGATTGTCAAGGAAACGTTTCCGATTGGCTGCGAAGGTCTGAGCGTCAGGACAAAGGTACTTGTGATTGGTTATTTGGAAACAGCCTTGCGTTTGAGCCTACTTGATTGGCGGGCTGGGCTGGCAATGGCTGGCTGATGGCGGTGACCATAGACACATAAATACCATAGACAGTAAAAGATAAATACCTAGACGCCTCATTGGCCGCTTTGAGCCTTTGCCGCGATACGTCAACGCGTCCGTCATGTTAGTGAGGGCAAGACTGCCTTAAAACAAATGAAAGTAAACGGGGGAGCTGCGGTTTTTACTGAATAAAAACACGACAACTTTCACATTTATCAACCGATTTCAGAGGTTTGTAATCTACCTGCAGTTAAAAAAAACTTTGCCTCCAGTTATTTAGTTAGGGCTGGAAAATTATAAATTGAAAGCTCACATTTGTCTCACTTGTTGATTTTTTCGGTTTACAAATCTGTTAATTTAGTATAACTGTAACATATTCATGTAATGTAATTTGAATGTCTTTTTTTAGACAGGAGCCCAAATTCAGACCCAGAAAAATAAACCCCACAGAAGAGGTGGGAGTTCAAAAGAGGAATCTTTATATTACCAAACTGCAGGGAGATGAAGAGTAGATATAAGTCATGATCTGCAAGATTAACCACAATCTGAGGCATCGGAGCGAGTTCGCAAAACATTTTATTCAGATCGGGACTCCGAATCGCGTTTTAATGAATCTTTGATCTGGGGCTTCGGAGCAAGTTCGCAAAAAATTTGATTCAGATCGCGACTCCGAATCGCGTTTCGCGAATCATTTGATCGGGGCTTCGGTTCGGAGTTCGCAAAACATTTGATTCAGATCGGGACTCCGAAGCGCGTTTCACGAATCATTTGATCGGGGCTTCGGTTCGGAGTTCGCAAAACATTTGATTCAGATCGGGACTCCGAATCGCGTTTCGCGAATCATTTGATCGGGGCTTCGGTTCGGAGTTCGCAAAACATTTGATTCAGATCGGGACTCCGAAGCGCGTTTCACGAATCATTTGATCTGGGCTTCGGAGCGAGTTAGCAAGACATTTGATTCAGATCTGGACTCCGAATCGCGTTTCGCGAATCATTTGGTCGGGGCTTCGGAGTTCGCAAAACATTTGATTCAGATCGGGACTCCGAAACGCGTTTCGCAAATCATTTGAGATCAGGTCTTTCGAGCGGATTTGCAAAACATTTGATTCTATCATGTAAGCTACTAGACATAGACGTTAGAACAGGGGGGGGGGCTTGTTTGTTGTTTTTGTTTTCCGTTGTTATTATATATATATATATATATATATATATATATATATATATATATATATATATATATATATATATATATATATATATATACAGAATCTGAATTATGTGTTTGATTTGTGTTTGAAATGTGTTTGATTTAAGCCTACATTTCAAAATTTTTCTATTCCCAGTTCACCAGCCACTTACTTTTAAGTAGTTTGGGAGAAGTGGATGAATTCACCTGTTGTAAACATAGAGGTTGTAAATCCAACAGATCCGATTCTCTGAACTGCGTCTGCGGCACAAACTAACATGGCGACGCCCATCGCGCATACAGCTCAACTAACGCGATCGTTATAAAGGTGTTTAAACAACAATATACTTCCACTTGCATGTATTTGACAATCGGAATATCAGATATTTCATGCCATAACTAACACTTTTGTGAATATTCTGAATAAAAAAGGAAAAATGACATAAAAGCAGATCATCATTCATTCAGCGCTGTTGCTGCTGTAGTGTGTCACGTGACAAGCAATGACGCGTCACCATGGAAACGCCCCCCCCCCACAATATAGTTCCTACGTCCCTGCTACTAGATCAAGTTTTAATAAAGAGAAAAGAGGTTTAGAGACACATTTTTGTTAATAGCCTGTTAGTAATCCCTCAGTCCATAGCATCAGTAACTGTATTATTTAGTAAGGGAAAATTAAAACAAAATAGGATGAGTTTCAATTTTTATTTTATTTATGTAGCAATGATCATCTTAACCTCTGTGGAGTGTTTAGGGTATTTCAGTACCCTAAATTAAATTCTAATTCATCAAATGACATGACACTTAATGACTTTACCAAAACAGAAATTGGGATGTCTGATTGTATATTAGTGTAATAAAATCACTCAGAATGTTTATATAGTGCTTTTGTTTAAAATTGTAATTTTAAATGGTTTCCAGTAAATGGCAGATATATACCACTTAAGTACGGCAAATTTTTCATATGTAATACTTTTTTTTTTTTTACAAATTTAACATTTAAGCAAATTCCATATCAACTGTATAGTAAAAACATTAAAGGGAGTGATGTTACAATTCATGATTGTCTAGATATTGGTGTTTTTAATTTCACCTCTTAAAGCACTTTCTTTTATCATTGCAAATATCAGTATTCAACATCTTGGGATTAAAATGTCAAAACATTATGCATTTGTAATTGCAGGTTAAATGCATTTATATCTTGCATTAAACATTGTGTGTAAACATCTGTCGGGGTCTCTAGAGAGTGATGTGCATGATTAAAACTTGAGCCAGAGGTTCTTCACCTCTATGAGGAGACCTTGGACGTTAACGTTCTTCCATCTGGTCTCATCATCCACCCTGATGCTCCACACCTTGGTGTAGATGGCAAAGTGGTGGACCCAAATGAAGAACCTCTCTGTTGCCTGCTAGAGGTTAAGTGCCCTGGTGTGAAAGAAATCGGAGAGGCATCCCATGTTGAGTTTATTGGGGACCATGCAAAACTGAGGAAGAAACACACAATTGGCATTCCACGGTCAGCTGATGGTTACTGGCTTAGTTAACCTGGTGTGATCTTGTGACAAGTACAAGAGGTGACTTCCATGTGGAGAGGGTATGGAGAGATGATGAGCTGATCACAGAGATCACGGCTAAAGTTGTTGAATTCTACTTTGGCATATACATTATTTTTTTGCTAGGAAGAAAATAGGCATGAAAAATTAACCAACAAATGATGTTCCTGTTCTATAGTGAATGTAGTTCTATAGTGTTCTATAACAAGACAAAACAGTTACCCCAATAAGTCATGCTTCAATTAATTATATTTTATTGTTATTTATGTTATATTGTTGCCACATACCTACCCCAAACTGGAAAGATGTCAGGAGGGGTTGGTGATTTCTGATGTGTTCAGAATCTGAAACGATATTACAGATCATAAGTAAAAGTAAAGAGTTAGATTTTCATAAAAAAATCTCTGACTTAAATTTCCCCCCTAAATTCTAAGCATTAAATTCAGCAAAAAAAAAAAAAAAAAAAAAAAAAGCACACTGAGAAGTATGTGAAAGATTATATGAATAATGTTGGTTAAAACCCTGGCTGAGAAGGTAACAAAAGCTTAAACTGACTAGAATATAGCAAAATGTGCTCATCACAAAGCAGACAAGTTACTAGGAGGTGAAGAGAAGCATGTTGTCACTAGCAGGTGTGTAGATGATGCTGATGTCACTAGCAGGTGAGGAGGAGCATGATGTCACTAGCAGGTGTGTAGATGATGCTGATGTCACTAGCAGGTGAGGAGGAGCATGATGTCACTAGCAGGTGTGTAGATGATGCTGATGTCACTAGCAGGTGAGGAGGAGCATGATGTCACTAGCAGGTGAGTAAAGCATCTCTTTCGCCAAGCATTCGAATAATGTATCTCTTAAATTGTGAGTGTAGTTGCATCTGATCAAATGTGCATTCTTATTCATTAGCTTGGGTTAAACTAATTTTACTTTGTTGGATCAGCAGCATGCTGATGATCTCTATTTTGTTTCTATGTTTTATAACTAGGATTTACACAAGCTCCAGTCTGGATCCAGAACATCTGAGAAGAGATGATGCTGACCCTCAGAGGACCCGGAGGATGCTAACCCTGAATCAACAAACAGAACTAACAAATATTGCTACAAGTGTGACTGCATCATATAATAATTATTAAACAATAATATTAATAATGTTCATCGTCTGGCTGACTACGTCTTGTATTAATTTTTCTAAAAATCCTGTCAAACATGCACAAACTGACAGTCACCAACATAAGCTACTACTAAATATTGTAGAAACATAATTTTCTGTAAAGTTGCTTTGTATCGATTTGTACTGTAAAAAGCGCTATACAAATAAACTTGAATTGAATTGAGTTGATGATGCTGATGTCAGTAGCAGGTGTGTAGATGATGCTGATGTCACTAGCAGGTGTTTTTTCCAGCCCCTTTATTTTCCCCATGCCTCAGCAAGAGCACTTAATTAACATAAAGCAAAAATAATACTTGTATTATTTTGTGTTAAACATAACACTTTAATAAAAACAACTCATTAATTTGGAAAGTTACTTAGAACATCAATTCAAAGTAAAATAACCTACAAACTATTATAAAATAATTTTAATTCTGCTTGTACAACAGATGTTTGTTCAACTGCTCGTATTTCCTACATTGTTGTGGATTTTATTGATAACTTTAAATGTCTTTGTTAATTTTGTGTGACTACAGCCAGAAAGAGAGCAGTATAAAAGGTTGATGGCAAAAAGTATAAAAACACTGCTTCACTAACCTGCTCGACTGTTAGCATAGCTGCTACCATGTGCTACATTAAATGTATAACGTTACATCTAACAATACAAATAAAACATACCATATTTGATTAATGTAGTTGCCGATAAGCTTTTAATATAAGTTATTGTTTTAGTTAACACATTACACTCACCTGGGACTGGACGGCTGTTGTAATCGTGCTCGAGCACCATCTCGACATTTAGAGCTCTGCACCACAAACATCCCGTTTTGACGCGTGATTTAACGTCTCCGCAACTTTTCCACGCAAACCTGGAAGGCACAGCCCACGGTGCGAGATCGACCGTACTCCGGTTGGACACGGACCTCATCCTCCGTGAAGTGCTTAGCAGGGGCGATTCTAGGATTTTTTCAACTGGGGGGCACAAGAGGGGCCACGATTAATACAGAGGGGCCAATCTTGTGTTGTTTGAACTGTATATCCAAATCATTTCAAGAGTTCAGTAACCTTTAAAATCAGTAATAAACAGTGATACCCTATTATATTTTAATAGCAGTTATTCACTGCTCTTAAAAAAAAAAAAATCAAATACAATTTGTATTAACTTTTCACTTTACAAAAGTGAAAGAAAAACTGTAATAAATAAAAGAATCCAATGTATGAATAGTGTACAACTCACAAATAATAATAATCAGAATAACATTAATAATTCATAGAAATAAATACACAATTAATTAATTAATATAACTACTATAAATTTAATATAATTTCATAATATGTTTTTGTTTATTATCCACGTCCCATTCAATTTGCATAGCAGCAGTTGCAGTAAATTTGCATTGACGAATAAACAAAATCTACTTATGTCAAGGCTAATTAATCTTGAGCATATTGATTTAAAAATATCATATATCCATACTTTGTTAGAAAGCTACTTGTTCAAAAAGGTAGCTTTAGTTTAACATGTAAAATATGTGGATCCTATAAAACAGCAATCGCGGAGCACCATGGTGATTTAGAACGCCAACTGAATTTATTAGGAATCTACAGACGCAAATAGACTAAAGGTGTAGAAAAATAAAGACCTATATGTGTATTTTGGACTTTTTTTTTCACAACAAGTCTGAAAGAAGATATGTTACTGAAGACAAACAGGCCCAAATCTCAAAATTGACCAGTAAAAAAAACGATGTTTTTGCATGTGTCCAGAGGTGGGTAGAGTACCCAAAAACTTTACTCAAGTAAAAGTAAAAGTAATTCTAGAAATATTTACTCAAGTAAAAGTAAAAGTACTAGTCTTGAATAGTTACTTGAGTAAGAGTAAAAGAGTATCGGATAAAAAATCTACTCAAGTAGTTAGTTACTTTGGGTCATATATACGGAGCCTATTTTTATTTAGATATATAGATAAATGTATGTAATGTGTGTGTGCGTGTGTAAATGTATATATTTCATCAGCCTTTACTGCAATTTATTATAAAACCCTGTCTGTTTACTTAAGTAACAGATATAGGTTTCATGCCATAACATATTTTTAATACGACTGACTTTATATTAAATGTGAATTTAACATTGAAAGTTAATGTGATATAAATATTGCTACTAATCTTTCATTGTTCAGAAAGAGAGCAAATAACATTAACATTATTAAAGATCATTTTCACTGACAGTCTAGATTTCAATCACTCTCAGAAACTCCCATTAAAATCACTGAAACTGTTAACACTGTGAAATCAATATCTTAATTATAGATTCGTACACACATCTGCACTTTGTTGTTTCTGACGAGAGAATTCGCCAGAAAGAGGTATTCAGTCAGCGAGCGAGTGAAGGAAGCACCGGCATTTCAGCGATGACTCATCGGAACACCTCTGATTGGCCATTGCATTTAAAAGCTCAACAGAATCGTGTGTGATTGGTTATAATGCGCAGCGCTGTAAAAACGCGTCTTTCTCTGGCTCAGCGCCGGCAAGCGATCACAAATCTGAATTTAGCATCTGATGATATGACTTGCTGAACGTACTCGCACCGGTGTGATTGAATTAAAATTAATACAATCTTAATCGGCTATTTTTTGTCTTTTGGAAGCATTCAACTTGACTCCCCTCTGTTATAAGCCACACACGTACAACAAACTACTGTCACAGAGGTATCGTGTACTGTAATCAAATGTAGCCCAAGTTATTACCTGTTAAACAGTAGACAGCACACGCGGTGTTCATCTAATAAGGATCTCCACCGCAAGCAAATAATAGCCTTTGCAGATTTGCTTTCAATTCAGTGCAGTTCCATAGTCCCGTTTTCAACGCTGCTGATTAACGTTACAACTCTGAGTGAACCGCTTCAGACGCTCAGCGCGTTGCTTCAGGGAACTGAACGACTCATTCAGACTGATTCATGAACCAATTCACTCGTTTGCCAATTGGTTTGATCAAGCCTTTGAACAGAATCGACTCAAATGAATGAATCATTGGCGAATGGGCATCGCTCATTGCCCAGAGAAAAGTAGACGGCGCGTTTGGAATAAACTGAAGCATTTATAACATTTATTGCATTAAGATAAAGTAACGAGAGGGGCGTCGCTCACAGTAACGAAGTAAAAGTACAGATGAGTTATTTACTAAACTGAAAGATTATAATTTGAATTTGTGAGTGACAGACAAGTAGAAATGTGGGGGCACACTGGGGGGCCAATCAGTTTTCAGGAGGGGCCAGTGCCCCCATGGCCCCTCCCCTGGCTACGCCACAGCATACCTGTCAAGTATCCCGTTTTGGCCAGGAAAGTCACGTATTCTTTCCCGCCGTCCTCCCGTATTAGTATTTTCCCGTAAATCTCCCGTATTTCAATTTATTTTATTTTTTTACCTGCGTTATTAATAAAATAATAAAAACATTCCCAATCTGAGCTCTGTCACTAGTCTCGCGATAACTGCCACCTGTAGTAGCCTGTCCCGAGGGTTGTAAAAAATGTAAAACTTTGATTCCTCGATTAAAAAAAATAAATAAAAATGTAGCAAAACATTACATTCAGATGATATGTAGAACTCTCTGTGATTATCAGTGTCAGACTGTGTGTGTTGTTTTGTCCGGGGCTCGTGGGACAGGCGTACTACTCTGGCTGTGACATCATCATCCTGGGGAGGGACTTTGAGAGGATTCAGATCATCCCAGGAGCCAAACACGGGAACATCCAGGTAAACACAAACACACACACACACACACACGGTTCTGGCGTCCAAACAACATCAAGATCTTTATAAACTGTTACAGCACTTACTGAGAGTGACACATAGCATAGCTTTTAGCCTCATGGTTGCAGTTTGAGGTTTAGGAATTAGTTTTATTATTATTTTTTTAGCCTTTATGTTTATGTCAGTTTTAATAATTTTAGCATTTCAACTTTTTTGTAAAAAGTTACTACTTTTAATTTTAGTACTGTTTTCATTTAATTTATAGCGCTTTTTACTTTACAAATCATTGCAAAGCAACTTTACAGAAAATTAAGTTTCTACAATATTTATTAGTGGCTTACACGATTTACTTTAGCTTTATTTCAATTACAGAAAACTGTTTTTAGTAGTTTCAGTCTCAGTTAACAACAATGACACATAGTTGGTTGCTTTGGGAATTACTAGTTAGGAATAAAAGTTTAACTGTGTGTGCTTATTTTACATATTTTTTAAAATAAAATGTAAAAATTATATATTTTTGTATGAGTTTCTGTCTTTTGCTGAATGCTAAAAAGATGATGCTTTAAACACCAAACGGTTGATGGTACCCATTCACTTAGCCCATAGTATTTCTTCCTCTATTATAGATGTCAATGGGTGCCGTCAACCAGTACGCACTCAAAAAAACATCTTCTTTAGTGTTCAGCAGAAGAAAAAAACACTTGTTCAGGCTGAGGAAGAGTAAACGATCGCAGGATTTGATTGTTTGATTCCTCTCACACAGACAGTACAGTTATATGAGTGTTAATCTAAACTGTGTTTGAATATGAAGCACTTTTTGTCTGTGAAGACATTTGTGAATCAACCAATCAGCTGTCACTCGATTTCAGAGCCGCTAACTAGAATGAGATCACAGCTACTTTTATTTTCAGTATAAATATGGAGATGAGCACAAGGCTTGATGAAATAATACTGTGATAAACATAAAGCATATTTATAATCATCGAGGCTCCTGCAGACGTATGTTTTAGGAAGATTGTCCAGGGTTTATTTTTTACTCTTTTCTTTTACCCGCCACCGTTAGACTCGGACACAAACACGAGAGATTTTAATTTGATGAAGGTCATGGTGTTCTTTCTTCACCTTTTGTTTTCCAGCTCAAATATCTGAACATCCTTAAATCGAGAAGCATTTACTAAAATATAAATGAGTTCATGTTTAAAACAAGAACAAATATCTGTCAGCGGCTAAGAAAAACAATAGTTTTCACCTTTGGCAGAATTTTTTTCCATTTTAAGAATTAACCAATAAAAATCTAAAAATGAATATATTGAGTAGATAATAAACATTTATATCTGAGGTCATTATGCATCTCCTGCAAATGTCTTGGTTTCATGATGTTCATATATTAGCACTGGAATACAGAGTGTAATAATTTTTTCTTCCCCAGATTATTGCTGATGTGAGGAAACAGTGAGGAATCCGCTGTATAGTGATCATGCTCTCTGCCCTTTAACCTCTCAAATCTGAATATATACGCCAATTAATCTAATTTTATATCAAGTATGAAGAGATCTGTAATATACTTGACTGTATGTAATGAGAAAATAAATTACTTAATGCAACATCCATCATTTCTTTGCTGGGTTTAAGTTTTTTTTAGGAATGATTATGTCATCTTTTATTATAAACATGAGTGCAGTATTAGCATTTGTATCAACATTATTAGAAATTTCTGAATGAATCAGAATCAAACGATTAAGTGATTAATGCAGAGATGTTCTTCCTTTGTATTTCTGTCTTGTTTTCTGGTATAAATTAATGCTTTCAAACGATTAATCGCTTTAGAATATGAGCTGGGTCATTCTGTCGATTCATTCAGGGCTGCTCTGGGTTTAGTACAAACACAACATTAGTCTAGGGAGGTATAGTCTTGTCTCTAAGAACAGCTTTCCTCAGCTTTCCTTAAGGCTGTCCTTGTCCTGTTTGCAAATGACTAAAAGGGAAGAAAAAAGAATACATAGAATAAGTCACAGTTTGTTCATGTCCGTTAATTAATTAACTAACATTAACTAAAGGACTAGTATTCTAAAGTGTTACCACTTAATCTTTGTAAATAAGTAACGGTAGTGAAATTAAAGAGAGAAGTTTTAGCTCCATCATTAATCTAGACGGTCAAAGTGCTCACTCTGAATATTGTGCTCATAACATCATTTAGTTTATTATATAATTGGCAATATAAGTTAAAACGTAATAAGAATTCATTTAAACTTTGAATTCTTATAAAGTCTCAGCTTTCACTGCTAACTACGTTAGCAATATCGCTAGCTATTTATTAATAGTCTGACACTGGTGGTTAATTAAGCTGTCAACATAATGTTAAAAATGACCAAAAAACACGGAGAAAGAACAGCTGAGTCTTACCTGTGAAAGATAACACACCGAGATCTGTTTTATCGTGTGACGGTTTGTAGGTGTCCAATCTGTCGATGAGTCAGGTACGTTTTCTTCTGTCCTGATGTGAGAGTTATGAGAGTAGCCCGCTCCAATATGGCGGCGACGTTGACGTGCGGTCGAGTGGCCAATGAGGCGTCTATATGTATTTACCATAGACAGTAAAAGACGACCATAGACGACGACGACGATGAGCATGTCCAAAAAAATAAAATAAAAATAAAAATTCAATATTTTGTATATAATACTGCAATACTTTAATATAGGTTACTGATTGATATTTAATATTGATATAAATATCAAATTGAGTATATTATTAAATACTATATATACATGGCTGCTGTTGTGTATGCAATATAAACTGAGGGTAATTAAATCAATGCACCAATTGTCTTAAATATTAAAGTAAACAAAATGTACTGAAACTCTGGCGACATGAGAACGCCTTTTATTTTTATTATATTTTATTACTTTTAGTTTCTGCTGCTATTAATACATTTAATTGATTACTTATAATATTTAAACAGCAAACTGTTTAATACAGCAGTTTTGAATCCTCAATTTGGTGATTTCATTCATCCACCAATAGAGGACGCCCTACACCAAAACAACATGGACATGGCTCCTTTCTAATTTGAACTGCAACAGAAAGTACAAGACACCCTTTAAGACTTTGCACGAAACACGTTCGTTTTGTAATTAATTTAACAAACAATATTAGTATTCTTTCGGTGTATGATCACGGTTGGTGGTAATGCCTTCACAGCACATTAAGGGAAGTTAGATGGGTGGCTCCTTATTAACCACTTCCACCCGATGAGCCTAAATTGTTTATCTGCAGATCTCAAGAAGAGGCGGTTGTGGGTTCGAGCTTGGAAGGTCTTAAGGTCACACAACCACACACCCTTACAGATTCAGTCCTGAAGAAAAGCTAAATAGATTAATCATGTGAGGTGCATGAGCTGTTCCAATCAACTTCACAGAAAGACTCATACTGTTCACTTAATCTAACATACTGACTACATACTTGTGCATACCTATTTGGCTTCTTGACCCAGGAAGAACAAATCAAGTCAAGTCTGCTTAATTGTCCATACAAATACACCAAGAAGCCATGTTAACTTGCAAAAAGTGTCCATGCAAAAAGAAAATAAAAGAAAGAAAACATGCACTTGCCCAAGATTTCATCATTAACATGGAGTGCAGCGTCACATGCTTTCATGTTTTGACTGAACTTGCTCACTTGATTTAGAGCACTAGGATCCCAAGCAGTCAGTTACAGAGACAACAAAGATTACCTCCAGGCAACCGTTGACAGTTGATAGGTGTCGTATTAAGAAACAACAGGATCGTTCACACGCTCACTAACCATTACTCATAAGGAGGTGTAAGCGGTTGCTGGCATCTAAGCTTTTACACAGTTTCCATGATCTCAAGCTGATCTATTTGCATGCACGCCAACTCAAGGAAGAGGGTTTTGTTAAGAACATGATGTCTATCATGAGAGAGAGAGCATAACATCTTGAGTTGTGATAGTACTAGCGCACTCGCTGACAGACCACTGCTTATGAGATTTGAAGAACAGAGTCTGTGTAGCCCATGAAGCAAGTCTGTTGCTATTGGACGGAGCTGGTCATGTGACAGTCCATTCATTTCATTAGCCTACTTATGACAGTCAGTGCTTTGGTCTTAGTCATAAGGACCCTTGAAGGCCTGCACCATCTGGACTTTACTTGTGTTTTACTAGACTGTTTTGTGTTACCTAAAAGAACTATATGTGTGTAATAATTTTTAAGTATAAATGTGTTCCTCCTGTCAGTTGGTTTACTTTGACAGTGTGTTCTACAGTGTGTTGTTGTTGTGTGCTGGTTATGTGGGGGAGGTCTGACTGGATTCGACTGGCTCATACTGAACAAAAGCAGATGAGGAACTACTGCGATGCTGTTGAGACCGGAGCTATCTAGTTCAGACCGGTAACTGGGTGCTGCTTTCAACACTGAAGGGCTCTCTGAGGGTGGGAGGGTTTTTTTTATTGTCGTGTGTGATTAATTGAGAGAAGAAAGCCTTCAGAGGTTTCATAGTTACTATTTTAAGAGGTAATTATACTATGTACTGTTCTGAGATGGAGGAAGTCATTGACACAACTCTCTTTGATCTGCCTGTTGTAAAGGTCATAGAATCGTGTTAGATGATTTATTTAGAAGGGTTCATTTATCCTGTAGATACAAATTA
The DNA here is from genome assembly GCF_003368295.1 of Carassius auratus. Lineage (NCBI taxonomy): Eukaryota > Metazoa > Chordata > Actinopteri > Cypriniformes > Cyprinidae > Carassius > Carassius auratus. The sequence goes on from NC_039252.1 coordinate 21,158,535, forward strand.
AACAGTTTGTTGTTAGATTTAAACTGAATAAAACAATCACTTTTTTTTATTAATGTTATCATTTTGAAGACGGTTTTATCCAAACATACTTTATAGTAGAATCTTTTATCCAAAGTTACTTTATTATATATATTTATGTTTGTCATAGATAGATAAAATGTTCAATTTAGCGATTATATTTAATGTAATATATTTAATGTATTTCTGTATTGATTCAGAATATGCTTTTTTTATTTTTCATAAAAATGTTTTATTATAATGCATTTATTTAGTTCATTATTATTAAATTCATTATTAAATATTACACACATATGTATTATAGATAGATATAAAATCTAGTAAAATATATTAGAATTATATATGGTTGTAAATGTATATACACAAACACAAACGTGTGTGTGATAAATTCACTGTAGATCATTCTTGTTTTTTCTTATTTTATATATACTCACACACGTATATATACACTATCATTAATGATTATAATAATTTCATCCCCAGTAAGTTCACAGTAAATGAGGTCATGATTGTTTTTTTAGGTATTTAATGGTTGTCAAGGACTTAAAATAAAATGACTGGCATCGTTAGTACATCCTACTGACTCATTATGTCATTTGGGAAATCTATGAGTTACAGTAAGTACAGTATATCTTACATTGCTTGAGCTCCTCCCCAAATACCTGTTCTTTCAGCTCAGTGGTGGCGTGATGTTCTGGACACGCCCTCTCATTGTTGTTGCTTTCTCATTGGATAAAGAAGACAATGTGTTTTGCAGTTGTGCAGGTGATGGTGCATATTTGGAGTTTTCAAAGGAGAAACCCTCACCAATTTTTTTTTAGAACAAACACTTTGTGAGGTCACATAAAAGTTCCCTCAGAAGCTGTTTTTATCAGAGGGACACGTGACTCCCCGGGGTCACTGCTGTGATAATCATGTGGAAATGTTTTTCTTGTGGCAGAGGGTAAAAGACCGCATGCGCTCATGTGGCTTCTCGCTTGTTTTCTCTCACTGAGAAAGAAGGAATGGCAGATGTCGTGTGTATACAATTCCAAATCATGACGCCACTGGAGAGTCTGGGCTCCGTCCAATCTCTCCCAAAGCCAAGAAAAACAGACCAGTTGTTTTGTGGCCGTCTGAGTGATCTTCTCTGATAACTCAGGATGGTGAGAACTGCATTCAGGTGCAACTGACTGTATTCACACACAATGAGTGTGTTTACATGCAAAGCAAAAACGTTGGGTTTCAAATGTTATGCTGGGTTGAGAAAAGAAGGGGTTAGATAAATGCTAGGCAGTAAACAGCTCGGTAACTGGCACAAAAATGTCATCCCATAACAGGACGGAACAACCTGACCTCAAAAAGGTGAACATCAGGAGTTTTATATCTGGTCTTAATATTGTTAACACAAAAATACTATTCATTCATCATTCATAGAACGTTTTGCTAAAACGTCTTTATTCCTATTATTTTTTTTATTACTACTTGTTTCAGAATGTTCCTTTGACGTCTGGTTTACCAAGAAGAAGAAGAATAGTTAAAAACCACACGCATTTGATGACCACATCATTTTAAATGTACAAAAGTGATTTCACATGCACAAAAAACATATCAAATGCAAGTAAAGTGTCCATTTTAATGTTTTAAATAACTTTTGTCAAAATAAAATGTCAAAATATGGATGAAATAATGGTCCATCATTAATCAGTGTAACATATATTTTCATGTAAAAACATCCTCTGATCTGTACTTAGCCTATTAAAATATATAACCGAATAAGTGATCATGTATGATAAAAATGTATGATAATCATTACTTTTAGCTCAAAAAAGTTAAATAAAATAAAAAATAACCAGGACACCTTTTTATATATGTATGTTTGTATGTGTATGTATATATGTGTATGTATATAAAGAAAGTGTTTTCAAGCATCAAAATGAAAATCTTAACACCACTTTAAATATATATATAGATAGATAGATAAAAATTTAAAGTGGTGTTAAGATATTTCATTTTGATGCTTGAAAACACTTTCTTTTATCGTTGACTCTTCAATTACTTATTGGAATATTAGAAAAGCATTCTCAGAAGATGTTTCTTAGCTGGGTTTCTTAAAGGTTTAAAAATGGTCAAAAATTCTACCCTCAATACATGTTCTGTTTAAAAAATTAAAAAAAAAAGCTTTTCAGGCAACCATCTCCTATCATAAGTGAAGGTATAGCTATGTATGTAGAATCTCTGATGTATCTCACTGAAGACTTGAGAATGAGAAGATGTTATCCTGTGGGAGTACAAATTCTGTGTGATGTGAGAAAGGAGCTGAAATCTGGTTCGAGCTGACTTGTTTTTTGCCCTGAAATGAACCTGCACTGCTTTGTCGTTCACACAGGTGTGAAGCTGAACCCCGCTCCTCCCCCATCCTGCATGACTCTGTGCACGTAACACCTGCCCATCGCTTCACAGCAGTACAAGATGTTCTCTCCGTTATTCCGGGTGCAAAAGAGGAACAACCGCTTTCACTTTCTGTTGCTGCTGGTATGTTTTTAAGTGTGCGCGTGCTGAGATCAGCAGTGCGGGCAGCAGGTTCAGAGCAGATGGTTTATGTTAAGGTATACAACAGAAATTCTAGACATCTTCCACTTTTTTCTGTGGGAACAAGAAGTCATGTAAGGACGTACAATCAGCCCACGATTAAACAGATTATTAGCATGAAAAATGTCATAAATCTTCCAAAATTATATAAAAATGGTTGGTTGGAATGGTTTTCCAAAATGTGCATAAAAACACCTGCTTGTGGTAGATATGTTTTTATTTCTATATTTCTATATAACATCTTTGATCTTTAAAATGTTTGGCTACAATCAGACTCAAGTTCAGCAGAATGTAGTTCACCCAAGCATTTAATCTTTTATTCATCCTCCCATCTGTATGCATTTCTGAACATAAAAATATATATTTTTTTTAGGTCAGTGGGACCCAGAACTTTTTAGCTAACAACATTCTTCAAAATATCTTCTTTTGTGTTCAGCAGAAGGCTTGGAACAACATTAGGTGGAGTAAATGATCACATTTTTTGGGTTCCTCTGACCTCAAGTGTATATTTTTTGTCCATACAGTGGAAGTCAATCGGAAAACGAAACTGTTTAGATACCAACATTCTTTAAATATCTTCTTTTGTAGAAGAAAAAATGTGATAGATGTTTGGAATGACATGAGGGTATAAGTAAATGATGACAGAGTTTCAGTTTTGGGCAGACTATCCTTTTTAAAGTAATTTATCACATTCTATCAGTTTCCATTTATATTGTGTGCTGATTTCTCTTGAAGGATTTCTCTTGAACACATTTTTTTGACATATTACTGAAACTGTTATTCTGAGCAATCACAATGACCTCTGTTACATCACTAAAAACAAATGGATTTGCTGACGTGTCTGTGTAAAGTGTGGACGTGTGTTGGCGTTTGCAAGATGGCTTAACTCCTTTACGACAGCTTTAACACCTGCTGCATTTCAATCATGCAGAGTTATTTTCGAGAAAACATAAACATCTCCAGAAGATTGTTGCATCAGAGCGCAGGTCAAATGTGCAGTTAAAGGACAACAACAGGGCTGAGAATTACATCTGTGCTACTGTCTGACGCACACAGAGGTACATAAAATCAGAGATTGCCCAAGAAGATTATCACCCACTCTGATATCCAGTCCACAAACACCAGCTGCTCTCATGGCCTCATGATTCAATGCATAACACTCTTGACTGCACCAGCTCAAGCCTTCAAGAAATCTGCAGGTAGCAGCCCTCAATCATCAGTAAAATAACTGTGATGTGTCTTTAATTGGAAATTTCCTCCTCAGACACATTAAATGCAACATGGTGCATTAGTACATGGAGCCTTTAAAGAAAAAGATCACTCAAAATAAACATTTGCTGAAGATTGTCAGTCTAAGGCCTTCCAAGATGTAGATGAATTAGTTTCTTCATCAGAATAGGTTTGGAGAAATTAAGCATTTTATCATTTGCTCACAAATGGATCCTCTGCAGTGAATGGGTGCCGTCAGAGTGAAAGTTCAAACAGCTGATAAAAACATCATAATAATCTACAAGTAATCCACATGACTCCTGTCCTGTTCATCATTTAATGTCTTATGAAGTGAAAAGCTGTATGTTTGTTTGAAACAAATCCATTATTAAGGCATTTTAACATTGAACTGTTGCTTCTGAGTGCATAACACATAATGAGACGTCCTCCAGTGAAGAAGTCCACCCCTGGTCTCCTCTCACATCAAAATCTTAGAACAGTTTTGGATGGTTTTGTTTGTAAATGTTCTATTTTGGTTCATATTTTTCTTCTGATTCAGACAAGGTGACTTTTTCACTGGAGAAAGCAATAATTATAGATAGAGTACTTGTATTTTGGCCAGAAGTGATGGTTTAAAGTTAAAATGCCTTAATGATGGATTTGTAATACACACAGCTTTTCACTTCACAAACATGTTCATTGGTGGACTAGAGTCATGTGGATTACTTGTAGATTGCTGTGTTGTTTTTAACAGCTGTTTGGACTCTCATTCTGACGGCACCCATTCACTGTAGAGGATCCATTGGTGAGCAAGTGATGCAATGCAAAATTTCTCCAAAACTGTTCTAATGAAGAATCAAGCTCATCTACATGTTCCTTTCTGGGTGAACTGTTTCTTTCATTTTTGTATTAAGCAGACACTGTAAAACCGAACAGTGAAATTAATCAAATGAAATTAGTTAATTGCACTCAAATAATAACGAAAGTTCATTGGACTTAATTTAAATAAGTTCTGTTAACTCAAAAATTTGTTGTAGTGAGGTGAACTTAAAATTATTGTGTTTTCTAGTTCCCAGCATGCTTTGCATCAGAAAACAAGGAAAATAAATTTAGAAATTAAGTGTTATTTTGTGTGTTTTTACACAAGATTAACATAGAGGGACATAAGTTAATACATAAATGTTGTGTTATATTAGATTTTACAAAGGTTTATGTTATGTTGGATTTGTAGTGTTACCGTTGTGGTGAAGAGTAGAGCCTGTGGTTAGACTGAGGATGGACAGCAAAAGCCTAATTTTGAGTGTATTTCCCACATTATAGGAGTTGAAAAATAGATAAAATTATGAGTGAATTACTTCCTAATTATAAGTTTAGAAATATAATTATTTAAGATAACTCTAAGATAATTTAAGGCAACTGGAATTAAATTTTTTAAGTTTATGTAAACTTAAAACATTTAAAAACATCACTTAAATGTTTTTGTGTAATCTGTTACAAAATATTTTTTGAGTTCTGTGAACTTATCAGGGTTTACAGTGTATGTTTTAGTTTAAAGTAGCTTAAGTTAGTTAGTTTGTCAAGGTTCAGAATGAATGAGGAGGAAAATGTGAAATATAATCTGTCACTAACATTCATGCAACTGGCATGAGATTTCCAAAACATGTTGGAAATGTAGGTCATTGGCATGTAATATTGACCAAATATTTGCAAGAAACAAGAACACACCAAATCAGACAGGACTGAAACTGTGTGTAAAACAACTGAACCAGACTTCCTCATGGATGACTGAATAGGACTGAATATGAGAAGCACATAATAAATAAACTTTTACACTAATGAAACTGCCTTGTCTTTAGTCTTTCATTTGTTTAAGCTTTCCATGTAGGTAGCAGTGCCGGCGCAGCATTTTCTCACAGGCAAGTCCTTCCCTCTTTGGCCGTGTGCAGATCATTGATTGTCTCGGTGAAGTGCGTCACTGGCACCTCTGTGTGATTGAGGCTGCTTGTGCTGCGTTTTGATATTTTAAATGAAGTCTCATGCTTAAGACTGGAAGGAGCTCTAGGCCTGAGACAAAAAGTTTGTTCTTGTAACATATGACTCATGTCATTTCCTGTCTTAATTAAGATATCAGGGAGCACGGAGATGCTTTTACTCCATATTGGTGTTCGCAAACAGGAAGGAAAATCCAGCTAAAACCAGGAACTTCAAAAATCCCAGTCGGTGTCATTTAATAAATATAAAGTTCAAAAGAACAGCATTCCTTTTAAACAACAAATCTTTTGTAACACAAAAAATCTATTTATTGCCATCTTTTCCTCACTTTTAATGTGTCTTTGCTGAATAAAATATTAATCTCCTTAAAGAAATCTAACTAAGCCCAAAGTTTCGAACACTTATTATAAGTGATTTCCAATCCACTGAAACAAAGAAACTACACATTTCTATTTTTGACCTGTTTTTGAGCTAGGCCTAATTCAAAAGTCTTGGTCAAAAGAGTCACGTAGTTTCCAAGAACTGAAGAAAGAGCTTTAATCTGTTGTAATCTGTTATCGCAAATTCTTTCATAATTAATTGTAATCATATCCTCATTTCTTAAATCCGTTCTTAAGAATGTGACGCAGTCACTGGTTCATGATACAGATCAGTGAACACGATTCCTAGTCATTTACTTCACTTTAGCTTTTGAATGGTAACCGTTTAAAATATGAATTTTATCACTTTTCATGTTTGGATTTAATTTTAAAAATCATCTGATATAATACAGACAATAAGGTTTGTTATTCAGTTATTCAGTTCACTAACTAAAGCATGTTCAGTACGTGCACTGATGATTTTCTCTAGTAATTTGAATGTGCTAGTTTGAGTTCAACCTCCTTTCAAATACCCCCAAGGCATCTTCATCACTCAAACTTGACATGCCAGCTACTAACCAGAACAAACACAGACTCAGTGACTGTCCTGTCTGGCAGATCCTGCAGTGACGTGTTTGTCATGTTTTCAGACGGGTCATACTGAGGTGGAACATGTCACAGGCTGGTGCTACAGTGAATCCACTCAATGTGGGCTCTTTTCACACGGACCTGTGGTTGTCAAAGGCTTCCTTTCCAATCCGCCGTGCGCAATTCACTTCCCCTTCACCTTGTGTGCAAAAGAGCCTTCAAGCTCATCGCTCAGAGTCATGTTAAAATGTGTTTGAGAGCTGGTTTGGAAGCGTTTATCTGTTCTGCAGCCAAACTACAAGCTGTCATCAGCTCTCTGCAGTGACTGATGGCTGTTTGCAATGTCTGAAATGGATCTGAAACCGTATCTTTTTGATATACGTCTGCTGTCTGGATTAAGGTATGACTGCTGTTTAGTCTAATGGTAATGCAGAGCTAAATGGTAGACATCTGATATCTCACTCACCCAGGAATAAATAAATCATATGGAATATGACTTTGAATACTTGATATCAAACTACAGTTAATTTTTTTTAATTACATGATTACATATTATTCACACAATAGCAATACATTATGCATAATATATTGGTTCACCCTAATTTCTCTTTTTTTATATTTGAAATGTTTTAAACGTTTCTTTGTAAAATAGCTTACCGCTTACATTCAGAAATTCTGCCAGTTTTGTGGACATTCGCATAAAAACGTTTAAAAAAGTACATTTAAAAAACACAAATTCAGGTTATATATATATATATTATATATATATATATTATTTGTATTATTAATTATATTTCTTATTTATATGTAATGCAGGCATTCCCAAATGTTTTTGTCATCTTAACATCCTTCACCTAATATTTTTTCTTGAAGTACCCTGAGATTTTAAAATAAATCTTTTAAGAATTAAGTATGACATTTGCTTGTTCACGGTTCTCTGTTGTTTAATGGTCACATGCAGGTAAAGAAATGTAATATTTTATTATTATTTATTCATTGTTTATTGGTGCTATTCTAAAATTACTTATCTAAATAAATATTTAGCTTTTCATTTAAACTCATATTTACAAACCCCTGGAAAACCTTAGAAGTAACGCAATGTTTAATGCACTTCATGTTGTTAATTACACCGAAAGGAATTAATTTTTTTACTCTTTGTATTTTAATCAATGTGATAAACAAGTTGGGTAAAAAGTAATCTAAAAGTAATCTAAAGGTTGTCTGATTACATTACCTAAAATATGTAATGTGATAGATTACGTTCCTAAATGCTATTTTTATGTAATTTGGAATCCGTAATGGACTACAATTTCTAAGTAATCTACCCAGCTCTGCACACCAGTAAAGTTAGTCAAATATATTTTGTATAGCCTATTTACAGAGATGAATGGATGGATCAGGTTAAACTAAGCTCTTTTAAAAGTCAATGGCAGCCGGATTGAACTGGCCCGATCTGCGGGCACGGATTGGACGACCCGCATTCCCTGTGAACTCCACTTCACAGCCTGGGGCTGAATGTGGCCTGATCAAATATTTCAACACTCCCAAGTATGTATGTTGAGAAGTAAGCGCACACGCAGAGCTATTAGGTTGCCGCTCAGGCCACCTCCATCGTAGACCAGTACAAACCAGTTCTTGATTATCAATGGCACAGTGGCCGCCCTTGTATCAACAACTGCAAGCAAGCGAAATGAGACTTGCACGCAGTGTCACTGCATTAAATACAAGCATGACTCATTTGCATGGAGTGCTTGAGGTCAAAGTTGCCAAAAAAACAAACAAAGAATTATTGTTGTCCTTGCTTATTTTGCTGCTTAATGCTTTATAATTTTTAAAGCTCAGGTGTCAGAGTAAAGCTTTGATGCAGCTTGATAACAAAATACTTTTTTTTATATAAATTCCAAAAAAAATCACAAGACTAAATTAAAACATCACAGAAGAAAAAATAATGCCACAAATAATAAAACTAGTCATATTTCAACATGATTCAAAATGTTGATTCTGAAACAAAAGCAATGCTATGATTTATTATTTTCATAATATAATTTCACGAGTTTGCCTGCCCACACAGTCCTGATGGTTAATGGTAAAGGGCTTGCAGTCCTAAATGGAGGCTCGAATGCGAGCCTTGGCTTGGGCACTGAATTCAACCACCCATTGCGGAAAATAATGGAGGAGATGGGGAGGTGGAGGGATGCAAGAAGAATTGACCGTGACGGCACAATGAGAGCTGCTTATAGGCTCATAATAATGATTGACAGCACTGAATGATTAGGCTCCTCCCAAACCTACGTTTGGAACATTAATATAACATAACATAACATAAAATAACATAATATAATATAATACAGAATTTTAATCTGTTCATATATTTATCATTTATATAATTCACAAAAGTAATGCTATATTTTATTAGCTTTATTTATATAAAATATTTTCTAATATAATTATTTAATGTACTAATACATTTATAACTGGTATGATTTGTTTAATATAATATATAAATCATATCAGAATCCTTACAGAGACTTTGCAGGTGGCAGCCAGTCAGAAGCTGATCTGGCACTCCTGCACCAATGTCTGTAAAAGGGGGCGGGGCCTGTATTGCTGAACACTGGTAAGTTAACACTGACTCAGCTGAAAGGCGAGGTGTCAGGTGTCAGGACTGACCCCTCTGGCAGCAGAGTCACCGACGGACAATCCCTGACTCGCGGAGCACGTCCCTTCTTAGAAACATGTCCCGCCGCTTCTGGCCTAATGTTACAGTTATGAAAGTGTCCTCAATTCCCATATTTAGATCCCTGATATTATGTAAAAGGGGAGAGGAGGGGAGCACCTTCACGCACTTCTGTGTTAGCACCTGTTGTGAAAGAAAAACTGCGGTATCATAGGTGAATTACATTTGTTTTAGGGCTTCTTTATTGATATTTTGAGCTCAAATTCCTTGCTTTGTGTTTCAGCTCCTTCATAGGACTTTCAAAACAGACATTCTTTTGTCTGCTCGTCTAGACTTTGGCGTATGTTCTCTTTGTGTTGAAGCGTGTATGGCGAGTTAAACCCTGCACACAGAGCACAGATGACGCAGGCTGATGGTTTTCCTCAGGTTAAGCCTGCAGTACTGTAACACCTGCCACACGAACAGCCTGCCACAGGCCTTGTCAAGTTCTTCATCTAAAGTACCTTTCAAACATGTCTGGAGACACTTGAATTATTTAGTCTTGTCAAGAAGAGCCTATGGCGAAGATTTTACATAATCATCGTGTTCCTTTAACCCGTTTAAGCCCACCGGCAACTATAGCTGCCACAGTTTATAGTTGTCATTTTTCATTTCTTAAGTATTTTTCTAGATGTTATCTAACTTGATCAAAATATCAGTAAAAACAGGAATATTGTGAAATATTATTATAATTTTATATACATGGTTTTAATATATTTTAAAATATTACTTATTCCTGTGATGCAAAGCTGAATTTTCAGCATTATTACTTCAGTCTTCAATGTCACATGATCCTTCAGAAATCATGCTAAAATGCAGATTTTCTGCTAAAAAAAATAAAGTATATATATATATATTGAATATATATATATATATATATATATATATATATATATATATATATATACATGGATGTTTGTTTCAAATATATAGTCCTCATTGTGTAGCCTACATAACAGTGTGACAATATTTCCTGATTTTAGGGCATGTTGTCACCAAAAGTGAAAGAAATTAAGTCTTTTTGTAGCCATTACTGAGGTTTTTGTCTGACTTTCAAAAACAAACCTCTCTTAAGAAATAATAACTTAAGTCAGCTAGCCCGGTTCACTTACATATATAAATGTGTATTGACATTTATTTGTTAAAAACTCTTTACAATCCTAGTGATTACTCTGTTGATTACATTTCCAGCTGTAATCTTAAAGCAATTACACTCCATTTACAGCTATGAGCTCTAATAAGCTGAAGAGATTCAGTTCTATCCCTGACCAGCGGAGGAAAAGTAGGTTAGTGGTCCACGTACAGCTCTTGGGAGCAAACATCTGCTCCGTTTGAGCCTGGGAAGAGGAGTGGAAAATATGAAGCGTTCCTAGCGCACATGAGGTCTGTGTGCAGACAGACAACGAACTCCTTGTGTTCGGTCAGCATCTGGTCCTTAGATGGCCAGTCTGCTGGAATGCCAAGAGAACGGAAAGGAAAAGACGTTTCCTCTGAAAGGAAGCTGAAGCTTGTGAAGCCAAACGACTCAGTGATGAACTCGAATCATGTAAAATGTTTGCACATTTGTAGCATTTGGAGGTTGTTTTGAGTACAATGTAGATGCAAACGTAATGTAAAGGATGGTGGTGAAAAGGTGCACAATGAAGTCTGTCAACACAGGGAACTAATTAAAGATCTCGCCTCGGGATATTTAACACCCGTCTGTCTATTCACACTTTGTGTTGTTTTACATTTAATCCTATCATGTTTTACCAACCTTGGTCACAGTTCAAGACATGGCAAAGCACATGATGTAACCGCCATCTCTGGATATTTTTTTACTTTTTACATGCAATAACCTTGAAAATGATGTACAACCTCATTTCCACTCAGTCAAAGTGATTTGTTGCCAGTAGTTTTTGTCTGAACATGTAGGAACACCTGTGTTTGCCAAATATGTCAAGTTCCCTCATGTAAATTGGGATTACGTTACAAACTACAAACAAGTAATAAAAGAGAAACTCAACTTTAGTTTTTGTATAAAATGGCATATTTATTTAAACAGGCTGGAGCAAAAACAGACAAACATATTTTTTTTGACATCTTATAGACAACCTAGAAAATGGTACAAAAGTTAGAAACAAGCTAAGAATACAAAACTATGTGGAAACGCACTGAAAACACAGCGGATATTGCACCGTTTGACATGGGAGTAGCTTAATACCCATTTCACCCATCAACCCCTAAAATGGAAAACAATGGTAGCCAGTTTAATTAGCTCTGGACCAGCCTGACTGAAGAGTAACGTCGCTTCTTATATGCAGTATGCATCACATGTTCAGTCTTTAAGAGGGTTCTTTAATTCCCTGGAAGTGCATGTTTGAGAATGTTCTCGTAGTATCTAAGATAAAGCAATAGAAAACAAAATAAACTGCAACAATTTTACCCAAGACCCAAAGCACAAACATCAAGCTAAGGATGCATACAGTTCACAAAAAAAAAAACATAGTCCCTTTTTTAGGTATAGGTAAATGACAGCACAGCGCACAAACTCAACTATAAACAGTGATAAAAACAAACGTTTTTTTTTTGTGCCAAGGCCACAAAGATTGTTTCATTAGCCCAAACGTGTAGCTAGCGACTCTAGTTTGTCTTTTAACAGCACATTCATGTAAACAAACATAGCTAAAATCACATGTAAACGTCAGAGCATATGTTTGTCAAACTTGTGAATCATATTAGAAAAGTTTCGGAATACGCTTTGAATGCAATCAATGAAAAGTGCTAGCTGTCGTTAAACAAACAAAAAAAGCCTATGCCAACAGGCCAGAAGAGTAGGGGAAAAGAAAGTCTAGTTAGCTCTTAGTTGCACATATAGTACGAGGCTCTAAATGAGTTCTGGAGTGCAGTTCTCTGCGTATCTTGTAACAGCTTGAGAGGGAGGACCAATTCAAGAATGTCTTGCATCTTGATTAGAGTCCTCTTCGCTCGCCGTCAATGGTCTCCTTTCTTTCGCCACTTGAATCAGTGCCATGTTCAGTTGATGCTCTTGCAGTTTCTTTCTAGCAGAAAGGCAACGTGGCATTTCAGAATCCCATCCATAATGCTTTGCAGCAGGTCTTGTTGTATCCACATTTATAGTTTACAACGTTTTTAATTTTTCTTTTTAAGAAAATGAATGTGGTAAAGCCACTTCCTATAAGTCGAGAAATGACAAACAATTGACAAGTCTGTCATTGTTCTGTTGGAGTGGATGCAGGATGGCTGAAGTTATTTGTTGCTCTTAGAATAATGATCACCAAAAAAATCTTCAAGATGATTTGGTCTGATCATTCAAATGAGTGAAGAATCACATCCAAAACAAGGCTGTGAATATGTTTGGACACTATTCTTACACTTAGTGGTGTTGCGTTCAATCCATCTTGGTGTCAAGGGCACAGTTTCCTCCGAACAAATCTTGTATGTACACTTTTCACCAAGGATGGAGGGGGAAGAGAATCACTCAAGATCTTCCACGGATTTTAGGGGCCGCTGAGCTGGACTCGACTCGGATTGGGAGTGTTTCCTGGAGGATATCCATCTGCGCACCAAGATGGCTACACATGCCTTCTCATGAAGGAAGAACAAACCCCAGTTGAGGTTGTAGAGATAAGAGATCCCTGACAGCACTGGTCAGGTGTGGTCACTCCTTCAGCGGGATGGACAGGTATCTGGTCTCCTGTCCATGGAGCCGCACCCCTGCTCAGGATGGGGATCAACCTATCGAAGGGGGAAGAACAAGGTTTGAGAACACAGGAACTCAACTGCATTAACAAAATAGAAGCTACAAAAAGTCTTTGAACTCAACGCACCTCAGAATACAGAGGCGGAGGCTGGAAGCGAAATTCATGGATATAAGCATAAAGTGGTCCTTCAATCTCATCTCTCACAGCCGGGAGCTCCAAGTTGTTCTGTTGCTCCTCATTGGTGACTATTTCAGAGTAGCTTGGTGGAGCTAGAAGAGTTGAGGACAAAGCCAACAATTAGACCACAAAAGACTTCTAAACTGATTGTTTAATGTCAAACAATCATTAAGTATCTTAAGCACTGGGGCTCAATCATACTCCTGGATATCTGCCTTTGGATTAACTGGAGACTCTGGGAAATAGACTCTAAAAGATGGTGGGCATCACTGAGTACCCATAATCTAAAAGGTCTAGGTAACAAGTTTAGGATGTGTGCCATACCTTCAGGTCTCTCAGGCAATCCCAACCAGCTCATAGCCATGCTGCACTGACTGCTGACAGAAGAGGTGCGACTGCCGAAGGAGTGGAGGGGAATGGTGCCGATCACCAGGGGCAGGTTCAGGGTTAAGTTGACAGCTCGAGGGATGTCCACATACACCTGTCGAGAAGCAAGAGGTTAGTACATGGCAGATATTGGCAAGCCGTTCGCTTTGTCATGAATCAAACAGATTGTAGACTCACCATGAGTGAATATTCCACATGGATGATGCTGCAGTCCAGAATGGAAGGCGAAATGGGTGGGATTTTCAGCATCTTGCCATCCCAAGTTTCACTCTTGCCAGGGGATAGAGGATCTCCACGGAGGTTAGCTACGAGTTGTTTGATCTCCTTGACCTTCCCTTTGGCAAAGAAGGTCTGGGTTTGGTAGATGGCTGCCTTTGGCACGACCACACGGGAAGAGCAGTTTTCAATCTCTGCAAAGATCTGGATGGACTCTCCTGCAAAGAAAACCAATCAAATTAATTCACTCTGAATGATAAAACTTCTGTATGCGTTAACTAGTGGCTAACTGTCCACTAACAAGCAGGTTTATCATCTCACCTGGAGTATAGCCCTTCCTCTCGATTTTGGCACTTAGTGATACAGGCCCTGAGGTGCAGAACCAACAGCAAAGGGTTTTGTCCTTTGTGCCAGCCTGAGGAGACTATAATTGAAAAAGTGACAATATATGAACCTTTGAAATCATACAACAGCTCTAGCAAAAATTCAGTTTTACATTATAAGGTAATTAGGCTTCAAATGCTTTTCTCTTACCAGTAACAATGGAGTGTTGATGTCAATGTGCTCAAAGACGGTGAACTCCTTCTTGGTTTTCATGGGCAGGAGCCATGGCCTATGAAGCTCCGCCTTCACCCAGTACCTGACACTGCCGTGTTTGCCTTCAAAAGATGTCGCCAAAGGCCTGGAAAGAGACATGAAAAAATAATGTAAGCGTTTCGGTTGATACATTATATATGTGTATAATCAGGCAGGAGAGTTACTTACGTCTGGGGCAGCTCGAGGCTGAAGGGAAACTCATGTCGCCCTGAGTGAAGAACGGTAAAGCCCTCATCACAGCTGTCATAATCTAGAACAAAGGAGAATAAAACTCGATATACCAATATAGTATACCTGTAATATTCCTCAAGAATCATAATCACAAGACAAAGACAGATATGACCCACATTGTCTAGTGCTTCAATGAATATAGGAATAGAACAACATTTAAAAACAATTCATAACATGAAATATCAGTATAAGATTTTTTTTTTTTTTTTTTTACATAACCTTTTTGGAGTCGGAATAGAAGAGCAAACTGCACATAATTTGGTGTACCTTTTTATGCATTTGCAAAGTAAAAGGGGTGAACCTTCTCACATCACTAAAATCTTAAGCATGTGAAATGCAATATTGTGAATTCACAACAAAAAATAACATATTAATATTTAGTCTTAAATATGTTTATTTTTAGTTAAATATGCATTTTCATAGCTTTTGTTCATTATTTCACTTCCAATTCAGCAGTTCCACAGACTGGTGTAAATAACTACACCATAAATAAATACAGGAATAATCTCCCATTAACATGTGCAAGCAGTTATATCAATTCATTCTTTATTTTTATTTTTTATGTATTTAATGTTTCTCTTCTTTTTATTGCCACTTCAGCAGTTCCACAGCCTGCTGTAAATAACTATGAGGCTGTCACTCGAAGGCAGCCAAGAGCTAGAGAGGACCGGACTGAACCGGCGCGAGCAGCCTCTCTCAGCCGGATTTCCTCACGCATATATTACTAGTCGGCTCCTGATTGGCTGAGCTGGGGCGTTTTCTCTTGAATACGCCCCCATAAGGAAGCCACATGTGTACTGCAGCATGGTTTAAGTGTAAAAGCAAATGAAACACAGGAAGAAAAAAAAAAACACCAGACGAAAATAAATAGTTTTGACTTTATTAGTTTATTAGTAGAAAAGACTTCATTACAGAAACTCCATCATTACTTTAATGGTTGTTACAGGGTACATTAAATTCACTTTGACAACATACCTCAAAATAATACAATGCAGAATATAAATACTTATATACATTTATAGTGACCTAAACTTGTACAGTTGACATTAATCATGCTAACCAGTGGCATAGGAAGCGAATTCACTCATGTTCCTGTTTATTAGGCTAGTATTATTGTTACAATACTTTTAACAAATGCAGAATGATGCATAAGGGGAAGAATGAAAATATCACATTTTTATTAACTTTCAATCAGTCCAGCATTGTTGTGAATAAGTTGCATCGCAGTCTTGACACTTGGGCAAAGATATGATATCACCGGGGGCACACGAGCACTTCCACCAATCAGCGAAGAGATAAGATTGACCTCAACCAATCAGCGAGCAGAGGCTCGGTCCGCACAACCCCCTCTCCACCAGTTTCTGAACAGGTTTAAACCGCTTCTAACAAAGGCTACAAACTTACTAGAACCGTCTATGAAATAAACTGTAACTAATAATAAAAAACGCATGTCACGATATGATTACATAGTGAATATCGATATAAGAAAACGATTATTGCAGAAAATGTTTCAAGTAAAAGATTGACTGGTTGTTTTGGACAGAAGGGCTTGTTGTTTAGAAGCTCTGGTGTTCAAACAAACCACTTTATTTAATCATTCGCTTTGCTGGAATACTATTGAAGTAACTCAAAATCGAATCAAAGACACTTGTCTCCAGTATTACTGAAATAAATTATTTGCTAGCAAGGAAGACGTTTCAACCAAGCATCATCTTGTGTTTCTCGTTTCTCTCTACCTATGCCAATGGATTGAACTGTTCACAGAGTGGAAACTAAAAATGTAATATTTGCAAGCAAACAAATGTAAGGAGCATCTGTCATAAATAAAAAGTGCTTCATTAAAATGCTCCTTACCTCTATCATGTCCAATAAGGACGTCTCTGTGGTTTAAATACTCCACTTCTTCAGTGAAATTCTGTGTGTAGGCAGTGTTGGATCCAGCATTACGTGATTCAGTCCAGCGAACTTTCGCCAGTCCCTTGGCGTGAATGTTCAAAGATTTCACGCGGATTTCTCCGGTAACTTCAACGATCACCCGACCCGAGACAGAGTCCCCACTGGCGAAGACAGGGACATTGCTGTCATTGAGACATTCGTAGCTCACAAAGAAGTTTTTCACTTTTCCGAGCACCATGGTGGAAATCTTACTACGCTGTAAGATATTTCAAATAAAAAGAGCGAATCATCTATCAGATGTTTCTGTGAGAGAAATCATCCAAGGTTTGTGCCGTGCAGAAAAGCTGCAGGCAGGTTCAGTGCTATACTTGTCTGTCATTCATTGAGTTTTGTTGTAACTGCATGTGTAGACGCAGCTGTATCTCTGCGCTCGGGCTCTGACTCTGCTTTAATACCTCCGTTTGGTGGAAAAACAACCGGACTGCGCATGCGCAATCGATAAGAGCGCTGCTGCTCCCTTCTTCCGCCTTCCTATGCTTCAGTATCTGCATAGACATCTGTTGTATTGTTTAAAAGCAGCCCGTCTTCACAGACTTGTACATCCAAGTGTATTACTAATAAACTGATGACTGCCTTATAGTAGGCTATTCCTACCTTTATACAGTCTATGATGCCTAAATTATGATAGGATGAAAAAAACAAAACAAAGTGAATAAGGTGTCACAGTGAAACAAAAGAAAGTGGAAGGAAATAGAAAACAAACCGACTTGAAACCAAATGTACAATTGTTCATGCGTCGTTGACATCTAACACAGAAGTGAAACTATGCTTAGTTAAATCTGAATGTACTCGCATGCATGAAATAACTCATTAGACTTTATAAAAACGATTTTTTAGACTGATTTAGCAAGCTTAAAGAGCTAAGGTAATTTTTTTAAAATGTTGATTATTTTTATAGATGACTGCATTTAATTGGTGTTTTGTTAAATCTCATCACTTAATTAGTTATCCCGTGGCTCTTCACTGACACCTACCTGATGAAGGTGGTTACTGCACACTGCAACTTCTAAATGGCACACTTCATTTAACCTGATGTCAGAAAGCCAACTTTCAACTTTTCTTTTTTCTTTCAACTTTTTTATGTGAAACTTTTTGTTTAATTATATTTTTTATTATGTTTGTAAATACTACAAAACACTTCAGCTGAAAACAAAAGAAGATTTTATTTGAGTATTATTTACATAGGCCTAGTATTATAGAATTTATTTATATATACACTAAAAAAATGAATCATGGATCTTGTAATTTTCATACAAAAAATAAGGTTTTAATTAAAAAAATAATAATGTGTGGATTTCATTTAAGAAATTGTGATTCAGTGTTGTAATTATTTTAGGAGATTTCACATGATTTATATAAGTAGATTCCATTAAAAAATCAAGACTGAAAAACTATTCAAAAATATTTTATGTAATATTGTTACCTGTTAAGGTATATTTTTAGCCATAGCCAAAAAAATAAAAAAATAAATAAATAAATAAAACCTTGTATGGGTCAAAATTATTGATTTTTCTTTTATGCCAAAAATCATTAGGATATTAAATAAAGATCATGTTCCTTTAAGATATTTGGTAAATTTACTACCCTATATATCACAACTTAATTTTTGATCAGTAATATGGCTTGTTAAGAATTAATTTGGACAATTTTAAAGGTGATTTCTGCACCCTCAGATTCCAGATATTCAAATAGTTGTATCTCGGACACACACACACACACACACACACATATATATATGTATGCACCAAAGAATATTTTTTAAAGCATTTTTATTAGTTTTGCATTACACAATGAACACAAAACAATAATAAAAGTCTAATAAATAATAATACAATAATAGTCAATAAATAAATAACGAAAGAAAAGCACACTTTGAAGGTACACATTTAGGGCATAAGCGGTTTCAGCTGAACATTAAACAAGCACTCAATAGTGGGTATGCAGCATTCTAATTATTACATTGCTGGTGAGAGTCAACGTTACACTGGCAAGGCAAGGCAAGGCAAGTTTATTTATATAGCACATTTCGTACACAATGGTAATTCAAAGTGTTTTACATAAAAGAAAGTAAAATAATCATGAAGAAAAATAACAAAAATAAAACAAGCAATTTTTAAACTTTTAAAATGATTAAGACATTTAAAAACAGTTAGAAAATGATTTTACATAAAAATAAAATAAAATAAAACATTGAAAATATAGTGCAATCAGTTCGGACATTTGACAGTGCTCATTCAATAAATGCACAGCTAAAAAGATGCGTTTTGAGTCTAGATTTAAATGTGACTAGTGTTTTAGCACTTCTGATCTCTTCTGGAAGCTGATTCCAACTGCGGGCGGCATAAAAACTAAAGGCAGACTCCCCTTGTTTTGTGTGAACCCTTGGTATTTCTAACTGACTTGATCCTAGTGATCTGAGTGCTCTGTTAGGTTTATATTCAGTGAACATATCTGCAATATATTTCGGTCCTAGGTCATTTAGTGACTTATATACGAGTAAAAGTACTTTAAAATCAATCCTAAATGTAACTGGAAGCCAGTGTAAGGACCTGAGGACTGGTGTGATATGCTCAGATTTTCTGGTTCTAGTCAGAATCCTGGCAGCAGCGTTCTGGATGAGCTGCAGCTGTCTAATGGTCTTTTTGGTAAGGCCGGTGAGGAGCCCATTACAATAGTCCACCCTGCTGGTGATAAAGGCATGGACACGTTTCTCCAAGTCTTGACTGGAAAAAAAACATCTAATTCTTGCAATGTTTTTTAAATGATAGTATGCTGATTTAGTTACTGCTTTGACATGACTATTGAAACTAAGGTCTGTCTCCAGAATCACACCAAGATTCCTGACTTGATTTTTAGTTGTTTGACCCCTAGAGTCAAGGTATGCATTCACCTTGAACACTTCATCTTTGTTTCCAAATGCAATGACTTCAGTTTTTTCCTTGTTTAACTGAAGAAAGTTCTGGCACATCCAACTATTAATTTCATCAATGCATTGGCAGAGGGAGTCAATGGGGCTGTAGTCATTTGGAGATAAGGCTAGGTAAATCTGGGTATCATCAGCATAGCTGTGATAAGCAATTTGGTACTTTCTCATTATTTGACTTAGTGGAAGCATATACAGGCTAAACAAGAGCGGTGCAAGAATTGAGCCATGTGGGACTCCGCATTTCATGGACGTCCACTTAGACTTATGCTCTCCTATGCTCACATAATAGCCTCTCCCTTCTAAGTATGACCTGAACCATTTAAGTACCATCCCAGAAAGCCCGACCCAGTTTTCCAGTCTCTCTAGTAGTATGTTATGATCGACAGTGTCAAACGCAGCACTGAGATCTAGCAATACCAGCACCGATATTTTGCCAGAGTCACAATTTAAGCGAATATCATTCATTATCTTAATGAGTGCTGTCTCTGTGCTGTGATGCGGTCGGAAACCAGATTGAAAATTGTCCAGGTATCCATTTGAGTTTAAGTATTTGTTCAGCTGATCAAAAACTGCCTTTTCTATAATTTTGCCTATAGAAGGAAGATTAGATATTGGTCTAAAATTGCTTAAAATGGTGTTATCAAGATTGCTCTTTTTCAGGAGGGGCTTAACAACTGCAGTTTTTAGGGAGTTTGGAAATGTCCCAGAAAGAAGTGAGGCATTCACCACTTCTAAGAGATCTGCTTTTAAGCAGTCAAGCACACTTTTGAAAAAAGATGTGGGAAGTGTGTCAAGACAACAGGTTGACGATTTTAGTTGCTGCACTATGTCTTCCAGAATTATTCTATCAATTTTTTCAAAAATAGACATAGTATCTTTTTGATATTTTGGCCGAATCTGTCTGACCTCTGCTTTACTTGAGGATGTGCTAATCGCCTTCCTGATATTTATGATCTTCTCAGAAAAGAAAGAAACAAACTCATTGCATTTGCTGTCTGAGATTATATCAGTGGGAATCTGACTTGGGGGTTTGTCAGTCTCTCAACAGTGGCAAAAAGAGTACGAGTGTTATTTAAGTTACTGTTTATAAGGTTTGAGAAGAAATTCTGTCTAGCTGTGGCTAGTTTCACATTAAAAGCATGAAGGATGTCTTTATAGATGCTATAGTGAATTTCAAGTTTCGTCTTCCTCCACATCCGCTCTGCTTTTCTGGGCCTAGAAATGGTCTAGAAATGGTTACCATATACTGTAAAACTGATCAATACCCATAACTCCATACCAGACTCTTTTTTCTATTTGCTATATTCCAGTAACATAAGTCAACTTCATCTTAAACTGAGGAACCATGTCCGATCTCCACACCCTTAGAATGATTCCATCAATAATGGCATTTTGTACAGAGACACTGTGGTCCAACAGAATATCCTTATAACGTGATTTCTGAATCAGGTGGAAAAACACAACCATACATGTTATACATACAATGACCAATTCTATAATCTAAAATACACTTTTCTTTGAACATGAAAATTCCAATATACAAGTCCATATTATTAGTTAAATACTCAACAGCAGATGGCAGCAAAGCTCTATTCAGACCCATGAACTTAATACTATTTAAAATTACCAACATAAATTTGAGCACACCTGTCACAGACTAAAAGTAATGATGATACATTTAAGTTATTCTCAACTATTGCATGGTCTCTGGAGGTGTAATATGGACAATACATATGTCATTTTCAAAGACAGTATTTTAATTCTCCCATATTTTACAGCACAAACTCCATCAATCAGATACAAAAGGTAAAACATACATGCTTTTGCAAAGAAATCTGGTGCACAAGCTCCCATTGATTTACGAGAATAAAGACTCTGGAACAATTTTGTCAAGTAATTGATTCTGTTCAGATCAATTCTCATTGGATGACCATTATAGCTCAAGACAAAGACCCTTTCAGGCAAAGTCCTGTCACACTAAAACAATGGCCATGACTGAGATGATGGATCCATTTCTACCTTTCCCACTCTTCGTTTTATGTAATTCACCGAATGATCTTATCAATTCCATCCTCCAGAGCGGGGACAGGTCTGCTCTCTCTGGGTCAGAGGTCACCGTCAGAGTGCAAAGGTCAAATTTAGTATTTAAATTGAAGACCATACGAAACGCTGATGGATGCGGTTAGCTTTTATCATAATATCATTACACTGTTGGCTCTTAAATGATTGAAAGATATATCTAATTATAGTTTAAACTTACTAATGTAGATGAATGAAGATTTTACAAATCTACAGCACTTATACTTTTACCAATATATTTTTAATCTATATCACCAATTTATTTTAGAACTTTTAATTTATAATAATTAATTTACTTGTTTTTTAGCAGTAGGTTTAATGCCTTGCCAAAACCGGTATAATGTGTGTGTGTGTGTGTGTGTGTGTGTGTGTGTAAGAGCCATGATGTAATGTGAAGTCTCAAGTCTTTCCCACACTTGGAGAGGGATCCCTGACAGCCTGGGAAACTAAAAGCTTCCATCTGTTCAACAGGTCAACAGAGGGTCCTGTGACCTTTGACACAGATTTGTCCCCCAGTAAACATGAAGGACCAAGCTGTTGACAGAGTGGTAAACGATACAGACCAGTTCTGTGTAATCTCATCTGACTCAGACTCATCCGATATTCTGTTGACAGGTCGTACATCTAATTTGTCAGCAAATAACTACAAATTATTTGGTAGTTACACAACATTTCTCCTCCATTAAAAGTGTATTATTAAACATTGTTTTTAAACTACTTCAGGTTGGAATGTTCATGGCTTCACAATGCCCAACGTTAACTTTTCACACTGTGCTTAACTGTGCTTTTCACACTTGAAATAGTTAACCCTGGGTTAATCTAAACCTGTGTTATCTTGAATCAATTCCTAAACCATGGTTTAACGTTCTTATTTGCATATTTGCGGTGTCAGTGCCATGACTGGACGAACATTGCAGAACGTGATCTTTGTATTATATAGAGTAGGATATATACTTTGTATTCTATAACATGTGAAAGTACCTTTACCCGGCTTTAAAAGTGGGGTTTAGAATGAGGATAAGCCCTTTCATTCCGGTGGAAGAAGAAAATGTTTTGCTCTTTCATTTACAGAACGTAAAATCCGATAAAACTTGATAATAGTCTAGAATATATAATTACCTATAATAATATCTTTATATAAACAGGTCTTGTGCTGCATTCATCCAATCGGTGATGCAGACACTGCAAATATGCAAATGAGAATGTTAACCCAGGGTTTAGGAATGTACAGTGTGAATCCCAAACGTGAAAACCCAGGATTAAATTTTAACCCCTGGTAAGGTATGAGCAGTGTGTGACGTGAAGCAATTAACCCAGGTCTAAACTTACCCAGGTTTAGAATAATAGGGTATATGTCGAATCATAACATCTGCTTATCAGACGTGTTAACAGCTGTATCAATTTATAGGGATATCCTAAAAAAAAAAAAAAAAATGAATCAATCTGTACATGTGATAGACATAAGTGATTCTCATAATTGGTATCATCTTGACGATAACAGCTCCATAATTAAAGCTGCCGGAATTTTGGCGCTCTAGCGCTTTAAAACAGAACTGCGTGCGTCCTGCGGAAGAACATTTTAGCCGGAGCTACTTCTCTCTGTTTATGTCTATGGCGAATCACTCGGGTACTGATCTACTCCGCAGCTAATATAAACACTTATTATAGGTGTAACGTAGTAATTCAGGACTGGAAAAATGGATGTATGGTGTATTCGCTTATTATATACATTTTGTACATCTTGAACAGTGGTACATCTTGAAGTTGCGGACTGCAGCTTTAACAAACCACATATGAAAGTCCTGAACCAAAATCTGCACAGCCTGTTTTACAGAATAAAGAGGTTTGCTGAGCTTACCTATTACACATAACTATTTTTAAACCTTTTACTGTGTTTAATGGTGGTGTGTTGAGGGCTTAACACTATGGAAACTTAATTCCTTTAAAAGGCAGCCAAGGACACCTCATATGGAGACAATCAATATACTTATATATACTGATCACATGGATACCTGAATCTCAAATCTTAAGAAGATAATAAATTATTTATTTTCCAATAATCATACTAAGTACTTGTTACATACAGTCTTTGATTCAACACTAATCAATATTTCACAATCAGTCCAGGCTATCAGAAATAAATGAGTTACATCTTGGAATGTGACATACAGATCAAGGGCTGTATAATGGAGGCCCTGAATTGCTTTATATCATCCAGGTGTGCTCTCACACCTGCAGATGTGCTGGAGTAAATTTAGTCGTTCAGAGATCTAGGTGCATGCATTTGGCTTCCAAATAGCTCAGTCCTTCCAGAGGTCATGAAGGTCACACATGTGCATGTGAAATGCGATGACCTTTGACACCACCCACTGCCCCTGAGCCTCTGTGGCCCTTTTGTTACATAAAGTGCCAGCGCTGGTGTCGACTGCTGCGATTTATGCACCTGGTATTTGCCTGGAATCACTGAACAGTGTATTATATTATTATATTATATTATATGTGATATTTATAAATATATAGTTATAAATAGTTATATAGATATTCCTGGCAGAATGAAGAAAAATTAAGATAATAATGTTTAAGAATTGTAGCACATTGTTTTTGAAGTAGTGACCCTTCTTTTGACCTCTGACCCTGAGCTTTGTCCTTGTCTTTGCTCATTGTATCGCTTTGACCCTTTAACCTGCGGCTCCTACAACCTGTTCACAAACGTGCCACCGATCACGTGACTCTGCTCAATCCAGGGCCTTGAGGTTCACCAGCGACTCAAAGCAAAACGTTGACCCTTGAACTCACTGAATTATGCATGAGAAGAATAGTTGCTGCTGGAAGTGCAATCACTATTATTAATAATACCTTTGGACTATAGCTGCTCTTGGTTGTTTATATTTAAAGCAAGACACTACAGGTGAATTGGATAACACTTTTACACTAAGATCAATGTCCCTTTTTGATTAATCACAGTGAATTAAGGCCTAAAATGTTATGTTTAAATATGCGAATTGGACACGATCTAATTAAATATGCGCTAATTTGCATACATACATCAAAATTCTTGTTTAATTTTGTTTTCATATTGTTTTGCACAGAGGGGGTTTGGGATCTCTCTTTTTATCACTCCATAAATAAGAAAAACTCTCAGAAAACAAATATAAACTTTTATCATATTATTATTATCATTTCAGCATATTATTATTAGTAATAACATGTCAACCCCCTTTGTAAAATCCTTCAGCGTATATGGAAAATAATAGCCTAAAATATCAAAATTGACTAGTTCCTGAAAATTTATATATATATATATATATATATATATATATATATATATATATATATATATATATATATATATATATATATATATATATATGTATGTATGTATGTATGTATATATGTATAAAATACAATAAATACTAAATATATAATTTTTCTATTCACACTAGGTGGCAGTCCTTCCATTTTTCTACACTCGTGAGCATCAGATTAAATATTCTGTAGACTACTAATCAATTGTAAAAATGCTAAACGATCTACACTGATTATTAGATTGGAGAATGAATTCAATACAGATAGAGTGCGGATAAAAATCATAACCTATTCTACCTTTTGAATAGCTAAAATGTTATATCCTATACATGTCCAATATAAGAAAATATACAAACGCTTAAAAGCCTCAGTGCTTGTTAAAAGTGACTTGAGGCACATAATTGCATCCAGCCGCTTTTGGAAGGATGTGAGCTAAATGGCCAATCAAACAGAGCTTCCGAGCTTAAAGGAGCCGCCCACTTCTGTGCTTTAATACCTGACGGGGTCCATAATACAGACCATTCAATAGACCACCGCTGAAGCGCAAATAAGATCAAGTGAAGGTGTGGTCATTTGGATCAGCATCATGCCAAAGTTGAGTCCGTTCAGCTCTGTTCTCACGGATACTTAAATTTGAAGTCTTCCATTCATGCTCATGTCAGTCATGCCAACAGAAGGCTACGTTACGCCGCGTTTTTGCTCTCCTCGGATCTGATTCATTTGGGGTTTCCGATTGTCCCTTTTACGCACGAAGACACCTCCAGCACGGAGTTCCGGCGCGACTGTCCAATCTGGCTGTCTGATCTTGTTGGACACATATCTCCAGTCTCACCGATGCGCTTTCCATATCACCCGGCTCTTCTGCATGGATAAAACACGACCGGCCTTCTTCATCTTGAATAATTCTGGAGAAGACGAGTAAAAGGTTCGCAGTGCAGCCATGGCCATGGTGGTGAGCGTGTGGAGAGATCCGCAGGAGGAACTGGCACCGGCGGGATCTCTGGATGATCAGAGCGGAACGGGGGGAGACCACCAGCATCACCACCGCCTGAACGCAGCCGCGCGCTCTCCAAACACCGGACTGCCTTCCGCGGAGGATAAAGGACAGAACTCGGCGCAGAACCAGCAGCACATTGAATGCGTGGTTTGCGGGGATAAATCCAGCGGGAAGCACTACGGACAGTTCACCTGTGAGGGATGCAAAAGTTTCTTCAAGCGGAGCGTTCGGCGGAACTTAACGTACACGTGCCGTGCCAACAGAAGCTGCCCGGTGGACCAGCACCACAGGAACCAGTGCCAGTACTGCCGCATGAAGAAATGCCTGAAAGTGGGCATGAGACGCGAAGGTGAGTGCGCAGTGCATTCTTCTTTTGTAGCCCACATAAAAAATAAAATAAAATAAAAATAAGTAGAAAGAAAAAAACAAAGATAAATTGGCCAAATTTAATAATACAAATAAAGAGATGTATTTTTTTACATTCATATTACAAATGATTATAACACAACATTAATAAATTTGTAAATAGCCGTAATGCTGTACAGCTTGTAGCTCAAGACCAAAAGCAATTTAATTAAAGGATTTTGCTTCTAAACATAAAAATATCTTAAAAACATTTACAAATTATTCTTCGTTTTATAATGTAACCTTATCTACAAAGCAACTTTTAAGCAGGTATATGAACTAAAGAATGCTTAACAGATTTGACTTCATATTAATATATAATATGTAAAGTGTAAAATGCATCAAATATTAAGAGCATTACAGAGTATAGTTCCTTACAATATATTGTTCTCATATTCTAGATTGATTGCACTTGCAGATAAGTGTGTAAACAGTGTGTTTTAGATAGATAGATAGATGTGTCTTTTTTCTGAGTCAAGCCTATACTGAAAGTTTATTCACGTTAACATTACGTGTTATTTCTATGCACATTTCTTCTCCATCTAATTCTGTTTTGACAGCGGTTCAGCGAGGAAGAATGCCGCCGAATCAGCCGAACCCGAGCCATTACGCGCTGACCAACGGAGACCCGCTGAGTGGCCAATGCTACCTGTCCGGATACATATCCCTCCTGCTTCGGGCCGAGCCTTATCCAGCCTCCAGATACGGAAACCAGTGCATGCAGTCGGGGAACATCATGGGCATTGAGAACATCTGCGAGCTGGCGGCCCGTTTGCTCTTCAGTGCGGTGGAATGGGCGAGGAACATCCCTTTCTTTCCTGATCTCCAAATCACGGATCAGGTGTCTCTCCTCAGACTCACCTGGAGTGAACTTTTCGTGCTGAACGCCGCGCAGAGCTCCATGCCTCTCCACGTGGCTCCTCTCCTCGCCGCCGCCGGACTTCACGCGTCTCCGATGTCCGCGGACCGAGTCGTGGCCTTCATGGATCATATCCGATTCTTCCAGGAGCAGGTGGAGAAACTGAAGGCCCTGCAGGTGGACTCCGCCGAATACAGCTGTGCCAAAGCAATAGTGCTGTTCACATCAGGTGGGCCCGAATCAAGAGCAAGTAAACTTATTGTACAGTTTAATGAGATTGTCTATAGAATAATCCTATTTGTTCCGCGAAGTTTGTTTCAAATAATGGACCGTCAATCTGTCAAAAGTAGCCTACCATCTGCACACAATCAGACTAAAGGCGTGGTTGTTTAAAAATAATGTTAGTTCGACAATGTACAGTTTTGAATAATAATATAAAAAAATATATATTAAATCAACATTTAGCTGCTCAGTAATAAAAGTTCAAATAGATCTTGTTTTACAAGTTAACTACACATAGGTTACCATATTATATATTTAAGTAACTTTAATGTTTTAAGTTTCAATTATAATTTTAAATGTTCCTTTTTTGGTTCTGGCAATTAATTTGAAAAGCAGACCTACAAATATTTCATTCATAGTCCTTCAGAGTTGAACGTATAGCTTAGATATGGGAGCTTTTATAATTTAAAACATTAAGCAAAATTCTGCCTATAATGGAAATTAGCATGTCACACAATCCCATCCTTCGTTAAGGCTTTAATCGTGTCAAGAAACAAAAAAAGGCAAAATCAAAAGGCCTTCTCAAACATATTTTTGAAAAGAATTAAACTGCGCGTTCATAACTTTTAAAAAACGTTTATGCAACATTCAAAGAACGTTTAGCAACCAACGTTCGTTTAAGGTTTTAAGCAAAGCGCGCTAAATAGAACCACGTTTGAGTTATCAAAGTTCGATAACAAGTTTTAAGAAGAGCGTTAAACAGAAATTCGCTTAGTCTGGGTGTTACTATGGCAACAGTATGCGGGTGATCGGAAAAACGCGGGTTTTTCGTTTCAGTTATAGGAATCATCGAAAAAACAGATACCACCTAGTTTAACTTTTAATTTTTATAAATTTACCCACTACAAAATATTCAACAAAAAAGATAAAACTGGGCCACAAGACCAGGTCAAAGATTGACCGAATGCGTCAAGAAAACACCCTAAAGACAGAAAAATACACCCTTGAGAAGTCACATGCTGATATCAAACTTTTCAAAACCCTCCAAAAAGAGTTTTAGAGATCCTAATCAGGCCTATGTACAGACTAGTTAAAAATATCGAGTGTTTAACATCACAGTTATTTTGAGTTTTAATTAGCCTACTCTCTAAGAAGTTTTATTAAACTTTCAAAATATAGCATATTCCATTCAAATAATGCAGCATTCAGAGCTTCGTTCTTTTCGTTAATTCGTTGTATCCATGCGTAGCCTGTTTAATAGTTTATTATGAGAAACATTAAGATATTAACCTGAAATGCACAGGGTAGCCTATATTCGTTTAACATTGGAAAATGCTCTCTTGAATGAAAACATATTTGACAACAGACTTGGCTAATTTAGGTTAAGTCAAGCTACAAGCTACCTTAAGACAATTAGATTCTCAAATTAATTTATCCTGTGTTTATCTAAGAACATAAATGAATACTAAAGCTTTATCTTACACTAGGCTACTATTTCTGTTTTTCTGAACCATGTTAAATAGGTTTACTTTGCATACACTGAAGATTTAGCCTATGTAAACGTGTGTAACAGAGATGTTATTATTTTGAATGATGTTTTTTTAATGGCTAGATTTATTTGTATGCAGATGCATGCGGTCTTTCAGACATACCGCACATAGAAGGCCTTCAGGAGAAATCCCAGTGTGCTCTGGAGGAGTACGTGCGGATCCAGTACCCGAACCAGCCCACACGCTTCGGCAAGCTGCTGCTGAGGCTCCCCGCGCTCCGGATGGTGTCCTCCTCCGTCA
This sequence comes from Carassius auratus, assembly GCF_003368295.1. NCBI lineage: Eukaryota > Metazoa > Chordata > Actinopteri > Cypriniformes > Cyprinidae > Carassius > Carassius auratus. The sequence continues at coordinate 21,187,840 of NC_039252.1, forward strand.
TAGAGCAGATTTTCTTCGTTCGACTGGTGGGTAAAACACCCATTGAGACGCTCATCAGGGATATGCTGCTATCTGGGAGCAGTTTCAACTGGCCCTACATGTCCATTCAATGAGAGGAAGATGGAGATGGGGACATTTGGTGAGAATATAAAGACATAAAAAGCTAAACAGTCACGGGTGATCCATAAACTCTCTCTCAATGTCGGTTCGTGAACATGTGAAGATATCTTTACTTTCTTTCTCCTGATCTTTTAACAGTCAGCCATGACATGTGCCATGAAAAGACTATATAAAATAACTTTCGATTCACTTATTCAACATTGTAATTGCTCCTGTTAAATGCAAAACGTCTTAATTTAGTTTTTTTTTTTGAAGGAAGGAAGGAATATGCATTGACCCAAAATAACAGAAATAATTGGTGTTAGCCTACCTTAAAAACGTTCAGCATAAATACCACGTTTGTTTTAACTGAGAAGCGGAGACAATGGATTTAACAATTATTTATTTTGCTGTATTTATTTTACTGCTTGACAACTTCATGTTTCGAAACAATCAACCACAGCACTTACGGTTTTCCGAGGCTCGACAATGAATATTATTGATGTATTTTCCAACACTTTTCCCCGGTATAAAATATTACAAGTCAAACCTGTTTTTGTTTTGTTTTGTTTTGTTTTGTTTTTTTGGGGGCTGCCAGGGTGGGCGAGGGGGACTCATGGATTTTCTGTAAGATGCAACATTTGATTAAACAATTGTCATTAATAATTTCATGCGTAAATGTGCTTTTGTTTGTACTTTTGCTAATAAAGTTCATTTTCGTAAAGCTGCGGTCTCATCATGCTTGAAGCGCTTCCTTCTGTTTATTTCTGAAGAGACATTTTGTAGAAACTAATGCAAAGAGACTAAAAAAATAGTCCCTTAAGGTAAGAGACCGTTTTAGTTTTACTATTTAGCTTTAAATATTTACATAAAATGGATTATTTATTTAATTCACAGTTTAACACGCAAAGCAACACAATATGCAGTTTAGTTATGTTATAGCTATGTGTATTCATTCATTTTAATGCAGTCATGCATTGATTAAAATTAAGGTATTAAGAATAAATATATAGCCTATAGCTACATTTATAAAACATAAAATGTGTTAGAGGGACGATACATTTGAAATATAAGTTCGCAGTGTCATGTCTTGTAAGCCTATAAATAAAATGGCACTTTAAATAGGAAGCCTGACATATCTGGGCGAGTTTTGACTGATCATTTGGGCTGTAAAGGCGCATGTTGTAATATTATCTGATGATAACCTGGACAGGTGAGATGTGTTTTGTTCAGATGTGTCAGGAAAGCACTGTGATCTTATCACATCAGTCAGATCAGACTTCATAGAAGCCTGATTCATTTCGATTAGACTATAAAGTTTATGTCCTTTCTCGTTTGCTGGATTTCAATCTGTCATTCAATCGTTCATTTTCCAGAGAAAGACAATAAAGAAATTCCTTTTTATTTATGATGGTTTTGAAGTTTTACGTATAGCCTATAATAAATGATATCGGAGTACTGGGCTATATTTGCAATACTGAACAGTGGTTTTCAAGCACTTTCTTTCAAATTAACATTTCCAGACGTGAAAATGATAACCCTAAAGTAAAAAGATTTTTTTTTTTTTTTTTAAACAAAAGCCCTGGTTCATCAGATACAAAATACGTAAAATGTAGCCTATAAATAAATGGTTTTAAATAGAAATTATTTCCCAAACCAAAAATAATTTGTCATCACTTAATATGGACTTAATTAGGCTTCATTTATAATTTCTCGATTAAATTTAAAAGGATTTTTGCATTCTGACCTTTATGACCGCTCTAATTGTTAGGCACGTCTGTCATTCCAATGATTATATCGAGTATACAAATACGCATGCGCGAAAAGCACCAATTTCAAGAAACTCGTTTTTTTAGACTTTCAAATCCTTGTATTACTTGAACATAGCACAACTATTTGGAATTTCTCATTGTTCTTTCTCTAAAACATGCTACAAAATCAGTTTTTTTAATCCAGTTGTGAGTTTCTATCTTATTTAAAGCTTTTTACTTTACTGTTATCTCTGTGTGGATTTAACCTGGGAACAAAATTGTCTTCCGAATTGAGCTAAACCTCACAAAACCTCTTTTTGGAGACAACTTTCTAAAAGACATCCTTTCTGTAAGTAAGGCTTCACATAGCTAAAAACAACAGAACTCTATGGCATCTCTAGTTATGCAGTGTGTTTTCATTGTGGAGTCTGACAGCCAGAGTGAACTCAGTGACCCCACACTTCTCTCATCATGTGCGGGTCTCCTCCTGAGCTGAGGTGTATCACGAACTCGTGGCATCTCAGATGAATTGCTGACACCGTGCCTGGGTTAGCCATGACCCCGGCGGTGCCTGGGGACCCATGAGGAGAACTGGAGCTCAGAATAAAGCGCAGGCTCGTCCACAGGGGGATTCCTGATGGCCACGAGGAGGGTCTTTGTTGGACGTTGGTATCATAGGATACGTGCTCGGATCAAGGGTACAGCTGTTAGAGGAAACTCTGTCCAAGCTGCTAGTGTGGGAATGCACACATAGACACTTGTGAGGAAAATAGTGCTAAGAAAGCAATTTATTATGCCTGGAAATATAGATAAAAAAGTAACTGAAAGAAAGGTCAGGTGGGCTTGAAATATGGCCGGCCCTAATGAAGGCCTTCCTGTAATGGACAGCATTATAGTCTTACTGGTCTTAGTTGGATTATCAAGCTTTAAAGACGCTGCATACCCAGAAAGGACGATTATAGCACAATCTGGAGATGGGAGTGCTGTCTACCTGAATCAAGTTAACACAACATGTCACCTATAGGGTCTTGGATCCTTGGTAATGGACAATAGGCTTTCTGGAATGCAAATGGAGGGGAATTCCAAATCCTGGTTTAAGACTTTAATGCAGTCTCTATTATATTCCTTGTCTCAGCTCAATTAGCTCACTTGCATCCAGGTACAATACTGTAAGTGGATTTGAACAACACAGCCAGTTGTCATCTATAATAATGGCTTTTAAATTCCAGCTCAATTCCAGAATTTCTGTGTGAAGCAGCAAAACAGTTTTTAACATTAATGATGATAAGAAATGTTTCTTCAGCAGGTTTCTGAAGGATTAGTGATGCTGAAAATTCAGCTTCAAACCCGCAAAATAAGTTAGATTTAAAAATATATTCAAATAAAAAGCATTCTTTTTAAATTGTAATGTTATTTCACATTATTACAGTTTTTCTGTAAGTAAATTCAGGCTTGGTGAGCAAAAGAGATATCTTTCAAAAAAAAAAAACCCTACATACCCCAAATGTTCTGAATGGTGGTGTGAATATATACAATCATTTATATAATATTTGAACTACAATTTAGGAAATTTCCTGTCATTCCAGCTGAATGTCCTATGTGTTGTGGCTAATTCAACTTATATTCTTACAATCATCTTATTCTAAAATCCTGAACTTAACAAGCAAGCTTTGATCAACAAGGTTAATTTGTCTTTGTCTCTCAGACGATCAGAGCTGGTATCTGCTCTTTTGTTGCTCGCTGATGATCAGACATGGTCTGTTCTTCTCCCAGTCAATTACGGCCTGCTGGTGTAATTGCAGAGCACTTTACTGTCTGGCCCATTATCAGCCTTTGTTCCTCTGCAACCTGGCCTGAACCGTTTGATACAGGTTTTTAATTGTCCAAGCGGTCTATTCAAACATAATCAGTTTTACAAGAAGTTGCACACGTGAATATATACAGAACTGGGGCTAAGATTTTTGAAAGTTGTATACTAACAGAATATGTACAAACATGCATTTAAAACATGCATGGATAGTGTATGAATTCTAATTCAAATTTGGAATATTCAAAAATAGCAACTTTTGAATTCTGCAACTTAAAAACAAAAAAATGAATATGCCACTGATTTCTAAGTTGTATAATATAATCTAATATAATTAATATAAACATATGCATATGCAAAAATAGTGTTCTGCATTTTAAAATGACAGTGACCAGTGATTCATTCTTAATATGCAGCACCTTTTAAAATCTTTAACTTAAAAATTGAAATGAATATTATTGTGTTTAAACTAAAGTGAACAAACTTTCAGAACTCACAAAATGTCAAATGTCACGCTTCCTAAAGCTCCTTCTGTTGATTTGTCACTTCCTGGGAAATGATATCATAAAGGTTTTGTTAGTTATGTGATTTTACAACTAAACAGCTTAAAATCCAAATAAAAAAAATAAACATTATTCCCATATTTAACTCATAGAATTGATGTCATAAATGATGTCATAAAGGCTTTTGTTAGTTTAGTGATTTAACAATACACTAAACATGTAAATTCCAGATAATTTATATTAAGATTATTATAAATTCCCTTGTCATTTGTCATGTAACATGAAGCTTACATAATAGAATGCTGCTATTGTGCATGTAACCATCTGTGAATTATTCATTTGCCAAATGACTGTAATATTCTGCAGATCTCTGCCAGTTATGTAGAGAATTGGGGTGAGCGGATCTTTGGCGCCTACGCTCTATTGCTACGAATCGGCAGTATTGCTCCACGTTCTCGTTGGTTTGTTGGCATGTGGGTGATTTCATGCACAAGAAAAGCTGTCCGCAAATTCCTCCAAGTAGAAAAATGCGCAGTTGCTGCCAGAGATAGATTACCAAAAATCACATCGTATTTGATGCAAATCTAACTCGACTAAATCAGATTTTAAAAGCCGTAACATTTATGTTTTCTCAAGTAAAACAATTGCAAAATTCCACTATAAAAGCATCTTCTTTTATTTTAGCAAGTCATCGCTCACCACTGTTAATACTGTGTATTACTATTAAACACTGCACCCTGGTAATAAGTGTTGATAGAAAGCACTCTCTAAAGACTAGAGTAATCCTCCTAATGAAGTAAACATGGATTTCCCCGTAATGCCCACCGTATTGCACATGAACATCGTCCCTAATCCGCTCCAGACGGCCTGAGGATGACATGTGTTCCTATGGACCAATCATTCCAAGCACAATAACAGTCACAGTGAATTAGCTTCTAATTAGGGTTTCAACAAACTATATAGAGTCTCTATGAACTACACTTCAGGTACATTTGGTCACTTTTGAAATCAATGGTAAACAGCTCAATTCAACTGAAGAGTCTACAAATGTATGTCACTTCAAAATCAGCGTGTTTTAAAATATGGTGTAGAGTATATAATATTAAGGTAAGTGTGTTGTTGGGGTCATTGCAGGGTCATCATATCACCCCCCCCCCCCCCCATTTAACGCAGTCTTGTGCGGTCTACAACTTTTTAGAAAACAGCTTGTCGACAGCCCACTCATTAGTGTCTCAGACACACACACACACACACACACGTGCACACATCAACTCCAACTGGCACCACCGAGAAGGGTGATGATAGTGTACTGTTCAAATTTGCTTTTGATTTAATTATGATTCTCAATCTAAGCTGCAATCTGTCCTCATTATCACTTCATATTTAATACGTTAGTATTACATTTTATTCCAACACATGACAAATACACATTCAAATCATCATAGCACCTCTTTTTTGACAACAATTAATTCCGAAAAACAAAGATCATGAAGTTTTTGGCAAACTTTTATAATGGACATTTCACATTCACCTTTTCTGCTTCTCAGCACGGATATGTCTTAATCCATTTTATGCTTCTTTGAAGTCGAATCTCTTTCTAATTAAGGAAGCACTGGCCTTCAGAAGACCTCATTCTGAAGTCATGCGCTATCTTCTGTGCGGCTTGACTGAGAAATACATTGGGAGTGATGCAGTTCTCTTTTTTCTTAGAAATAAAACTGTGTATGGTAGCAGTGCAACCACCACAAAGTGTGAATTTATACCAATGTGAACACAAGTTGTAGGATGACAAAAGATTGAGGAGACATTTAGATTCTCAAGAGACAACATCCATGATGCATTTAAAAAAAATGCATGATCCAACCAGTTTGTTTAGAATAGTTAATTTAGATTTTGCCACAAAAAGCTAAATCTTAAGGTTACCTTTGAGAAGCCTATTGAAGTCCCACCAATTTTTATTCTCTAGTTCTCAAGTAAACTATCATGTTCTAATCTAAGAAGAATAAAATATTATTTCAGTCTCTCTACTTCAAAAATTCACATTTAATTCAATGTGTTAATTTCTGTTCCTTTGTAATCAATTGTGAAATTTAGTAGTGATATCTAGTGAAAATTATTTCTATACCAAGAATCCAAGTCTTGTACTGGATATTGGTGTATTATGAAGTATTTACTTTGTAGTAATATTACACATTATATTATATGCAATTATTGCATAATCTAAGGTGTAATGACATTTTCTAATACATCAGATATTTTTCAGTGATTTATTCAAATCAGTGTTTTGATTTCCTGGGTTTTTTAAAAGCCCAGATCAAAGTGTTCCTGCTGGGACTAACTGTAAATATGCATCTCATGTAACAGCAACCTAATTTTTTTTTTTATGGTGAAATCTAAATGAACTATAGTCTAAATTAAGTGAAACGCACTTAAAAATGGAACTACATTTGGGTTCACCAATGATTCAATACAGAGTTTTTCACCAATCTGACCAATACAGGCAATCTGTAGGTAGAACATTAAGATTTGTTGCTCGTCACAACATTCCTCGAATGCAAATGTCTGGAAGTCTGCACATGCTCTGTGCGGTCGAGCTAATTCTTTCACAGGGTGAGAATATTATGGAGTCTGCTCTCTGAATGAACCTGCGCTGTCTGTTCAGCCTCCAGGCTCTCTGAAATGGATTCTGTACGTCTGAAGCTGTCAGGCCACACGCTTGTCCTTGGGATAAAAAAGCAGGGGATTTTTATCCCTTTAAACCCACAGAGAGGTTATTATCAGAGCCTGTGCTGTTAATAGATCCGGCAGACACCTTCAGACCGATCCGCCTCATTTCCCGCTTGCCTTTTTGAAGCATCAGAAATGAAATATAATGTGATTTGATATGCGTTCTGCAACATCGGTCATGCAGGTACACCACTGATGTAATTCCCAGAGGAATGTTTTATATGTTTTATACAAAGTCAATATTATTTACTGTGTTAATACACATTTTCGGGCTTACTGTGAACGATTTATCAGTGCACGTTGGAGACAACTGATGATGAGGCATTAAATATATCTATGTGTGATTTGCTTTGTATGTGAGCGAGCTAAATGAACAGCGGTTGGTCTCTGTGTCGGAGCTGTCAGGGCTGAACTCCGTGTGCCAGTGTCTGTGGGAGAAGCAGCAGTTTTCATCACACTGAGGTGACGGCCCAGCCAGATCCATGGATCTCTGCCAGAGGGTAACTTTGCCTTGGGCGATGCAAATGAAAGGCCCTCCAACAGATCACACATGAAGGAGACAATAAAGTCATGAGGTGCCACTGTGTGTGTGTTTGTGTGTGTGTCAATCCGCAAAAGACTTTGCAACACAAAATTCTCAGCAATGTTGCATTTATTTGATGAAAAATGATTTCTGAAGGATCATGCGACACTGAAGACTGGAGTAATGGCTACTAAAAATTCAGCTTTGCATCACAGAAATAAAGTAAATTATTCAATTGAATAATTTGTACTTTGACAAGCATCACTATAATTAATACCTTTTGTTTTGTTATTTTAAAAGTGTCTTCTCACATCTTTCCTGCTCAATTTGCATGACCTGTTGAGAAGGGTGCAGTTCCTTTTCATTACGGACTTAGTTTTTGTGGATGATAAACCAGGTGAAAAGTCTAGCAGCCACAGAAAAAAATCCAGCAACCACCCAGAACACACTATAAACCATTCACAACAACATTTTAGCAAAGACCATTGGCTGAAACATAGTCACAGAGCAATGTTCAGATAGCTCCACAGAGTCACAGTAGAGACATAACCTGCCATATTTCTGTTAAAAATGTTAACGATTTTAAAATTCAAAATTTTTGCACTCAAAAACAAGTGGAGACTATACTGCATTAGAAAGTGAAATTAAACCATATATCGCCATTCATGCACACATTCCATCATCATCTAAATACATATTCTACCAGGTTTACACACACACACACACACACAAGCGACTTTAAAATAATGTCCTGAAGGACCACCTGTTGTCCATTATTGTGAAATATTTCTGAGGCATGAATCATAAGGGTGAGTAATTAATCACGAGCTGTCAGAACGGAGCGCAGGGGTCTCGTGGGAGGGTGAGGAGTCACATATGGGCAGATGGAGGTCAGAGTCACACCACACACGCCATCGACAGGTTAACATGAGAGAGAGCCAGCAAGTGTGAAGACAAAAGTAAAAACAGATGAGATGAGGGGAGGTGATAAATATGGGAAATAATTTTAGAAGTACATTTCAAATAGAACTAAGAGGCTTTTGCATCTGAAATCTTTATATATATGTGTATACACACACACACACACACACACACACACACACGCTTATACATGTATATATTAAATAATATATAGATTTTTTAATTAACTAATATATGCATTCATCCATCTAAATCTGAACATTAATGGAAGATTTTAGCACCTTGAAATGATATTACAAAAGTCTTTTTTTTTTTTTTTTATTTAATACAAATATAATAGTTTTTAACAGTTTCATACATACAGTAGATTAAAGATATATCGAAATTTCTACATTTAAATGATGTATTACACTAAGGTGAATGACAAAATTTGTGTGTAATTAAAAGTGTAGATTAATCATGAGATTTAACCATTAGAAAAGATTCTGTTCTCTAAGATATTATAATATTGTTACAAAAAAAAAAAAAAAAAAAACCTCCAGGTAAACATTCTAGGAATGTTAGTTTATGGTTTTGAAATTTTAAGCTGACAAATTTTAAAATTCAATCTGAAATTGCCGTTAAAATTAAAGAATGTTCTGTATCTTAGGTTGTCAAAAAAAAAAAAGTTCTGCACAATTTATGGTTACGAAAACAGAACGTTCCTGGAACTTAATAACTGATAAGAAGGGAAACCATGTGAAATGTTTTCATTCAAACAGATCTATGACTTCTGTTTGCAGATTTTGGTTTCGTCACAAATCGGAGCCCTCTGAGACACTGCTGAGATCTCTTTTGAAACTTGTGAGATTACAGGAGTCTCTTTCTCATGAGAAAAACATGAGAAGCAAGAGATAATGACATTAAATGAATGAACTCCCGATTTGATCTTTTTCTTTTATGAATCACTCCAACAAAACAAAACAGCAAAATTCAGCAAACAAGCACGAAACAACAGCCTGTGTACTGTTTCAATCCCAGATAAATCAGTTGAATCTCACATTTAAAGGTTTTGACTAATTGAAGCAGCGTGATGATCCTTCACTCCTCAGTAAACTCGTGCACTGTCGCCCTCGGGCTCTCTGTTGGCTCTCAGTCAGAGATAATTACTGCAGGCTGTAGGCTATAGCACGTCCCATTTTGATCTGTAGTACAAAAGATCTGAAGCCACTCTCATGTGTTCCTTCTCTCCGTAGACACTACCAGAGTATTTCAAGTGTGTTTAGAGCCACTTCAGGCATGTTTATTCTCCACCGCATGTCCCTTTCTGTTTCTGGCCCGCAGAAACAGAAAGGGACATTTAGCAAAAATGTATCCAATCCATAGTGAAGAGCTTTCTTTCTTTGTGTTTATGAATGAATCCCTACAGCACAAGTTACTCAGGAAAGCACTTTTAAAAATAAAGGTTCTATAGCAATGCCATAGAAGAATCATTTTGGTTCTTTAAAGAACCATTCTTCTTAATGTAAAGAACAATTTCATTATCGAAAGAAGCTTTTTCCACTGTAAAGAACCTTGTAAGGTTCCATGCATGTTAAAGGTTCTTAATAGAACCATCGAATCCAGTTTAGAACCTTTATTTTTGTGGAAACCCCCTTGTGAACCCTTTTTTTCAGAATGCATATAAAATAAATCGATATAATAATGAAATATATGGTTGATTATGCCCCTTCCTTCAGTATATCGATTTACTATTTAAGGTATCATTCATGTATGTAGCAAAAACTATAATCTATAATCTATCTTTTTTTAACAAAATCAAAGCAAGAGTTAAAATAATTCAGTTTTGAATCTGTTATATGCTCTGGTTCATTCGTAATGATTTTATATCATAAAGATGCACATGCAGTAATGATTTGCCCCAGAATGCAACAGCGTTTTATATGTCTGAACCTCTGAATGACCCACTTAAAGTGGCACTGATGCCATTAATACTTTCTCAGGTCATGGCACCTTAGGATATACAAAACACTCAGAGAGAAAGAAAGAGAGTGAGAAAAGAGAGAACTCTTGTGTGTCTCTCAGGAATGCCCTCTATATTAAATCTATAATAGAGTCGACTGCCATTGGCTATATCTAAAACACGCTCATTTTCCTGCGAACCTCAGTATCCATGGGAAAACACTTTAATCCCAATGGAGAAACCCAGCTTTAAATAGGAAAAATCATCTAAAGTTTTAGTTTAAATCGATTCAGGATTTAGCATGGAAAAATGTTACAATTGGTTAAAGGACAAAAACAAACTGGCTCATAATCATACAGCAAGTTATGAATTTTCTTTTCTCAAGATATTCGGACATTTTACTTTTTATATTTTTTCCCATTATTCTCAGTGGTGAATCTCATTACTGTAATGCATATTATTTTAGTATCACTGAGATAATATTAAAGTTTTAATAAATATTTCGAATCAGTTTTTATTTTTATATCTTCCATTTTCATTTAAATGTTAAGGTTTTAGTATTTTGTGTAATTTTTTGTAGTTTTAAAATTACATCTATAGCTTTTTATACATTTTTATTAAAATTTCATTTTTAGTTACTTTAAACATCAATGTAAACTAAATTAAACTGTTGCATTGGCAACTATCTGAAATATTAATATTAATGTTTATTTTATAGCAAAAAAATTTTTTTTTAGTTTTAGTTAACTGTCTTTAACAACCCTGCTGTAATACTGTTTTGGGGTAAAATAAAGATTTTTAATTTATTTGATAATAAATATTATGTGAAGACACACTTCAGTTATGCATATTTTACAATTCAAATAATGTATCTTTTCACAGAAATGAGAATGAGGTTTTATTAGTGGGGTAATGAAAACTTGGCATATTATATGACATTAATTAAAAAAAAATATTGTATTTTATTTAATGCAAAATATATTTTTTTTATTTTTCAATTTCGGTCGAAATAAGAGCCAGGCTGTTCAGTTTTTTGTTTTTTGTTTTTTACCATGCATTCTATTTAAAATTCCATATGCTCAAGAAGAAGAATACTGAAGTTAACATGTAAATAAAGATTTTTAGGTGTCACATCACAGCAACTACTGGAAACCTAATAATGACACATAATAGGGCAAAATTAGCTCAGCTGTGCAGGCACAACAAATTAGTCATGCATTTGGGTTTCTGTGTTGTATACTGATTTCATTGGCCAGTTGGTGAACCAATGAAATGAAAAAGAGCCTCCATGCTCCTGCTCTGCCTTTCCAGTCACGTCTCAGAGTGGCATCTGGAGTGTTGTGGCAGGGTCAATGTCAGCGAAACGGCTCGAAACTCAACACAAGCAATCAGTTTACCAGAGAGATGCTAACTCTGCCATGAGAAGAGAGGGGGGCGCATCAAACTATGCCTAATTAGCCACTAGCATGTTCTTTTTAATAATGAAGCATTAAAAAAGCAGGAGGACCACACACACACACACACACACACATACACATGCATGTTCACACTACAGTGGGATTCATGCTCATTGAAGTCTCAGTGGGCCCCATAACACCACAGCACTAGCAGAAGGATTCCCAGCAACTTACCAAACAATGTTAATGAATAGAGAGAGAGCGTTTTGTTTGTGCACATATTCTGAATTAATGACGAGGGAGTAGTCAAATGACAACAATCATGCTTGTGGCTGTATGTCAGGCGCAGAACTCACTCAGGGGTGGACTGTCAGCGGAAGGCACCTTCTCATTACACAGAAGCTGTGCGATGGTTGGCTCCCTGCATCCATCGCTGGGACCAGTGTAAGTTCCTGTGGGGCCGGCATCTGTGTACTGACAGCTGGCCCTGAGCTCCAGAGAGTGTGTGACGTCTACGATCCCTGGAGCTCGGTACTGTAAGGCTGAATATGCAGACCGTACACAGACCTCCTCTGAACTCTAGCCTTGAAATAGCATCATGCTTCATCACTTCCACACAGTTTTTATAGATCTATTTATGTATTTATTAATATGTTTTTGGATGCAAAAAACTTGTAAAACCAGTTTAAAAATATGTTGTGACTAAAATAAAGTATAAATTGTAATAATTATACATAAATAACAAACATTATAATGTAGTTACATAAAAATATAAACAATACCCAATGTTTTATAAAACTAAACAATATAGTTAAATTAATATTTATAATGTCCAAAGCTTTTTAGTAAAAAAAAAAATACAAAGGCCTAAAAGACATAAAACATATTATCTTAAGATAAGATCTTACTATGATTGATTTTACTGTAAAAGTTAAAGTAAACTTACCGTAACTTAAAATAGTTATAAAATTAAATTAAAATAGTAATGTCATTGTGTGAAGTGTTGACATACATATTTGTAGCATGTACAGTTACACAGTCTAAACCGTAAAAAAGTATATAAAAATATTATAGTTACATAAATATATATTTTTTTATATTTTATACATAAAAGACAAATTAAGAATTTTAATTTTACAATAGTGATGTCATCCTGTGATGTGTTGACACGTGGTTGCCTGTAAAGCCATTTTCTTTCTATTTTAAATTTTCACCTTTTATTCAATGTAACTGGCTATTTCTTTAGTTGTTTCTCTGGCTTTTACTGTTGAAAATTGTATAACTTGAGGTTTTCTTCATTTATTCATTAATGGTATTACATATAATGCAATTTTCTTGGTCTTATATGTTGAAAACCATAATTTATTTTTGCTTTGTTTCTCATGGTTGGCCTCCTGGGGTGATTTTTGGTCTGGTAAGCTATAATATTCTTCAGCAAGCACACACTGTAGTTACCCAGGTTCTCATGATGCTAGAAATGAAACGGGTCCATCAGAAGTTCATCTACTTTATTAACAAAGAAAGAGTTAGCAGATAGTTGCTCTCCAGAAACCACTGCCCTCGCCGTGATCCGCACCTTGTGCCAGCGTCACCCTAGATAGAGACATTCTTTCTCTCACTGTTTCTATACGCCCACAGTTTTCATTTTGCATTCATTTCATTGCCTGGAGTCATGAATTTTTCATCACTGGTTTCATGATGAATAAAAGATGAAAAAAGGGAAGGACACAGAGAGCTGGAGTAACTGTGTGTTTGTGTATTGTAACTATGTGAGTCCACAAAAGGCACTGATAAAAATCTGTCCCCGTGCTGTATCGCTCTCTAGAGTGATACAGCACATCAGGGTATTTTCTTGTACAAATGTGACTCTGATTGCACCATAACTGAGACTACTGGGAAGTTGTTTATAAAATTAGCTCAAGAAGGAAGTGACTGGCAAAAGATCACACAACACTTTGGTTTCAGGGAATAAAAACTAACTTGTAAACAAGTGTTTCTTGTTACATTAGTATACAATACAATTTACCCCATGCAGGTAAAAATCGCAATATATTTAAGATGTTGTTGCCGTATAAGCATGATTGGTAATGCAGTTCTAGATAGTGTGTCTCACACTGATTGCAGAAAAGTTTTCTTTCAACCTATTTTTGCTCTGAAAAAGAGTGTTTCACAAAAGACTTGAAATCACAAAAATAACTTAAATCCAAAATGCTGGCATGAAACTCTAGATGGTGCAGTCCGATAGGTCAAACTCAATCTGACCTAATGACATCATTATCACACGGCCCAGCTGATTCATTCTTTTTGTATCAGCAGCCAATGAGATTGCAGCTCAACATTCAAATACTTGGCTAGTGCTTGCAGTTGTAGCATCCAACTTCTCCAGCTCTACCTGTATGCTATATGAGGGATATTTCATAGGCTATATGTTATGTGCAGCAGCAGTATTTCCTACATGCTCACAGCTGCATGTTGTCAATGTATTGGCTGTAGTAAGTGTCTGTAGTATCTCTTCCTCAGCAGCTTCAGCTTCAGCTTCATTAAAATTGTCATGTACTGTATATTACCAAGCCAATTCCTCGGAGAGTTGTAATGACAGAAATGACTTTTCTTAAAAATGTATTATGTAAATTACATCGATTTTGACGTAACTCTTGACTTTAATGATGTACCTGTTTTAAACAGTACATTTACTGGGATAAATGTTAGAATTTTTCCCAAAATGGTAAACACAAACAGTTCAGTATAACGAATCCAAGCAAGAATCTCAACGGCAGAAGTGTTTGAACATAAACTACTTATTTTGTACTGAGTCATCGTCCGCTAAAGTAATTTGTAAACAATTTGCTTTGCACACCTTGACTCTCAAACCTAACTGCGTTTCTCAAGCTCTGCCAGAAAAAGTCTTCTGCTGCTGGGTTTCTGGGCCATTCCAGCACACTGTGTCCACACAGGCAGCGCCGCAAGTTTAGGATTCTCGACTGCCGAAGAACCGGTTCCAATATGACCAACACCATCACATCCACACCCTCTTCCAGCAACCTTTGTTGTGCTAGGAAAGCCGCCATCTTGAAAATCCCACTTTGAACAAATCCCTCTGTCAGGACAAATATCGTCTTCCTACTCTGGTTTACGCTCTGATTTAGGTTTTCCATGATCGGTATACCAGGAGTCCAATCTCTTTCCGCCAGACAGAGTGGACGAACTCGTCTTCCTCTATCTTCCAGTTCAAAACGCAAGTGGTTCAGTACCCATTCTGCCGCCATCGGATCTTTGGTGTCGTACATAACAAAGGCATCATAGGTGCAGTCATTTGTCTTCAAGTAATAACTTTTTATTTTGGCTCTCCAGAAGTTATAAATGTACGATATGTCCCAGTAAAACACATGTATTACAATAGTTGTAGACATCAAGACAATGATGATGGATGACGTGAGTACATAAAGGATTTGAGCGATACTATTGTTGATGCACGCATTTTTTAAATCTAGACTGATCATTGGATGCCCCCTTTTGGATTCCGGAAGGTAGCACAAGACATCTGTTGCAAGACGAGGAAGGACAGTCTCACTTTTCTCTAACCAGAGAATGAAGTCCAGAAGGTCACATGTGCAGTAGATATGGTTTCTCTGCAGGTCCAGTATGCGTAAGTAGTGATCACTACCTGTCTGGAAGGATGCATCACTGAAGTGCTGCAAGCGGTTGAAAGCAAGACTGAGGATCAGCAGGCTTTTGACATCTTTGAGAAAGCTGTGGTGCAACTTGGCGATTAGATTATGGCTCAAGTCTAAGACCTTCAGTGAGCTTGTATGCTTTGATAACTTTCCAGTGACCTTACTCAGTTTGTTCATACTTAGATCCAGAGTCTCCAGCTCAGGTAAATATTCGAGCTGATCCCACTCAAAATTGGCAAGAGTGTTCCTACTGATGCTAAGATATGTTAGCGTCCTTGGAAAGTAGCTGAATATATCGTCTGGTATTTGATTAAGCTTGTTATATGATATATCAAGGTGTGTTAGGTTCGAGAGAGATTTAAAAAGACTTTTGAATCCACGGTTCTTCTTCCACATAATATCCAGTCGATTGCCTTGAAACTGTAGCTCCTTTAGAGAGTCGCTCTTCAGAGTCTTGTTGGTGAGTGAATTTATTTCATTCCAACTGAGGTTGAGCACTTTGAGGAACTGGAGGTTTTCCAGGAACGTCAGACTGTTCCTTACACCTGCCACCTCAAAGTAATGTTTGTTGTGACTTAAATCCAAAACTTGTAATTCTTTCAGTTCATTCAAGGCAGAATCTGAACGCATGTAGACTCTGTTGTGAGACAAGTCAAGGTATTTAATCCTGGGGAAGTGAGTGAACTCTGTACCATTGAAATAGGAAGCAATGAAGTTGAAGGAAAGATTGAGGCAAGTGATGTTCTCTGTTCCTGTGAAGAAAAATGGATTGATATGGTAAATGTTGTTCTTGCTGAGGTCCAAAACTGGTCCTGTTGCCAGGCATTCAGCTTTGGTAAATGGAGGATAATGGCGGAATTGTTCATTTGTGTGAATGTAGGGGCCTTCACGGCGGTCTCCTTCATTGTCGTCAGAAAGGACGTCACTTTTACACTCCTGTCCCCGAAAAGGATTGGTGAATGTTAGCCTGTTGTCAATCAATGAAATCAAAGACAGGTTGTGAAAGTTCCTGAACACTGATAAATTGAGATGCTGGAGAAAGTTGACTCCCAAGTTTAGAACGGATAGGTTTCTCAAACCAAAGAGAGGTCGGAGATCTTCCTCACAAAGAGTGTGGGACATATAGCCTTCTAAGTGAAGTGTTTGTAGTGATTCCAAACTAGCAAAACCTTGTGAGAGTTTAATTCTTCGGTAAAAGTTTTGAGACGGATTATTGTATGAGAAATCGACAACTTCCACTTTTGGTAGAACACTGAAAAATTGTCCGCTTTCAAATTCACTTATCAATGAGTTGAAGGAAAGATACAAATACTTTAACATAGTAAGGTTCTGGAACCATGATGGGTTGATTGTTTGTAAAGAATTCCCAGAGAGTCGTAGGTCTTGTAGTTCGGATAGCTGACTAAAAGCATCCGGATGAATTTGTAGAGCGTTATTCTTTGTCTGACAGGGAGTGCATGGAAAAGGAGCAGTGAAACAAAAAGGGCAGTTTCCAGATAAATCAAGAACTCTCAGGTTTGTAAGTCTGTTCAGGTCAGAGGCATGCACATAGTCAATCTTATTTAGGAGAAGTGAAAGTGTGAGGAGGGATCTGGGTAAAGCATGTGGTATTTTTATCAGTCCATTTCTAGACAGTTCTAGCTTGGTTAGATTTAAATGTCGAAATGTTTCTTTGTGAATTTCCAGTGCTATACTGACATTATGATAACAGTTTCTATTCAATGACAAAACTTTTAGTTTCTTTATTCGTGCAAGATCTGAGGGTCCAATTGTCTGGATTTGGTTGGAATTGAGGCTCAGCAACTGCAGTCCAGGAGGGAGGTCTCTTGGAAATACTTTAATCTTATTATAATCAAGAAGCAAGGTTTTAAGATTCGCCAATCTTGAAAAAATCCCATTCCCAAGTCCTTTTTCAATCTGATTACTTTTGAGGTTTATCTGGGTAACATCAGTCAGATTCCAGAAGGCGTCCTTTGGGAGGTATTTTATTTTATTATTCGCAAAGTCTAGTTCAGTTGTATTCCAGATCAGGTTTTTCGGAATTCTTTTCAAAGATCTTCCCGAACAGTCCAAGGCGACAGAGCTGTTGGACAGTGTCACATCACATGGAAGCTTTCTCCAAGCCCAGATGAGGCCTTGAGATGAATGGACAGTACATATCAAAATCAACACAAGTATCATTTTCTTAAGGGTTCGGCGACTCCTGTGAATGAGAGAATGTATTATTGGTTACTATCTG
The DNA here is from genome assembly GCF_003368295.1 of Carassius auratus. Lineage (NCBI taxonomy): Eukaryota > Metazoa > Chordata > Actinopteri > Cypriniformes > Cyprinidae > Carassius > Carassius auratus. Next base: position 21,205,423 of record NC_039252.1, read on the forward strand.
AAGCTGTCCAAATTGGGTAAAAAAATAAAAAATAATAATAATTCGGAAAAGCTTAATAAAACAACAACAAAAATAATTTTTAATGGTTTTGGATGAAGTATGTTTATGCTTACCAAAGCTGCATTTATTTGATGAAAAAACAGTAAAGATATTTTGACATAAATATTTTGACATATTTTGAATGTATTCATGTGATAGCAATCCTGAACTTTCAGCAGTTTTCTGTCCACATTAAATCATTATCAACATTTAAATGTTTATATATATATTAAGGGATGTGACGAGATTTCTGAGACTTAGGTCTCTGCAGAGCAAAAGTGGGCGTTTATCACTATGTGGGTGTTTTGAAACTGCTGGGTGTTTCGGAATCATGCAATCTAAATGATCCCCCTTACCCAACCCCACCCCTAAACCTAACGTCACTATTACATCAACTAATCAGGTATCATGGTGTAAAAACACCCTGATCTGGTAACTCCCATTACTTTCCTGCAGAGACCTATACTTGAGATTTCTTGGCACGAGATATCACAAGATCCGATGTGTCTGACTGGTCTCGCCAGAATGTGACGATATCCTCACTTAGACCTTTCAAATATATTTTCATTACACTTGGCCTTTCATCAGTGATGTAAGATATTTTAACTTTACATCAGGTAAGTGGAAGCTTGATAAGTGGGAATATTACGCAGTGTAGTCTTTATCCAATCATAAAAACTAGTTTAACTCAAACTTTTAATTAATTATTCAAAAGTAGGTCATTACACGATATGTATCTGTAAATATAAAGCCACGAAAGTCGATCAAACATGAATCCTGCATGTTCTGTTAGTTTCTGTTAATGAAAGCCACATAAGCATGGTTTCATTTACCACACACACACACACACTGAAGCACGCGTGACGCTCGTGGTGGTTTTAGCGTAAATGAGGACGGAAACACATTAACATCTCCAAAACTGATATGACAGTCACTTCATGAAAATTTTACCATTTGATTTGAGTAAAACTAGCATCATATTATACAGTCTGGTCATATCACATACACAGAACTGTAAAAGTATTCGTGTTTACCCATCAAGTAAAACTCCGGTACTATTCTTCAGTAGAATGTACATTGCCTACTACTACTAGGCTACTATACTACTACTAAAATGAAATAAACATTTTTAAGGATTAATCACAAAGCATTTCTTCCATTTTTGAATTTTAAAAGTACATATAAAAAGTTATTTTCAATAATTAAATGAAATTAATGTTTTATGCCTTCATTTGATAACCAGAAAAATGTAATTACACAACACAGAATTTCTGAAGGGAAAAAAAAATTCATAAGGCTACTTTAAGAAAAAAACAAATTAATAAATTATGTTGTTTATACATTCAAATAATTAGACATGCTTAAACACAGAATTTGGTAACAATACAAAAATATAAATAATATAGTGAGGAAAAAATAAAACATTTCATAGGGCCTTAAATATAATTTATGTTAAACTTTTAATAAATTGTTAAAATGTATATTTCATGATTTTAATTCATTAGACATGCTTTTTAATGAATACAATTTAATTTTAACTATTAAAATGGTGAGGAGAAAAATTACAACTGAGAAAAAGCAATACAGTAACAGATTTTTTTTTTTAATAAAATGTAGTTTGAAATCTATTGTAACATTATAAGTGTCAGTGTTTACTGTCACGTTTTGACCATTTAATGTGTCTTACTAAAAAATATAATTATTAAAAGTGACTGATCCTAAACCATTGTGTAGTTGTAAAACAGATCAGAAAGTGTGCTTACCAGAGCAGTCTGTAGAAGAGGAGGACATGGTTAAGAGATATCAGTCAGCTTATATGGATTTTTTTTTTTTTTGACAGTTTCCTATTTCAAGTTTCAGAATGCTTCCTCATTTCCCTTCCAGTTAACCAAAATAAATGAATTGAATCTGTGTGCCTTAAAGGGGTAGTTCTCTCAAAAATGAAAATTCTGTCATTGTTTACTGACCTTAATCATTTACATTGTTTTTTTTTTTTTTGGACCCCATTGACTTTTATTGCATGGGCAAAAAGAATGTAACATGGCATGCAGGGAAAAATAGTAGGATAAATCGTGTGCACGATTTACTATTTCATTCCCTCAACTTATTGTGTGCAAACAATTTACTAGTTTGAAGGAACAAAATAGTAATCGTGTGCACGTCGAGGGAACGATTCAGTAAATTGTGCATACAATTTTTTTTTTCCTGCATGTCATGTGCGGGGCTCCATAAGAATGAGACATTTCTCAAAATATCTTCTTTTGTGTTCCATAAAAAAAGAAAATCATACAGGTTTGGAACAACATGAGCATTGTGCATACATGCCTATTTTTTTAAAAGACACTTTTTGTAGTTAGATGGTGTAGCTTCAAAATTCTAACCTTCTAATCCTACTTGATGCGTCAGATCTACCATCTTCGATTGAAACAGTGACATTGTGACCATTGCAGGCAGATCTAAACAATAACCTGGTCTGCAAACACTAAGCAGTCTGTTTCTTTTGTTTGCACAGCTCTCCAGCAATGGCTAAAATCCCCCCAAATCAGCTCTGCAGACACCAGGAGTATGCAAGGCCAGACTGGCACTCATTGCATGTGGAGCCGTGAGTACATTAGTATGCCGTGGAGAAACACGGCGACTGTGAGTGGACACTCTAGCAATTAGATGCATAGCACTTTATGTGAACCCGCAGAGGTGCCAGTGCTCATATTCTGCTCAGCACCTGGGGGCAGCTTTCATGCATTGCTTTCCAACCGCAGCTACGTGTTCCACATACAGATCGGACCATTATTAATTTAAAATGTTTTGTATCCATGCCACAGTCTTTGGTATTTCTGATCAGCAGGGATGAGGTATGGAGATGAACAAGGCACGGTTCATTACGTAGGCGTGTTTTACTATGTAATTTGTTCTTTTACTCCTTTCAGCATCGTGCATTATGTTAGTGCTGTTGTGTAGTTGTCGTAGTTATGTGTGGTGGAAATCTAGAGTTTGAAATGAAAGTGTTAGGACTTTGTTTACTGGAAATTCTTTCTGATCGCACAAGAGTGTGTAAGAAAGCACTCATAGATGCAAAAAAAAAAAACTCATGAGATGTGCTTCTGCTACTACTTTCTTCAACATATGTGCAAAGCCTTACATTTAACAATGTGAGTAACGAGACACAATAAGTACTGTACAATCTTTCTTGACAATGGTTTCCAGGTTGCAATGCTGCTCTTTTCACCTTTTTTATCCCTTCATGATCCATTGGGGTATCTGAGCCTGAGGGGGTGTTGAATTCTGCCCGGGGCGTAATGTTTGAGCTGCGAGGATGAGCTTCAAGATCTTGAGGAGGACTGCAGTTCAATAATATTGCTGATTTGCACAGGAAAAGAGTCACTTTTGCTTGCATAGAACTTTGTTTTTGTATTGCGTGTGACTGGGTTTCCAGTTAAAATTAAAAGTAAAAAATAAATGTATATTTTATTTTTAAATGAAATGTAATCTGGAAATATATATTACAATATTAATATAAATAATAGATATTCTTTTATATCATTCAAAAATAATATTCATTTATTTTTTACTTTAATAACTTTTTCATATGCTAGCTAGTGTTAGTTTATTTTTTTTAAAGAAAACAAGCTGATAGTAAATGAATAGAGTGCAAGTCTAAAAGATGCATGTTTTTTTTTTTTTAGAATGCAATAAAATTGCATTAATGAAAAATGTGTCATTTTCTTGATGCAAAATACATCTATTGTTTTTCTTCAGTTTTGGGGGGAAATGTTACCTGCACATTCACCACAGATCCCTGAAAATGCTAAAACATTCATACAGTATCAGTCAAGTTTTAAATGTTGATCTGTTGTTGAACTGAAAATTGAGCAATTGCAACTTCTCCAATTTTAGGACAATAATAGCTTTGACTGTAAATGAAAACAGACACTTGTTCCTTTGTTTAGTGTACTCATTGTACAATTATAGTATATGTTTACTCATCCATCTTGTTCTGTACCTTTACACCATCAGTGGGAGTACTGTGAAGAATAACATGGGTCTTTATTGAAGTGAAAAGGGAATCCCAAGACCGTTATAAATTCTCATTAATCTCTTTTAAAAGCCCAGGCCATGGGAGAGACTGCTCTTTTGCTACTTTAAAAAGATGCCCTTCATAGCTCAATTAGTCTGTCCTGATTCCCAAAGAAGCATTTATATTAATAAGGCAGAGATTAAAGAAACTAATTATAAACCTTTCCTTTGTAACTGGGAGATGGACCGTCCAGTTGCCCATATGAACGTGTTAATGTAGACACAAAACTCCACCTGATGACTCGTTCATTATCTGTTACTGTCCCTCCCCCATCTGAGAAATGCATCACTTCATACATTCTGGATCTCTAATCTGGATTAGTTAATTGGATGCTCCTGGACAAATGATTAACAATCTACATTTTACACAAGGAGGATATACTGGATTATGCAATGCCATATGCATTTAAAACCCCATGGCACCATGTTTAATTGCATGTATTAATTCATTTTTAATTAATGAATTTATTTCTTTAGGTGGGGTGTGGTTAAAGTCATCATGAAAACCAAACTGATCTTTTTTTCTCGTATTATTGTGAATGTTTCATTGGTGCACATTGTGCCAAATTAAAAATAGTCATAAATAAATCCAATCAGTTAATGATGGATAAAATCAACATTTTTTTTAATGCATTTTAGCAGACGCTTTAATCCAAAGCGATTTACAGTGCATTCAGGCTAACATTTTTTACCTAACGTGTGCTCCCCTGGGAATCGAACCCATAACCTTACGCTGCTAATGCAATGCTCTACAAATTGAGCTACAGGAACACATTGAGCTAAATTGTAAAAATGTTTAGTAAATTACAAGTACAGTACACAAGTAAAAGGATTGCAAATGTGATTTCATGTTTCATCGTTTGAAGACCAATAAATACAAATAAAACCAGCAATATTCAGAAAAAAACTATTATTCCATCGTTTTGTAAAATAAATCGCAGAGAGAGGTTTTCATTGGTTGGTTTCAGCCATGCATAAACATGCCTTTTTCTTTGAATGTGCACAAATGTTCTCAATTAGAAATTTGGTAAATTCCTCCAACTAATAACAATTTATGTCCTTGAGTATATCTGCATAACACTTACATGCTCATAGACCATTGACGAATCATTAACAAACAACACAATGTACATATATTATAATTAAACACCATTTCTTCATTCATCATAGCATATGACATCTGTCATGGGTAAACATGTCCAGAACAACATAAAAAATGTTTCCACATTGTATATTTACAGTAACTTTTTTATATGCACACATACATTCTTTTGATTTATATGCACAGCATGGAGTTTCTCAATATGATATGTGCTTGTGGATAAAAATAACTATCTAAGGAAAATGATTTGAAGAGTGACCTCAAAGGTGCAAAGTTCACTGGAAAGTTTTGACGCGTTTTCATGAAAAAAACGCTGTGGTCAGACCAGTTGCATTTATTAAATTAAATTATGCAGACGTTTACGAAAGCGAAACATTTTCAAGCATATATTTTTTGCACCAGAATCTACGTTATACAGTCTCAGCTGTGTTAGGCACATGTTTTTGGAGCTATGGTGCTCACGTGGGCGACAAGTTTGAATCTGGTTTGCAGCATTTTTCTTCACAAAGATCTCATTGACTAAAAATGTTCAAAACACTGACTGTGAATCAGTGATGGAATAAAAATTGGAATAGATATAAATAATGCTAGAACATTTTATGAACAGCTGAGATTTGTGCTATTATAGTTGTGCAAGTTTGCATAAATAATGCTCGAAATATTTCTTTCTTTTTTTTAAAACGATCTCCATTTTAAAGTGTTTTGTATGTGAACGGTTGATTTAGAAACAATGTCACAGTTCAAGGTCTATCCGGGGTTGTTCCTCCTTTTCCTGCTGGGACTCTGCGAAGTCTCTGCTTTGAGGTCTTTGTATTGAACCTGATGAGCAGATTTTGCACAATTGTGTTGTGAATCATGCAAACGAATGAAAATACGTCACTTATCATTGATCACTTACCAACTGGACATCTGACGGAACTCTAGACAGGAAGTCCAGCAGCTCATTGTTCTCAATGTTGTAGGGGTCCCGAAGTTTTTTGGTGAATTTATTGATACCTGTGTGGCACATGCATGTTTCATATCCTACTAACACCCAAGATATTATATCCTAAATCATTACAATGCAAGAAAACCTCTTCTGTATAAAAAATGCATCAGATTATGCCATTATAAATTTCTAATTAACAATCAGAATAGTAAACTATTGGGAAAGTGTTTGATAAAAGCAATATGATTTCTCACCCCAGACCAGCACAATGAATCGTAGTGGGATAAAGTATATTAGCGTGGCACCGGCACATAGCACCGTTATGGCTAGCCAGCTCAGAAAAGGCACAGACCAGTTAAACGTGCTGAAAGAGAGGAACGGCATGAGAATTAACATATAACTATGAATCCATGACACAAAGTTAATGCTACTAAAAAAGGAAGCTTAGACAGTATGAAAAACATCCAAGTTTCTCACTTCTTCACTCGTTCCCCGAAGCAGGCCACTTCATCCAGAACGTTTTGAACCGTTATGATCACATCTTGAACCGCATAGAATTTATCAAATAAGCCCTTTTTCCCAGAGTCCTGTTGTTGAACACACAAGGATGCATGGCAAGTTACACAACAGAATTCATTTTGTCATACGTACACCGATTCTGAACAGTTGAGCTTTGGTCTGTTGAAAATCGTCTAGAAAGGTAACACAAGTTGTTTAGTTTCGTTTTTAGAAATGAAAGGCGTGGGGGTGGAGAAGCTTTTGGTTGCTGTCTGGTGTCTCATAGACTAAAAGGTCAATCTACCAATCTACAAATTCTCAATCAAACGTCAAAAGGTACATTCAAAATATTGGTTACTCAAATTTAAATTGAGGCCTTTCCATAATCCGTTTTTTTTTTTTTTTTTTTTTTTATGTTCTAAGCGCTTTTGAATGTTTTGTGTAGCAGCAAAGTAGTCAGGCTGATTCCACTTTCTAGAATGTCCATATAATACAATTTCCCAGTCCTTTTATAACAATTAACAAGTTACTATAAGCTACTTACTATGAAAAATATATCTGCTGATGCTAATGAAGAAAAATTCAGTTAATTGTATGCTCTTAAATAAAAAAAAGAACATAAAAACATGAGAGGCAGTTAAGGTATTTCATATAATATATCTCAATATTCAATAAATAATTACACTATCATTCAAAATTTTGGTAAACAAAATTGTATTGAACTTATTGAAACTGACGGTAAACACATCTGTCATGTTACAAAAGATTTATTTCACTTCTGAAGGATCATGTGACACTGAAGACTGGATGCGGAAATTCAGCTTTGAATCCCAGGAATGCATTACATTTCAAAATACATTAAAAAAGAAAACAGATATATTAAATTGCAATAATATTTCACAATATGAATATTTTTTACTCCATTTTCAGCCTTGGTGAGAAAATTAGACTTATTCTAAAAACCATTAAAAAACCTTATCAAACTTTTTCAAACTAAAGTCTTTTGACTGTTAAAGAAGGAACAGCACTTCAACATGTCCCATCCCAACTTCATGTGTCAGCAAGAAAAACACACTTTTTTATGGAGTAGGCTATGTTTGATCTATTAGATTGTCATTTTTTATATAAAATACTGGCTATTCAAACCATGCCAGCTTGTGTTTTTCCCTTGTTTGATCATGCCTGACAGCCTTTATTCTGCACCCCAGGCTTCACCTGCGTCGGGTCGGATGGAAAAGTTGTGTTATTCTTTCTCCGACAACTTACGGAGTTGGGGTTCAACAAATCAATTGTCCCCATAAATTAGTGGGAACAATTTCTGAAAGCTTGGAGAGTGATACCAACCCTCTGCGTATTTTCATGACCAGCCGGCAGTAAGCTAAGTGCAAACATATGTCCAGGCTTAGCCCGGGCCTATGAGGGGTCCTTATGAATGGAAAACAGGTGTCTGGGTCATTTGTGCCAAAATACCCAAGTTAGCTCCCAGGGTCAAAGGTCAGGCCGCTAATGGCTGCCTTGTGGTGCACACAGGGTTATGGGAATGCGAAAAACGGCTGGAGTTAAACATCTGGGATATGTTGAATATATTTGGCAACACAAGCCTCAGGTGCAATTAAACTATAGCACTGACACATATATTAAACTATGTGTCCATACGCCAAGCTTTCAGCTGTCCCCGAGAGCTTCAGCTAACACACAAGACCACAAACGATAGAAATGGTAGATTTCCTTCAGCCATGAATGTCACCAGGTGGAAAGAAGAGTCTTAATGAGTTGAGAAGGAAATAAAGAGTGTATGGTTACCTTGTCATCTTTGTCATATTCTTCATCCACATCCTCAAGAAGGTCCTCTATCACCTGCTATGAAGCAACAATAAGAGAAATCACAAATGTCATCTTGAGATAATTTAATATCTCAGTGGATTATGCTAGAACGAAAGCAGTAATGAGATCAAATGGAGAGCACTTCTATTGCTTAGAAATGTACATGCTTCTCCTCTGGAGTTTCAGAAGAGATCTTTAAACTTTACTCAGATTTGTCAATAAGAACTTTAATCGCAATAAGGTTTTCGCTTTTACTTAAACATTTCTCTTTAAATTCTTACAAAACTAAATTATCTGAGCTATGCAATCCGGATTATTTTGTAGTAGGAATCTTCTGACACATTTCCACAGAACATTTCCAAGTCACTCCTGATTACCTGATAATATAAAAAAAACTGATTGATAATAATTATATTTAAAATATTTTATATCAGTTAAACAATTTTCATGACTTTTTAATATTTGACTATTTTTTTCTAGCTTTTCCAGGCCTGTAAATCACAATTTTATATCTATGATAACCCTCATAAACTCTATGTGAAGAACCATCTCATTTGTATTTTTCTCATCAGTTTTAAAAGAAGCATCGTAGATGAAGTTGATATCTAAATAAAACAACCGAGAATTCCATTAAGTCTCTCAAGCAATAACATTTTCCTCATTAAACACTCACATATAGACTGAAGACAATCTAATGGCAACTGTTCCGCCATTTATTAGCCATTAGGCCACATATGAAAACATATGCATACGGCTCACATTAGTGACAGACTGTATATTTGTGTCAGTCTCCTTCTGAATGTGAAAAGGATTCTCTCACGTATCTGTCATGTGTCCATCAACTGAAATCCAGCTTGAAATTCATGCTGGTCAACATGATTATTCCATATTTTAATTTGCAAAGTAGTGGAAAATTATTCTTTTATTGTTTTGAGATTTATCTGATGCACATCGCCACTGACTCTTTGACTGGATACTCCTGAATAAAAATGTAATTCAAATTTTGATGGCTTAATTGGGAAGCGAACACCCTCTCCAGAACGCTGCACACTGAAAGTCATCAGCACTCATTCCACGCCATTTTAACAATTAAAATGGAATCAATTTGCAGGGAGTTCTGCGTACACACTTAGTGTGATTGGCAACATTTCACGATGGCATGAAATTAGTTTGACACAATTTAATTGGAAAATGCGATAAGTAAATACACCAGGTAAGTGGAATGGCACATTTAAGAGCTCCTATATCGGCGCTACTTTTAATTACCTGAAGTAATTGGAATAAAAACATTCAATTCCAGCTGTGCATACACCTTTAAAAACCTAGCTGTTGATTAACCAGGAATCGTTGGTTCAAATAATCAAAGATGCTTTGGGTAGGTTGAGACATTGCAATTTCCTGTGACGGCCTGCAACAATCACGTGCATAGAATGAGCTGAAGATAAACGTCATAAATTTAGCCCTCATTAGACTGGACAGTCAACATCTATAAACAGACTCACCACGTTCCCCTCGCGCGACTCCTTCCCCGAGGCCAGCAGGAAGTAGTTCCAGGCCAGCAGCAGCAGCAGGGACAATGGAACCATGTAGATCTCGAAATTCCAAACCACCACCACAAAGATCTGAGCAACCGCAACAAAAAGATTCTATTTTTAGATCATTTTATCGACTAATAGATGTCTTGCAATTCCATTTTCATGATAACAATTCCTAGTTACAATAAAAATATCTGCTAAAGTAAATAGAGTTAATATTGAATATTCAATAATAAAATATTCAAAAATAGTTTTATTAGCACAGTAATAATAGAGTTAATTATATTGTGTGGTTCTATGATTTCCAAATACGGTATGTGACTATGTGACTATCTATCTACACATCATCACGCCAAAGTTTGACCATGTGGATTATTTTTTTAAATGAATACTTTTGATCAAAAGAGTCAAATACTTTTTGCCATCTTGAAAATATATTTTTTTCAAATATATTAATATACAATATTTATATAAAAAAACAGCTATTTTAAATTGTTTCATAAAATTGTGATTATTTTTTTTTTATAAATCAAATAAATATAGCCTTAGTCAGCATAAGAGACTTTTTTGAATGTTAGTGTGTGTGTATTGTGTGTATATATATATATATATATATATATATATATATATTACATACATTAGTTTATATTAGTATATGTACACATTTTATATTCCACCTTGGAAATAAAAACATTTTTAAAATATAGAAATATACAATATTTATATAAAAAACACCTATTTTAAATTGATTCACAAATTTTTATTTTTATTATTTAAAAAAAATCTAATAAACATAGCCTTAGTGAGTATAAGAGACATTTACAAAAGCATAAAATGTTATTTGAATTGCTGTTGAATGTTAGTGTGTGTTTATACATTAAATAAAATTAAATTAAATTTATGCATTTAGCAGACGCTTTTATCCAAAGCAACTTACGGTACATTCAGGCTCTCAATTTTTACCTATCATGTGTTCTCGAACCCCCAACCTTGCGCAGTGTGATAACCATTTGAGCTACAGGAACACTATATATTTATATTAGTATATGTACACATTTGGGGTTTTTGTGTGTGTGTGTGTATATATGATGGTCATTGGTCACAGAGGCTTTTGATGTGATTTATATTATAGTTTTTGTTACTGTATTGTAAATGAGTTTTACTTTACGTTTGAATTCATAGCCGTAAACCAGAGCTGAACTTCACTGTTTAAAGAGGGAGGTCAAATCTGGGTCAGTTAATTGTCATGAACAGGTAGGGATGAAGAAAGAAGAGTGAATCTATTGTGATGGAGACTCCGAGTCCTCAGCGCCTCCTTCAGGTACCGGAGGGAAGTGTGTGAAAACGAGAGGGAACCGTGCGAAGTGAAGGGCTCTTGAGGTGTTCAGAGCGGGGCAGGCAGGGGCGCGGGGTGAGGTCGGGCTCGAGGTCACACACAGAGGGACAGCGTCTAAGAGATCACATCTACTCGTTTTAGCTCAAGGGTGCTTCAGCGCTAAACTACGAGCGCACTTCACACATCAAAGCCCTTCAACACACACAAGAGTCACCAAACACACTCAATCTATCAAATATACAGAGTGTAAATCTATTATCTAGACCTATCTATCTTTAAAAAGTGAGTTTGAGTTTCTGTGAGTTGTGTGTATCATATCAATACGGTGTTTGCTTCTGTGTGTATATCTGAGAGAGTTTTGCCACCTACCAAGAAAGCACATAAACTCCTGCGGGGGGACTCCCATTGAAAACAGCTGTTGATGTAGGAGCCCGCGTTAATGAGGGAGAGAACGCAGCGCTTCACTCGGTTAAAATTCTGCTGCAGCATCTGACGTGAGAATATGAGACAGAAAGAGCTGTTACCATAAACCACAATATAGCCTCCTCAAAAATAATGATCATTATTGGAGAATACTCCTGAGTACCTGAAATATTATTTCCAGTATTATACTGAAATATACTGATGTTTTATGTTTATATTTAAAAAATATATTTCTATGACTTTTATTCAAACCAAAAGAATATTCAAATTTAAAAAAATAAACACCCACATTTTTACACAACACATTATATTATATATATATATATATATATATATATATATATATATATATATATATATATATATATATATATATATATATATATATATATATATAAATAATGTCATTATATAATAATCAAATATATTTTATATGTAAATTCAATATCGATTTTAAAACTTTTTATAACACAAACATATATATATCACACAATTATATGATATATATTCTGAACAAAACATTCAAACAATGCGCTATCGTTCAAAAGTTTTGGGTCAGTAAGATTTTCTCTTTATATATATATATATATATATATATATATATATATATATATATATATATATATATTCACAAAGGTTGAATTTATTTATCTGACACAGTGAAAATTCTGCAAAACTGTAACAGTTGTTACAAATGTAACACATGTTATTACCACTCAAATTTTAAACTTTTATCTTTTGTATATTTTAAAATGTAAGTGAATTTTGCTGAATTTTCAGTATCATTATTTCAGTCTTCATTGTCATGTGATCCTTCAGAAATAGTTCTAATATGCTGATTTGCTGCTTAATAAACAACAATAATAATATTTTTATTATTATGTTGAAAACAGTTTTGCTGCTTTAAATGCTACATTTTTGGAATGTAGCAATTCCATGCTACATCCAGGATTCTTTGATGAATAGAAAGTTCAAAAGAACAGCATTTATTTGAAATAGAAATCTTTTATAACAATAAATGTATTTGTCACTTTTGATCAATTTAATATAAGTTTTTAGCATTATTAATTGTTATAATGTAAAACTCAATCTTTACTGTCACCTTTAATTAATTTAAGTATTAATTGAAAGAAAAATCTTACTGACATCAACATTTTAAAAGGAGTTCATCAAAGGAAAATTTTAACTTTTACACAACAAACATTCAAAAATTATATTTAGGTACTTTATTTATTGTATACCTACTGTTTTGTTGTTATAAAACATTAATATTATTCTCTTCTATTAAAGAAAATCAAACAACTTTGTTCTGATACGCATGATTAACACAAAACTCATGGCATATCAAAAAACGAGGTGAATGTAATCATCTCCGTAAGTGACGGTGTGACTGACAGCTGGGGTTAGATATACGGCCGAATCCGTGGTTGAACTCTTCACTGAGACGGGCATAAAGGACTGAAGAATCGGTCTGTTCTGCTCAATGCGCAGCTTTGTGACAGCGTCTGATTCAGCCCAGCCCCTCCAATTCAGCGCTTTTGTCACGCAGGCACATTGAGAGAGAGGACAATGAGCAGCCACAGCCGTAGAGCCGCAGCCGGGCCCTCTGGGGTGGCCCCTCTCCTCTCATGAGGGCCGGCTTGACATTTCTATTCAACACCTAGAGCGGCAGGGCAAGGGGGAAAATGCAGGGATTCAGCGCTTGCGCCCCCTGTCCCAAACACGTCGGCCTATTGTGTGGCGGGCATGGGACCGCCGGCCCTCGTTGGGGTGGTTTAGATTTGATTGCAGCCATTAGATTAAAGGCACAGTTCACTTCAAATTTATATTGTGTTTTTATTTACTTAATGTGTAATAACTTAAATTTGTTTCACACCCGCGTGCTGTTATTTTATGTATGAAAAAAAAAAGCCAAACAGTCCCATATTTTGCGATATGTATTCAAAGTCTTCTGAAGCTGGGTTATTATAGTTTACTAAGACCAAAACCATTAAAAAGATGTCATTACTTTAAACATTTTAAAATAATTTTAATAATAATAAAATGTATAATTAAAATTTAAAAAACAATTATAAATGACATTTTAACTGAAAGAAAAGTTTATAAAAATATTAATATGAGAATTTTTTAATTAAAATAATTAATAAAAATTTAATTAAAAAATTAAAAAAAACTGAAATAAACATGGAAATATCAAATAAAAATGAATGATAACTGAATATGAATAAGTAAAATGAAATAAAATCTTAAAAATCTTAAACTTATTATTATTATTTTTTAAGTGTATTTTAATCAGAGTCAATGCACATTAATAATACATTAATATGTCAAATGTACCAGATTTAGCCAACACTGGCTAATTTTCATCCACAGTCCCTTTTGGCAGATCGTATTCCCTTTTAATTTGAGATGGTTGACAAGGAAACATTTCTCATTATCATTCAGTTTGAATTTATGTACTAAAATAATTAAATAAATAAGCACGAACCATAAATAAATAAACTATATATATTAAAATAAGCTATATATATAAAAGTCATAATTAAAAAAAAGATAAAGATAAAAACACATCAAAATTATCATTGCTTTTATATCAGTAGCGTACAGTCTTTGAATCTACGCCACAACACAAGGCATTTGAACTAGTTTTGGGGAGTTTTTGGACACTTTAAAGTGTCATTTTTATGGAAACTGCTGTGTAATGATGTGTTTCACAGAATTAAAAAGCAGCATGAACTATTCCTTTTTCAGAATAGTTACATTGTTGTTATTTTACCTGTTTAGAGACTTTGGCCTCGTCTTCGATGTACTTCTGTTCTGGTGGAACGAACGTCCGCATACTGGCTTTCACCTTGAAGAGAAACGAAGAACTATGATTTGTTTTAATTAGCGCTGGAGCTCTCTATGCATCAATAATTATTGCATATTCCACAGTGTGGAAACAAAAGACACAACATCCAGCGCTCCAGGCGCAGCGCACACTTACGGCGCTGAAGATGACGTCTGCTTCGAGAAAGATGACCCCCTTTGTTGGCCCTGTCAGCTCCTTGTTTTTTAAGACGTAGGCCTTCTGTTCACTGTTGCGGATCTGTGTGAAGAAGACGTGACAGCCTGCTGTCTGGCAAAGCCCCAGCGGACCCCCCTCCTCGACTGACCCCTGATCTCCCAGCGGCAGCATCAAACAGCCAGCCGCACATTCCCTCCCCGTCCCTCCCTCCTTCCAGCACTTCCAACTCTGACAAGTACCTGCTCATTACCAGCATCCCTCTGTCACCGAGACATTAGCCAGGCACCGGGAGGCCCGGCTGTGTGCGCCGTTAAAGACCCTCCACCATCAATCTCCTTCGGCGAGTCGATTTGTTTCAAACGCGGCTTTTAAAGCACACGTGGATCTAAGAATTTAAGGAAACTGAATGAAACGAGCTTACGTTTAGTAGCGGGATGGCCACTTTACCCAGGAAGTCAGCGCTGCGGTCTCTGTCCTCGTCGTACACTGTGATCTCCAGCACTGAGTGAATGTCTTTCACGTTACTGCAGGGTGAACAAGAGACAGTTCTTCATCAAACACAAAACAAAGTGTGCAGAAGCATTTCGATTAACCTTGCATTTATGAAGTCAACATGAACAGAATTTGCGATGCATCTGAATGCAATAATGCACCGTATTTCTGTGAGAAATTATAGGGAGGTATTTGACATCAGGATTTGATCGGATGATGAATCATACCTTATGACATGTAGGATTTTTTGAGATCAAGGTGTGCAACAAATTATGCACAATAATTTCTATTTGTTTTGACTATATTATGGCTTTGTATATCGCATTTACAAATACTGCATGAAGTCAACATGAACAGATTTTGCAACATAATGTTTGGAAATATTATTCCCAAGGAAAAATTGCCATTTTATCTTGCAATTCTGAATTTACATTTTGCAATTCTGACTTTTTTCTCAGAATTCTGAGCTGACGTCTTGCAATTTAGATTTTTTTTCTATGATTTCAGAGTTTACATTTCACTTTTTTCTTGCAAATGCAAATTTATATCTCACAATTCTAATTTACCTTATTTATCCATTTATTTCTTAGTTTATGTCTCACATCTTGCTATTTTAGACTTTTTTGGAATTCTGAGTTTATATCTTGGAATTCTTGTTTGTCTCCTCAACAACACGGAATAAAAAAATGAAGCAATTCTGACTTTTTCTATCTTTGAATTCTGAGTTTACATCTTACAATTGCATCTTTTTTTTTTCTTTTTTGGGGGGAATTTGGAATTACTTTTATCAGACAATTTAAATTAAATAAAAAAATTAAATTGCAAGTTAACATCTTGCCGTTCTGAGTCTTGTTCAGAATTGAGACAAAAGAAGTCCAAATTGTTTGATATATGTGTGACATATGTGTGACATATTTCTGAGAGAAATTATGTGGGAAATTATAAAAGATGGTATTTGACCAGGTCTGATACCTTGAAAAGTGGTGTTTTTTTTTGTTTTTGTTTTTTGTAAAAAGGCACGCTATTCTAACTATTCTAAATGGTTGGCTTTCAAATAGTTATTAAATGACAGACAATAAAAGCCAAAAATAAAAACACCTTAGACCTACACTAAAAAAATTTGTCACAACAATGCATTGATTTCTCTCTTTCATTGTGTATATAACAGAATTCCACTACAATCTGATTAAATTACGCTATTGGAAAAAGTCAAGCAAACCATTTAAGAGATACAACAACTGAAAAGATAATTCAATGAATGAAGTAAATGGGAGACATTTTCATGTCATGTTTTCTATATTATATTACACAATCAAGCCACATGAGTCCAGGTGACAGAACAACTTGATCAGCTGTGAATACTTGAATTGTTTCTCTGCTGGGAGCAGCGATGGATGTGCATTATGAACTCACAAGGTGAAGACTTTATTCCACTCGGGGTTCAGAGTCTTGTAAACCGTGTGTGTTTGCAGACGGTCGTTACACAGCTCCGCAATGCAGAACGGGTCGCTCTTTCCTGAAACACAGTGTTGCGTTCAAAAGCTTTTAGGTTAAAACACCCAAGTGAGATAAGTGAAGTTTCATGTTAGTCATTTGTACTTAATAACAAAACAGTTTGACATCAGTATTGCTGCAATGCAGTTTCTTGTCCCAGTGTTTAAGATTTAAGTGTGGTCTGTGGTGTTTTACAGTCATCTCGCTCTCCAGTGATTTTATGTCCTCTTAAACTAAACATTTGGGATTAGTGAGGATGTACAAACTGATCAAAAGTGACATTTATAATGTTTTCTCTGAAACAGATTTCCATTGCTGCTCTTTTGAACTTGTAACATGGTTTCTACAAAAATAATCTGCGCAGCTGTTTTCAACTTTGAATATTAATAAATGTTTCTTGAGCAGCAAACCAGCATATTAGAATGATTTCTGGAGGATCGTGTGAGTTTGAACATGCACGTTTATGGTGATCACACAGCTTCCCTGAAATGTTGCCAAGGTGAAAGATTAGCACAGAGAAACTGAGATTGGTCTTTCATTTTCATTATAATTGTATTTTATTTTTAAAGGATAGCCTGAGTAAAACATCAATGATATCTGTGCTGAAAGAACATAATGCCACTCATCTCCCACCACTTGCATGTTGTTTTATGAAATAATTGGCTAATAATTTGGCTGATAAAAATGTGAGGGGGAAAAAAGTACACTGAATCAGTGTGGGCAAATTTTGGAGGGAAAAACGGTATAGAAGAGCTAAAAATCAGTCTTTATAAACCAAAGGCTGAGAGAAAAGCACAGAAAAATGTGTGTGTGTGTGTGTGTGCAGAAGGTTTTTAAAAGCCTTTGTCTGTCCACCACGGTGTGGTATTAGAAGGAGGCATGAAATCAGAACCCATGAGGTGGGCCGCTTTTGAGAAAACAGCAAACCTCAAAAACTAGATCAGCTTATGAGAGTGAAACAATGAAATTGGGAGGCTCCCCTCTTTCAGACGGTCATCTTTCCATCATACTGAGGTGTTAAACACTCCAAAACATACCGAAACATGCCTGGGAAAAGCCTTATAGACCATCCAGAAACGAAGAATCCTGGTTATCGTTCCACTGTGCACAAACGAGTACAGGAAGTGACATATGATTGTACCTGTGACATCAGCAGCCATCAGCCCCTCGGCCCGCAGGATCTTCACCTGCACGATTCCGACATCCTTCAGGTTAAAGAACGACCTTAACGGACTCTGAAAAAGAACAAAAAGGCATCACGGAGGCCCACGGCTACATTCAGACCGCACAATCTGCCGAGTGGCAATACATCCATATGTCTCTGACAGCTCTATTTAGGCCCTAACTTTCTCTAATCCCCCGTCAGAGTCCGCGAGCAGTTTTGTGTCCACGTCAAAGCCACTCGGCCGTGGACACTGAGACAAAAACACTGAGCCGCCACGCCAGATTATCTGCTGGCTCTCACGAATACATCTTCATTATGCAGCTGTTATGAAAGAAGGTCAGTCTGCATTGGTGGTGAGTTTCTGTAAGCGGTTCAGTGACCGGCCCTCCGGGGGACAGTGGCAGGACAAAGACAAACCGTGAATAGAGAGGACAGACAGCTCTGAGAGCAGCGAGATGTCTCTCTCTCTGTCTTTGTTTGGTGTGAGTTGCTCCACCGTTGTCCAGTTGCGAACGAGGCCTGTGTTAATCCAGTAGTGCACTGGATTGTGATCATAGCACGCCCTCTTTTGGTCATAGAAGTGTACTGCAGAATAGAGCATTAACCGTTTCTGCTGTATTTTGCACATGTGCTTTGATCGAAAATACAGTAAAAACAGCAACACTTTGAAATTTTTTAGCACTGTAATTTTTTGCAGTAAATTGAATGCCAAGAAACCCGTCACACTTACATATCTCTTAATGATCTGCTGGCGTTCATGTGGGTCGTCCAGTAGGTTGACAGACAGGTCAGAGATGGAGACCGCGACTGTGGCGGTCAGAGTCACCAGCAGAACCAGCATCCCTTTATCCTCCTCCAACTCAAGTTCTAGCTTGTGTGTCTTCTCTCGGCTCAACTTGGACAGGTCCAGCTGACACCTGAAATGTTTTAAACACATGCACTTCTTGTAAATCAAGCATCTAGCAATGGCATACTGATAACATGATATGCATGTAAACGATATGGAGGAAATTGTACGCACTGGCCGATGAAGTCGTCTCTCCTTCCAATGTCTTTATCCCAAACGGAGATCTCCAGAATGCCTCCCTCCTCATCATACAGATGCAGGTCGAACTGCTCCCTCCACTGAGGGTTGAGCGTCTTGGGAATCGTCTGTTTGTACAGAAGAATAAGTAACAGAGAAATAGTTTTAGCAGACATTATTCTTACTCTGTCTGCGGAAACCTATACTGAAGGGTCCTTCATACGACATATGACAAGGTTGTCATGATGATATATGCACATGTTGAGATAATTGACAAATATATTCAGAAATTAAAATATGATTTAATTTGATTTAATAGATAAACAAATTTAATTTTCATTTATTATGTATGATGACTAAAAAGTTAAACAAAAGTAAAAACAAACATATTATTATTTAAGTATTTTATATATTAATAAAATTAATTATATATTAATTATTTTAATTTAATAGTAATTTAGGCAAGGCAAAGCAAGGCAAGTTTATTTATATAGCACATTTTGTACACAATGGTAATTCAAAGTGTTTACATAAAAGAAAGTAAAATAATAATTAAAAAAAAAGAATAAAACAAGCAATTTTAAAACTTTTAAAATTATTAAAAAATTTACTTATTTAAAATGAATTTAAAACATTTAGAAAATGATTTTACATAAAATAAAATAAAAAAACAGTGAAAATATAGTGCAATCAGTTCGGAATTTATGACAAATATATATTATAATTTAGTTATAATTCATCTGTGAATAATGCAAGCTAGGGTTATTGGTGAATAATATGTTTCCATTCCTTGCTTACATAAGCAAAGAAATTTCTGTCAGAAGAAATATTTTTTCTTTAAAATTATGGCTAAATCGTGAACAGTAAGTCCAGAGATATTTAAAAAGAGTCACGTTGGCACAGTCGCTCATACCTTACTCTTGTACTTCTGAGGGCCTAGTTTGAACTTGACGTAAGGGTCACTCAGGCCGTTCTGGTCCATGGGCATGAGGTCACGACCCTCGATGAGTCTGATGCTCACGATGCCCCTCCACAGCTGAGACTTTCTGTGCAGGTCCGACAGCCGAAGACTCTGCTGCTGCTGCTGCTGCGCTCCACACACATCACAGGACATTAAAGGGTTACTTCAGTCCAGTCATCTACTCACCCTCATGATGCTCAAAACATGATTTTTGGACACAAAAGGAGATTGTCTAGACAGCAAATGTGGCTGCAAAGCTCCAAAAATGACAATCTGAGCATCAAGTACACTACTGTTTTAAAGTTTGGTTGTTTTTTTATGAAATCAATTCTTTTCAATCATTAAGGAGGGATAAAATTGAACAGAAATTACAGTAAATACATCTATAATGTTAAAATATACATGCTGCGTTTCTATTTCAAATCGATTCTGTTTTGAACTTTCAATGAATCAAAAAATCCCGAAAAGCAATGCATCTCAGTTTTTACAAAAATATTAAGCAGCAAACTGTTTTCAACAATAAAAATAAATGTTTCTCGAGCAGCAAATTAGTGTATAAATGATTTCTGATGTGAAACTGAAGATGAAAACTCAGCTTTGCATCACAGGAATAAATGACATTTTGGAATATATTCAAAAAGAAAACACGTATTTTAAATTGAAATAATATTTAACCGTTTTTTTCTACTTTTTTTGATCAAATAAATAAACTTTTGAACAGCAGTGTACATGATGACATGATGATTTTTGGATGAATCCCTGTAAGACAATGTGGGGAAAGAACTCAAAGAGTGTGGAATTGGTTTCACATCCACCAATGACCGGGTCACCAAAGCATAAAATGCAAATGTCCACAAAAAGGCATGGCCCATCACCCCGAGAGATGCACGACTGCCGCAACTAACAGAGCCATACGGATAAAACTCATCCTCTGACCAGACTGCTGCAGTGCAGACATTAAGAGCATTTGGCACACAAACCAATTTCTCTTTGAACATGATGCTTAAGTCACACAGGAATAAAGTGTGTGGGACAGTTTACACAGCAGCTAGTCAGAGAATCTAGGGGCAAACACTCTTGCTTTTTTACCTTACTGCAACTCTTCCAGCTTCTCCTCAGTAGCATGGTCTACAAAAACAACAGAGCAGGTTATATGTGTTACTGTATATTCAGGGGGCCGGGGTGGAGGTGGGTGCGCTTTGATTACCGCCAAGACTACTTTTGTATTGGACGAGAAGCTAAATCTCTAACTCTGATCAAGAGATGCATCTTCTGTTCTTACGTGATCAAAGCCGCCCATCAGACTGCCGTTTCATCTGTTGGTGGAACACTGTGTGAATTTCGATGTGTTCTCCGCCCGCCTGCACACTGCAGCAGGTTGCTAATGTCTAATTCAAAGTCTTTTCATGCATTATGCAGACAACACAAACGTCTCATCGTCCCAGTGTCTCTCAAGAGTCATGGGCTTTTTGGACTGGCTGAACATCATACAGTACTTTTTTTGCACAGTATGCAATTTTTCTGTAAGCCAAATGTGCATGTTGTTCTGGGTGCAGTATCCCACAATGCAGTGTGCTTGACTTGATTAAAAATAATAACCATTTGTACTGGATAACTGGACTTCAAAAACCTAATGAAATGCAACATAGTAGCTCAATTGTACATTATGCATTTTTTTAAATTGTAGACTAGGCAGTATAATATACTGTACACGTCCATTCAGAAATTTGGGGCTGGTAAGATTTTATAATCTTTTAAAAATAATTTTATTTTGCTCACCAAGGGTGCATTTATTTGTTAAAATACAGTAAAAACTGTAATATTATGAAATATTATTGCAATTTTAAATAGCTGTTTTTTATTTGAATTTATTTTGAAATGTGATTTATTCCTGTGATGCAAAGTTGAATTTTCAGTATCATTATTCCAGTCTTCAGTGTCACATGATCCTTCAGAAATCATTCTAATGTGATTCATTTTGATTCGTTGATGAACAGAAAGTTCAAAAGAACAGCATTTATTTGAAATAGAAATAGTTTGTGACATTATAAATCACTGTCACTTTTAATGCATCAATTTAATGCATCCTTGCTGAATAAAAGTTTTATTTTCTTTAAAAACAAAAAAAAAAAACATCATAACCCCAAACCTTTGAAATGATGTGTATAGTAATCAGATATCAACTTCAGTTGCATGTTTCACATGCTTTTCAAAAAACAGATAACTGGATGTGGTTGCTAAATACTTCCTGACAGCTAAAAATAATCTCATGAGAAAGGTGTGAAACAAATATGAGGTCTGTAAACATGACAGAATAAAATCTTTTTGGCTGCATGCTGAGAATTTGCCAGCAGACTCAATCTTTTCCTACTTTTATAATTATAAAGCAATATAAATTTGCCAGTGAGTCTTACCGCCTGTCGCAGAGCCTCTCTGTCTTCTGTACTTCTTGGGAACAGAGTGACCGCCAGCTCCAGAGAGCCCAGGTCCTGATCGGGACAGTGAGGATCTTGAAGGTCTAACTGGACATCAAGAGGCCTACAACAAAAACACGAGCTGTTATGACCACCATTAAAAGTAGTGTTGTAGTTTTCACTTAAGAAGTGAATAATCTTTTTGATAAATATGTTTAAACTGAATTATTAGATCTACCTTAAATGATAATGACCACTTGTCAATATAATACTTTTACAGGTAACCGAAAACTTTTGCATTTGTATAATGCTTCATCCAAGACACTAGATGTCAGTATAAACTCTAAGATCACAACAAAACATTAGCAAAACTGCACTCGTCAATGTTAATTTCATGAAACACCGAATACATTTAAACACCCTTTAATGCTGATTGAAAATGTATTTTGACACTAACTGTTGAATTGTTATAATTTTGCAGGAATGATGAAAGCACGATACCTCTGCAGTTCCAGAGAATCAAGGTACAGGTAACCTGAGCCCATAAAATCATCTTGAAGGCCAAAATCATAGTCAAACACCTAAAATAGATTACAGAAGTGAAAATTCTTTAGGAAGAAATATCACAGATCATTCTAGACTTCTTAATGACTGATTGATTACTCTTGTCGCTTCAATGAAAAGAACCAGCTCATAAGAGTCTGTTGTACTGGAATCAGTCTACATTGTTCAGTCTGTAATACTTTTGTTTCACTAGTGAATTAATTCATTCAGGAATTCAGAACACACCAGTCCCGCATTATGTTTTTGATTCACTGAAACAAACCGGCTTATGAGAGTCATTCATTTTGGAATCAGTCAGAATTGTTCAGAATGTAGGCTACAGTTTTGGATTTGCTAAAATGAATCGGCTCATAAGAGTGATTTGTCCAGATTGGCATATAAAGTCACATGGTATGTTTTTGATACACTAAAAAGATCATTTTTTTAGAGTCATTTGTTCTGGAATCTGTCTTTATTGTTCGTGCTGTAATGTTTTTGAGTAAATAAAAATCACTGGTTCATAAGAGCTGTTTGTTCAGGAATTGGAATGTTTCTGATTCACTAAAATGAATCATCTCTTAAGAGTCATTTGCATTGGAATCAGTGTATATTGTTTGCACTGTAATGTTTTTGATTCTCTAAAAAGAACCAGCTCAAAAGACTAATTCATTTGGGATTCAGACCACACTGTTCACGCAGATTCACTAAAATGATTCACCTCATAAGAGTCAGTACATTGGGTTTTGGAATTTACTGGGCAAAAATAAGATTTGATTCACTAAAATGAATCGGCTCATAAGAGCCATTTATTCAGAAACTAGACTACACCAGTGATGCAGTAAGTTTTTTATTCACCAAAATTAATTGTCTCATTAGAATCATTCATTTAAGGGGAAGTCGTGGCCTAATGGTTAGAGAGTTGGACTCACAATTGAAAGGTTGTGAATTGTGGGTGGGGGGAGTGCATGTACAGTGCTCTCTCCACCTTCAATACCATGACTTAGGTGCCATTCTGCAAGGCACTGAACCCCCAACTGCTCCCCGGGGCCGCAGCATAAATGGCTGCCCACTGCTCTGGGTGTGTGTTCACAGTGTGTGTGTTATCACTGCTCTGTGTGTGTGTGTGCACTTTGGATTTTTTTTTTTTAAGCAGAGCACAAATTCCAAGTATGTCACGCCACTTATCATTTTGGGTTTCAGAATACACCGGTCAAGCTATATGATTCTGATTCACTAAAACAAACCGAGTCATTAATTCAGAATTTATACTAAATACTGTAATGGTAACAAGCATCCACAAACACTGCAAATAAAAGTGGTAATTTTACCTTAATATACAGAGGCTCTTGTAAATTGTCCACTATAAGACAAACACGCTCGTCCCAAACTGGATTAAGGTTCTTGTGGATGATTCTACTACGGAAAACTTCTTTGCCAGCTATTTTGAACTTCACATATGGGTCACTTGTTCCTGAAACACAAGAGCATTTTGATCTAAACAAATAAATAATTGATAACACTTTTCAGCAGATTGCAACAATTCAGCAAATTTCTCAGTGGAAATACTAATGTGTGGCTATGGTGTTCAGGGTGTGTTCTGTGTTGTTGTTAAAGTGTTGCTAGGGTCTGGGTGTGTTTCTTCTTTGTGGTTGCTAAGGTATTGCTAGAATATGTTCTACAGTATGTGGTTGCTAAAGTGTTGCTAGGGTGTGCTGGGTGTGTTCCATGTGGTTGCTAAGGTGTTGCTAGGGTGTGGTCTACAGTATGAGGTTGCTAGGGTATCCTGGGTGTGTTCTGTGTGGTTGCTAATGTGTTGCTAGGGTGTGGTCTACATTATGAGGTTGCTAGGGTGTCCTGGGTGTGTTTTGGGTGGTTGCTAAAGTGTGTTCTACATTATGTTGTTGCTAAGGTGTCACTAGGGAAGTTGTTTGGCCCAGGTTAAATTATATTCTGAGCATTTTGATCAAAAAAATAAATAAAAGATCACACATTTCAGCAAATAATAGAAGGAACATAAGTTTGAAGTAGCATATGAATACATCTTAAAAGTAAAACACACATATTAAAAGTAAAACACACATTTCCTGACAGTGGTATTAATGGAGACAACATGAGCATCAGAGATGCAGGTCTTACCGCCTCTGTCTCGAATGGCAAGGTTGTTTCCTTTTTTCAGCATGATGTCTAGCTGGTACAGTGCTGACGTGGGAAGTGAAGGCTGTGTTCCACCATTACCAGCTGCAGCAATCCCCTGAATAAAACACACATTTTCCCAGATACTTTAGTGTGAATGACTGACAGGACCTCTTCAAACATTTCATACACCCAAAGCCCTTAATGACAAACCTTATAGGGTTTTACTTCCTCAAACATTCTCATATGAGAAAACAAACTCCTGGAGAATTTATGATTGAAATTCTGACAGGATGTTGCAAAATGCTCAAAACTGATAAACTGGAGCCCTAAAACCAGAATTGAGAACAACACTGAGCTCTTGTTTTACAGACCAAGTATTATTCTCTTCTAATAGTTTTATTAGAATGGCCATTTGCACTCTGCATTCGTTTAACTGGACTCAATACAACATATTTTCTTGTTTCAGTCATGGTTTTGGCTGTTATGTAGAAATATTATGACAGTGTTGTGCAACAAGTAATTTCTCTGTTCACACTAAAAGCTAAATTGCCCAAGGCACAAGATGAAGCAATAAGTTAATCGGAATAATGTGATTATACTTTGTTTTTATACTTTCACAAAGTCAATTTTCATTTTCTACCAATTTCTTCCTTGTACCCTTTTGTGGAGATGTTCACTAGTGAAATAAGCTTCTACTTTGCTGCATGCTGCTTAATAACTTCGTCTTATCGTTTGTGGTTGGTCACTTTATTTCAGTCAGATGATCTAAGATGAGTAACCAGTTCTTGAACTGAATAAGCTGCAAATAAAATAAAAAAGCAAGAGTCTAAAAGGCTAAACTAGCTATCTGTTGTCAATTGTCTAATTTTTGCATAGGAAATGAAACACTGTGCATGTGATGTCAACTTCACACATCTGAAAAAAAAACAGGCTTAAAAAACCCCTGTTACAGAGTCCAGAAAAAGTCAAGTGGTTTTTCCAGTGGTGTGGCCTAGTGGTTAATGGTTTAGTCTGAATAGTTGTGTATTCATAAACTACCATCATTGCACCTATTTAAGCCACCAACTTGAACACCAGCTACAAATCATTTAAAGAATGTATATCACGGAAAACTGTTTCCCCCCAACATCCAGTGTTCGAATTAAGGGGGGGTCCAGGACCTCCCAAAAGCATTAAGGGACCCCCATAACACCACAAAACACCCTGGTTTTTCAATAAAACGTTAATACTTAAAATGAAGTTCCGATAGCTTATTACATTTCAGAGTGTCTATTTACACTAAGTTCAAATAGCCTGCCTTGTTGGCAGAAACTATTTACACTAGCTCCACCCACAAACATGTGATAGGGTCAACACTATAAAAGATGGCTGTCAGTCGTCAGCTCCAGTGGTGTAGTTGGTAAAGCACATACTGAAATCTCTTTGAGGTGATCTTCCCGAATTCGAATTCGCCTTTTACCAAACTTTTTTTTTTTCATCGGAAAGGCATTTACAGGTGCTGGTCATATAATTAGAATATCATCAAAAAGTTTATTTATTTCACTAATTCCATTCAAAAGGTGAAACTTTATTATGTTCATTCATTACACACAGACTGAGATATTTCAAATGTTTTTTTTTTTTGTTTTTTTTTTGATGATTATAACTGACAACTAAGAAAAATCCTAAATTCAGTATCTCTGAAAATTAGAATATTATTTAAGACCAATACAAAGAAAGGATTTTTTGAAATTTTGGCCAAATGAAAAGTATGAACATGAAAAAGTATGAGCATGTACAGCACTCAATACTTAGTTGTGGCTCCTTTTGCCTGAATTACTGCAGCAATGCATCATGGCATGGAGTCGATCAGTCTGTGGCACTGCTCAGGTGTTATGAGAGTACAGGTTGCTCTGATAGTGGCCTTCAGCTCTTCTGCATTCTTGGGTCTGGCATATCACATCTTCCTCTTCACAATACTCCATAGATTTTATATGGGGTTAAGGTCAGGCAAGTTTGATATCAGAAAACACAGTGGACCAACACCAGAAGATGACATGGCACCCCAAACAGTGGAAACTTTACACTAGACCTCAAGCAACGTGGATTGTGTGCCTCTCCTCTCTTCCTCCGATTTCCAAAGGAAATGCAAAATTTACTTTCTTCAGAGAACATAACTTTGGATCACTCAGCAGCAGTCCAGTCCTTTTTGAAGTGAGTCGCTTCTGACGCTGTCTGTTGCTCAAGAGTGGATTGACACAATTAAGTCTGTAAAAGTCTGTGCGTAGTGGTTCTTGAAGCACTGACTCCAGCTGCAGTCCACTCTTTGTGAATCTCCCCCACATTTTTGAATGGTTTTTTTTTCACAATCCTCTCCAGGGTGCGGTTATCCCTATTGGTTGTACACTTTTTTCTTACACATCTTTTCCTTCCCTTCGCCTCTCTATTAATGTGCTTGGGCATAGAGCTCTGTGAACAGCCAGACTCTTTTGCAACAACCTTTTGTGTCTTGCCCTCCTTTTGCAATGTATCAATGGTCGTCTTTTGCACAACTGTCAAGTCACCAGTCTTCCCCATGAATGTGTAGCCTACAGAACTATACTGAGAGATCATTTAAAGGCCTTTGCAGGTGTTTTGAGTTAATTAGCTGATTAGAGTGTGGCACCAGGTGTCTTCAATATTGAACCTTTTCACAATATTCTAATTTTCTGAGATACTGAATTTTGGATTGTCCTTAGTTGTTAGTTATAATCATCAAAATTAAAAGAAAAAAACATTAGAAATATATCAGTCTGTGTGTAATGAATGAATGAATATGCTATACAAGTTTAACTTTTTGAATGGAATTAATGAAATAAATCAACCTTTTGATGATATTCTATTTATATGACCAGCTCTTGCATTTTTAATAAAAATGAAGACAATTAATCAAAAAGTTTAAAATATAGTATTGGGTAAGAAGGGAGGGCTTTAATGTCCCAACAAGGTGGCATTTGTTTAATCATTTGAATTAAAATGATAATTTACAATAAATACATTATTAGTGCATACTGTTTTATAATGTACTATAATGTTATATAATACTATATAATATTTATAATCCAATAAGAAGTATAAATAGCAGTAAATCCTGCTATTTTAACAGTGTAAATAGAATATATTGCTATCTGCACTTCTTGTAAATAGCATCCATCACTATTTGCACTTAGTGTAAATAGCCTCTGTCGCTAAGAAAATATGCTATTTTCACTTAGTTTAAATAGCATCTATTGCTATTTGTCTTAGTGTAAATAGTTGATGCCATTACATTTCGGCCTGCTTATGTTACATCATATTTTATTTTTATGGGTGTATGGACAGCTTCATTGATTGTAAGAGGACTTATGAGTGCTTAAACACTAGCTATACTGAATGCTCATTTAGAATGTGTTCTTTCACTGCTTGATTCAGTACAATAAAATTAATTAAGAACGCTCCTAAAATTCTAAATATGGGGGAAGAAAATGTATATATTTATATAATTTCATATAGTTGATCAATATCACACAGAGAGTGCCATTTTTTTTTGCAAAAATCACAAATGAGATATGGATTTTACACAACAGTTCAATAAGATAATATTAAGATATTTATGTTTTAGACACTTTATTGCCAATATTTTGCCAATTTTACCAACAAAAATGGTTTCAAACAAAGCCACAGGAATGTTTTGTGTCTCTGAGCAACATGAATCAAACTTTTAAATGATTGGGTTTAATCACAAATACTCACTTATTAACAGTGCTTTTAATTTCACATTTAAAGTACCTTGTTACATATGATTTTAAAATCATTTCAAATATCAGTAGTCAATATTTTAAGATTAAAATATTGCTACATTATTTATGAATTTGTAACTGCAGGTTAAAGCATTCATGTCTTGCGTTAAACGGTGTGTATATACATCTAAATACCACTTCAGATGCAGCTTCCTCTGCATTGCATGAACTTTGTTGATCATGATTTTATTTGTTTGTTAACAGCCCCAAATGCCTTATTATTGCAATTGACTTTAATTATTAAATGTATAAGGATTTCCCAAATTTCTAGAAAAACAAAAAAGCCTATAAAGTCCTCAAGTAAAAACAGTTGGTCTGATCACAGGTCTGAAAATATTAGCAAACCTCTCCTCGACAAGCCTCTTGATTTGATTCATATTTGTAGCACCAATGGTGCAGAACAAGTTATGTGACAATGTTGATTATTTTGGGGCTTCAGAAAACACAGCACCACTAATTATGTAACTTAAACACACAGATAATATTTGACGAGCATTACACACATTCTACTTCCTCTTTTTCACCCTCGAGTGAGAGATGAGGTCAAAAACACATTTCTCTCACACACTTAAGTGTCAGTGTCAGCTGAAAGCAGGCGATTTGCATTGTGGACCTTTAGAGCTTATTTAACATCCTGTTAATGACAGGACTGTCAAGAAGAAGGATATAGGATATTGTTATTAGATCAGGGATTCTTCTAACAACATCCTGGTGTCATGTTTGAGATAAAGAAGTTCTTAAAGCTGATTTATATTTACATAAACAATATTTATCTTCCTCGATCATTTCTGCATTGCTAAAAATCAAACGGAAAAAAAGGACAAACAGACTTACAAATAAAATGAATGAAATGTTTTATCTCCTCGTCTGATAACTGGTCAGACTCATATGGAGTTAGAAATGTGTCTTTATTACATGCGAGAAAATAAAAGATCTGAGAGAAAAAAAAAAGTTTGAGAGAAAAAGTTATCACACTGATAGCAAAAAAACATTTCATGAGAGAAAAAAGAATATTTGAGAGAAAAAGTTTTCATGCCAATAGCAAAAAATAATAATATTTGAGACTAAAAAAAGTTTTGAGAGAAAGTATTTTCTCATAGAACATAAAAAAATATACATTTGAAATTTTAAAAATTATTTCTGAGAAAAAAAATCTCTCTCAAAATACTTTGAAAAAAACTCTCAAATATATATTTTTTGCTATCAGTGTGAAAATATTTTCTCAAAAAAAAAAAAGTGTTTCTCTCGAAACGCTTTTCTTTGCTCTTGATGCAATTTCTTGCTCTCATGTCAGGATTTTGCTTTCACTGTGAGAATTGTGTCATGGGCGGGGCCACGTTCCTATTGGCCAGTCGGGTGAGCATCGTCTTGTCTTGGGAGTCGAAACTGATTCATAACACCATTGTTCGGTTCACCTGCATAGATGCCGCCTCTGCCTTATGGCTTGTTAAGTTGAGCAGTGAGCACGGACACTCCAATGTTTGGGTAAGATGATGACACACAGCTGGCTGAGCAAGTTCAGTATCACTGAAGATTAAACATTGAAAAATAGCACTAATTTTCATGAATGAATGTGTATTATATTATGTGCTTGCTAATCGCTAGTAAAGCTAACCAGCCATCATGCTAGGTAAACTTGCAAACTCACCTGGTTTATACTATGTTTAAATCAAATGCCAAATTAATGTTTTGATTTAGATAGTTTCACGCCTTATTTAGTGAGTGAGCAGTGATTGATATACCGTTTGAAAGTGTCCCACCTAGTTTTGTTTAAAATAGTCTTTGTATGGTTGTTGCACATGTTTAGCTACACTGCATGTATAGCTCGCAAACTCAGCTACACGGGCTTATTCTAAATATGTTTTACCATCTAGCTGAGGTCTAGAGCTGACAAGGTAAATTGCAGGTCTAGGACTAACTCTTACATTAGCAACCCACAAATATGTTTGTGCCTGTACTGTCATGGTAATTATTTTTTCTTTTAAATCTTTCAAACGGTATGTCAATCACTGTCTAACGTTAGCTAGTTGTAGGGTTGCCACCTTCCATGCATACTAACGTTAGTTGAAAGTTGTGCGGGAGGTTGTAAGAACAAGCAGTTACTCTTCAGGTGCTTTGAGGCTAGCAAGTGCAAAGGTAGAAACTAGCTCACTACTCACTAAATAAGGCGTGAAACTATCTAAATCAAAACATTAATTTGGCATTTGATTTAAACATAGTATAAACCAGGTGAGTTTGCAAGTTTACCTAGCATGATGGCTGGTTAGCTTTACTAGCGATTAGCAAGCAAATAATATAATACACGTTCATTCATGAATATGAGTGCTATTTTTTAATGTTTAATCTTCAGTGATACTGAACTTGCTCAGCCAGCTGTGTGTCATCATCTTACCCAAACATTGGAGTGTCTGTGCTCAACTTAACTAGCCATAAGGCAGAGGCGGCATCTATGCAGGTGAACCGAACAATGGTGTTATGAATCAGTTCGACTCCCAAGACAAGACGATGCTCACCCGACTGGCCAATAGGAACGTGGCCCCGCCCATGACACAATTCTCACAGTGAAAGCAAAATTCTGACACGAGAGCAAGAAATTGCATCAAGAGCAAAGAAAAGCGTTTCGAGAGAAACACTTTTTTTTTTTTGAGAAAATATTTTCACACTGATAGCAAAAAATATATATTTGAGAGTTTTTTTTCAAAGTATTTTGAGAGAGATTTTTTTTTCTCAGAAATAATTTTAAAAATTTCAAATGTATATTTTTTTATGTTCTATGAGAAAATTCTTTCTCTCAAAACTTTTTTTAGTCTCAAATATTATTATTTTTTGCTATTGGCATGAAAACTTTTTCTCTCAAATATTCTTTTTTCTCTCATGAAATGTTTTTTTGCTATCAGTGTGATAACTTTTTCTCTCAAACTTTTTTTTTCTCTCAGATCTTTTATTTTCTCGCATGTAATAAAGAACCAAAACTCACTCCATAGACTCACACCTGAATGTCCGGTTTATAATGGTTCCACCTACAGCTGCAAGGTAAAAATTGTATTGTTATTTTTGTAAAAAAAAAAAAAAAAAGCGATTATGACTTAAAATGTGATTTAAAAAAAATAAAAAAACATTTTTTATTATTACTATTTTTGTTATGATTTATAATGCTTGTTATTACAAAAAAAAATCACTGTAAAATCTAATCTAATATATTAGAAAAATATAATTAATAATAATAATTTTACAATTCAACTGTAAAATATATCATTTTTTTATTTTATGATCAAGATGTTTTATTATGATTATGATAATTTATTATGATTATTTTTACTACTAAATATAAACAAAATACAAAATATCACTATCATAATTTCACTTTAAAATAACAATCAAATATGTAATAAAATATAATAATAATTATTATTATTAATATTAAATAATTACACTACAATTACTAATTTTATGGCTGCCTTATTTTCTTAATTTTCAAATGGTAACCCATCAAACGTTTTGACAGAATGCCACAGGGAGTCTTAGGGCTTCTGTTTTGTTGATAAAACTCAGAGCAGATGCAGAGATGGAGTTTGTGTGAAGAAGACACTAAAAACACTGGTTCATGAGCTGCTCGTGAGAAGATGAACACAGTGCCAGGCTTAACTCTGAAACATGCAGTGCACATAATTATTAAATGAAATCACGGCCTTTGTGATTTGATTATCTCACTGCATGTTGAGATTGCATTTTTATTTCAAATAATCATCCAGCCTTCATTCCATGCTCCCCTATAAGACGTGTCTAAGATGAATTCACCTTTCTCTGTACTGTTTAGAGCATCTCTGTAAGCAAAGACACCTGTCGTCTCACCTCCACTGTGAGGTGATTACAAGAGCAAGGAGAAATACTCTGACATGGGGAACGGTGCCAGTCAATGAAACATGTCAATCACTGCACTGAACATCTTTATTGGGTTCTGTTTATGTAGCTCATGTTGATTGTGCCTATAAATCAAAGTCTCGTAATAAGCTCCCTCCTGCTCCAGAATGTAGAAACGGTGTGAGCGTGACAGCAACCAATACTAGGAACATCTGTCTTTACTTCATTTCCATCATACCGTGACTTCAACCACATACAGTACACAATCAACATGCTCACCGAAATCACTGCATAAGACACATGTAGAGGTTCTACTCCTGAGCAGATAGATCATCTCCTCTGCCAGATCCTGACTTACAGATTTCTTAACAAAGGCCTGCTGCTGTTTATCAAATCTCAAACCTCCCCAGATGCCTTCCTCATCTATCCACAAAGACAGCTCATGCAGCTCCATACCAAAACTGTTTGTCAAGTCCACACATGCAGTGATGATCCAGAGGAACTCTAAGCTCCAGGCCATGTTGTTTGTTTGACTCTAATCTCCACCACACTATTGGTGGCTGTTAAGCCGGTGATGCAATGGCTTGGGATCGACATGCATTCAGAAAAGCTATGTACACTACGTTTTAATGTCTAGTCAAAAACTTTATTGTTCAGGGTTTCTTGCTCAATAGAAGCCATTTTGAATTGTTATTTTAAAAAGATTAAAATCCTGTCATCATTTACAGATCTTCACATCAGACTTTCTTTTTTCTCAGGCGGAGATTCCTGAACTTTTTTGTCAGCCACACCTCTTAAACATAAAAAATTTACTCCTACTAGATTTCAAGTAAATATGTCAGTAATGTATTAACACATTTGCAAGTTCGCGGTTCTCTAATGTCAGTAAATGGCCACATGACGTGCAAGTAAACCGATAAACCGATTTTAGATTTTATTATTTTTTTTTTTTTAATAAATAAAAATAAACTCTCAGTGCTTGCAGAGAAGGAGTTCATGAGAAGCAGCACTACCATGAGCCAGGCCGCTCTGAAAACACTGTATTATATGATGCCCGCATGTAAATGAACACAGTGACGCTCTTAATTCTGAAAACACACACCTATTTACTTTTAGAAAATATTTTTTTTCTGTGTCATAAATAAGAAAGAAAGACATACTGTACAGGTTTCTAACAACCTGGTGTTGAATTAAGTCTTATTTTCTGGTAAACGATCGCTTTAAGCAAAACACACCACTGCTGCTATCAAAAAAACAACAAAAGAAGATCTCTTTTGTTTTTTTAGATTTATATGTATGCAAAAAATGTTTAAGCTGTGTTTATGGATCTCTAAAATCTGATGCACATAACACAACTAATTATATAAAATGTGCTAATAAAGACAGTAATTCACTTCTGCAACCTTACTCAACACTTGGCACCCTGTTTGGCTTTAAGCCTGTTATATGTGTTTGTGTGTCTTTACTTTTAGGCAAGTTCCTCTTCCTGCAAAACCAGCTTGGCAAACACCCCCAGGAACAGAGACAACTAACTGTACAGTGCCAACATGACTGAAACTAACAGTTGTAGACAAAACTCAATGTCAAGACTAAACTTTACAGTTTTAAAAGAAAACTTGTGGAAAAAAGGCTGACACAAGCTCGTTCTGGCGCATGTCCTTGTGTGAATGGGAATCTGACACGAGTTTGACTATGCAAACGCATCACTTTGCATCTACAAATGTAAAAATGACCATGCACAAAAACACCTGATTTAGGTAAACCTTGGTGTGCACCCATTAAAGGCTTAAATGTGTATGTGCAAGGTCAAAGATATCCACATGCATGCATGCAACAAAAAATGACTGACTACTGATAATAATGAGTTCTGGCATGACTTCTGATTTGGCCTTGCAATGAAAAAATATTACAGTGTAAAAATAATTTTTTTCTTGTTTGTTTGTATTCAAAGCAGTTGGTAGGGTGCAGACAAAAGTGGGACATCAGGTAAAATGAGACAAATGGTCTTGATCGTCAACTGCCCTTTGAACCCAATCCAAGTCATTCTGAAATGTTTACATTTCTCTAACATCATTCAAGGTGGATGTGATCAAGCTTCAGGATCTAACGGATTTCAGCCTGTGCATTAATCTGGTTTCATATGGTGTCTATCTGAATGTGCTGCTCATTTGTGGTCTGCTTCAAGCTGGGATGTTTGAGATTGACTGGGTACACCTTGATCAAGTTTTACCTATAACAAATGAGCTTAAACTAATATAGCATGGCTTTTCCAGTAGGAAATTTGCTGTAACTAATCATGTTTCTTATGAGAAAATGTATGTGTTGTAATATTTTGTAGCAAACATATTTTGTATAGCCCTGAATTTAGTTTCACATTTGCTGATGACTCATTTTACCTAAAAAAAGTCTATCACTATCAACTAGAAAGTACTCTAAATATGTTTTAATACGTTTATAATTAGGAAGGTGCAGCGTCACAAAACCCTACAATACTAACAATCTATTTTTCTAAAACATCTGCAAATGTTAAGCATAAACTATCTGTATGAGATAACTGCATCCATCACATATTACTGCAGTGCTATGGCAAAAACGTCTGAATGATTATAAATCATCTTACCACACTTTTATTGATCTCTTCCTCCATACCATTCATCACAGATTCATCGGTGCATGTGGACCCTTGCAGAGCAGGTTTATGTTGAGACTGCACCAACTGGGACAGCGTCGGTTTGGAGCTGACTGTTCTTTTCAGCATCTGGATCTCCGCACCGAGCGACGCTTCTGCCGCGGCCGCCGTACCGACACCCTGCTCGGGCGAGTCGCTGCGCGTCCTTCCGCTCTCGGCACCATCTGGAGCGGCTGCTGCGCTGTGCAGATTGGGTTGAGACGAAGACATCGTTCGCTCCAAACCATTTGGTCGTTTCTTTTTAAATATCCAAAACCCGCTTTCCTGCTTTCGGTCTTTTTTGCCCAGTTTGGGGCTGCTGGTGAGTTTGGGTCTGCCGTGGAAGGATTTCCACAATCCTCGCTGATGCTGATGATGGGATGGAGAAACATCATCCATGTCCATATTCCCCTCCATATGATCTCTGAAGTCTCCTGCCGCGTCCCAGGCAGATATTTCGGTGAAGTTAATGTTGAAAACATGCAAACCGATGCAAATAGCATTTACTTCAGTGTTGGTGTGCTCAGCAGGACATGTTGAGTGTTAAACGCATGTTTGACGCGGAAGTAGAGTGATGGAGAGGCAAGTTTTCTCCAGATCACATCTGCAGACCTTTCATGGTTTTATAATACGAGACAGTCTCCCAGACAAGTCTTTGGTCCTCATCCACGCCCAGTATCTAAAAAAAATGTTGCTTTGGTATCCATACTAAATAAGTAGGCTATGCTATTTGTGATCACGCAACGCTTCGTTCCTGCCCACCGAGCTGTTATTTACATGCACCTCTGTTAAACTCCTCCTATGTTCTGGTCTGTGTTATTCGACACGACGTGATCGAAGAATGTAATATGCAAATATGTAGGCAAAAAAACAATTTACTATAAAGCAAACATGTGGACTTGGGGGGGAGGGGGGTATGTCTGTATCAGGTCCGGCGTCAAGGGGGGTTTTGCACCCCCTGCGATGATCTTAAGCCACCACTGTTATGTAGTTAGTTGTCAGATTCGGTGGCATAGGTGGTAAAGATTGTATCAAACTCATTTTGACGCGTTCGAATCTGCCTTTTGGCTAACTTTTTTTCTCCCTTTTCAAATTTCATATCACATCAGAAAAGCTGATGGGAGGGCTTTGTCTCACAAGGTGGAATCCTTTTAATAAATTTAATTAAAATTAAAAATTTACACTCAAAGTTATTATTGCATACTGTTATTGCATATAACATATTGCATTATGTACTACAATGCTTGTTTATAACGCCACCTTATTTTAATCGTGACTTTAAAAAAAAAAAAATGCATAAAGTTTGAACCAGTTCTGATGTGCATCGGGCCAGTGCAAAATCATAATGCAGTGGTCTTCAGGGGCGTCGCTAGGCTTCAGCCCCCCTAAACTTATGCCCAGCCCCCCTAAAAAATTATTTGATTAATTAATTAGTGATCGCTTCAGTCCCCTTTAAAAACTCATTTGAGACGGTGGCAAGCTGCATCAAGTTCCGGCTCCTCCCCTTATCTGAGTCTGCATGGATTCAGCGCGTTTTTCAATCCACAGGGGCGCCGAGCAGAGCGAACATCAGAGAGTACAAGGTGTGTGTGTGCGTGCGTGTGCGCGTGTGTGTGTGCGTGTGGTGTGTGTGTTCTCGCATCCAATACCAGTACGTGTTCGCTGCTTTCACTTTCAGCCTTTATCACAGTGTGACAGATGTTTTTTCTTCCAACAAAAATGAAGCGATTAACACCCATGAAAACATACTTTAGAAAACGATCATTATTTATTTTAATTTACTTTTTGAAATTGAAAACATATTATTGTGTATTTCGGCATTACATTATGCAGCCATGCAAAATAAATTATTAATGACACACATCATTGTCTGAAAGTACTAAATGGCACAGAGAGAGAAACATCATGTGGAGTTATTTTGTTTTCTATTATTAAACATAATTTTGTATTAAGTAATAATTAATCATTAGTGTATCATGATACATATATTAGAGTAAGAGTAAAGGGATCTGTGATTTTTTTTTTTTTTTAAGTAATTGATTTATAGAAGTGGCAAATTGATAATGATGTTATTTTTAATAAATATAAATAAATATAGAACAGATTAAACATATTGCCAATAGACAATTACATTAATACATGTTTTGTCTATATTCTTAATGAATATTAGCTGGTTAGTTAAATGATTTGAAATGAAATAAATGTTCAGGGGCTGACTTGATGTATAACCAACCGTATTGTTGATTATAAAGGCTAAAAAGCTAAAAATTAATAATAATAATAAAATATAATAATTTATATTTCATTGTAGATGGATATACAAAATTTTTTGTTGTTGTGCGGGAGTAGGTCTGCAAATGAGCAACAGTCAGGTGAGAATAGAACAGACAGCCTCACACACACACACACACAATACCACTGTGTTCCCAAGATTCATTGCAGTCATTGAACCCTTATGTTGTTTTAATTTTCTGCCAATTTCCACGTACATTTCATAAGAAAAAGCAGTGGTATCATCAAAGGATAAACATGAATGTCCTAATACTGAATCAGGAAGTCTTTATTGTAAAAAAAATTAAAA
Source organism: Carassius auratus (assembly GCF_003368295.1). Lineage (NCBI taxonomy): Eukaryota > Metazoa > Chordata > Actinopteri > Cypriniformes > Cyprinidae > Carassius > Carassius auratus. The sequence continues at coordinate 21,243,325 of NC_039252.1, forward strand.
TAAAAAAAAATATCTACATTCCCAATTCAAAATTTTCCAGTGACTGGTCACATCTAAAAAACTGTATTAGTTTTTTTTACAGTGTTATATATGGCTCAGTCAGTACTCCTACTCCCATATATGGAATACAGGGAATACAATGGAATAGTGGATTGCAATAAGGTTAGTAGTATACAACCCTACCCTAATAGTAAAATAATATTTTTTAATCATACCCTTATTGGGGGCTGAGCCCCCCTAAAATCAAAATCTTAGAATCGCCCCTGGTGGTCTTCTTTGCGAATAGTGACGATAATAAGTAATACTAATCACTTTGTTTAATAGGCACAATCAGGGGTGGTTCTAGGGTGAGTGGAGATCCGGGGCTTAGCCCAGAAAAATCCATGTATGTGACTTTTTATTTTAAAAAATCAGAAAGATTTACCTTGTTTAAAATATACAAAAACAATAAAAACAAATGTAAAACATTTTATTTAAAGTATTGAGGAAAATACACTTGTTTTTTGCAAACAAAAATTAAGAATTGCAAAACAAATGAAACAGCGCGAAAGCAATGATTTTGCAATAAATATTTTCCATGGTCATATCTATTAATTTATTTGCAACGCTGCTTTTATGTTGCTTGTCAGTCTAGTTTGAGCTTGCAATGCCATTTTTCCTTTGCACTTCACTTTTCTGCACGTCTCTCTTTGTGGCACTGTTTTGACGTGGGGGCGGAGTCAATGGACGGGGGCGTGTACAACATGCCTCCATGGAAGTGACGTCATCGGCCCCAGACAGCTCATTTGATTCAGTTCGGGTGTTGGTAACGGGTTTGCGAATCATTTGAGTCAGTTCGGGAGTTCGTAGCGAGATCGCGAATCATTTGAGTCAGTTCGGGAGTTCGTAGCGGGTTCGCGAATCATTTGATTCAGTTCGGGAGTTCTTAACGGGTTCGCGAATCATTTGAGTCAGTTCGGGAGTTCGTAGCGAGATCGCGAATCATTTGAGTCAGTTCGGGAGTTCGTAGCGGGTTCGCGAATCATTTGAGTCAGTTCGGAAGTTCGCAGCTGGATCGCGAATCATTTGAGTCAATTTGGGGATCGCGAATCATTTGAATCAGTTCGGGAGTTCGTAGAGGAATCTCGAATCACTTGAGTCAGTTTGGGGATCGCAAATCATTTGAAGCATTTCGGGAGTTCGTCAAGTATAGTCAAAAACTAAACAAATCGTGCCTAAAAAGTGCACGCATCTAGGCTAATGTAAAGTTACATGATGAAGTCATACTTGTGCGCGTGTGCATTTTGAGTGCGTTCTTTCACTGCATTATTCGGTGTATTAAAATGCATTTATGAATGCATGTGAATGATCACAAAATTCAAGATATAAACCCTTTGTGCCAAAAGGGTTCTTTCTTGTCATTGTAGAACCTTACTAGCATAAAAGGTTCTTTGGAGTTGAGTAAAGAACCCTATGGTTCTATATAGAACCCCAATGATCCCTTTCTTCTAACAGTTTGTTGTCATAACCAAGGGGTGGTTCTAGAGTGAGTGGAGATCCGGAGTTTAGCCTAGAAAAATCCATGTATGTGACTTTTTATTTTAATAAATCAGAAAGATTTAAAATATACAAAAACAAAGAAACAAATTTAAAACATTTTATTTAAAGTTTATCCCTTGTATCCTGGCACATATGCTGATGTTGTGTCTCTATCTCACTTTATTTTGTCTCTTTCTCTGTTTTATTTTATTTTCTAATCAAGCCTGACTGGCTACACTCGTCCTGGTAGAACAGGGATAAGAAGCAAACATTAAGCAGTGCACTGACACACTCTTACTCTACAAAGATATACCGGTCAAAGGACTTTATCTCTGTGTTTATGTACACTTAAAGCCAAGTATAATTATAAACGCAGGGCTCTATACACTTATATTTTTGAAGGAGCACTTACACATCACTTACAAATTGCGTAAATAATCTTATGAGGCTAATGTATCAAATATAAAATTTGAATGGTAAATAGAATGGTACTTTGCCACTAGGTGGCGGCATGCCACTGCCTTAATGAGTGAGTCTCTGAGTCATTTAATCAATGGATTCATTAGAAACGGATGATTCATTCTGAAAAAAAGTACAAAAGTTACTCAAGCAAATTTATTCAGTAAACACCACTGTGTGTTGCTGCAGAGAACAACAACATGCTTTGTTTGGAACCATTTCCTTTGCGAAATATGTCTTTTTTTATTATCTTAATGTTTATTGAATTGTTGTCCTGACAGAAAAGTCTGCCACAGACAGTGCTTAGCAAACATTATAACCGCTCTGTGTGTGTGTGTGTGTGTGTGTGTGTCCGTGTCCTAAAGACTGTCCTGCGCAACCGTTAACTGTTAGATGTTCAAAATGAAACGTTAAATCAGCCACAATTTAAAACCGAAAAAGAAATATAATACTATGATTAAAAGTTACAGATACCTGAAGCTGTTGTATCTTGGCGTTTAAGTGTTTTGGCCGGGGGTGGGGGGGGGGGCTTGGGGGGGTTTACTCCTTTTTTTTTTTTTGAAGAAGAAGATGAATTTTGAATAATACATTTTAATTTTCAAATAAATTGATCTAGTAAAATACTACACGCCAACAAACCGCCTGCCTCCAAAAGATCTCATTTCATTGGCTGGATCGTACAGACGCTCATCGATGGTTGGTCAGTTTACATGTCAGTCATAAGCACTAGAATCAGTGGGCGGTTTTCGTGGGGTGTGAATGACAAAGCGTAACTTACTTGGGTAAATTTACAGACACTGTGGACGTGAGAGTCGAGAGATATTTATTTATTTAAATTCGAATATAAATTACTTTATTGGGCATGAAAACTCATTGATCGCATGGAGGTAATAAAAACATTCGGGGCTTTACTGAAAACATTCGGGGCTCCAGCCCCCTTAGCCCAGCCCTAACCCCGCCCCTGGGCACAATTAAATTATATCGATACAAAAACGCCCACTAACACTAGTGTTTAGGTCTCTACTGAGCAAAAATGGGCGTTTATGACTTTGTGGGTGTTTTCAAACCGCTGGGTGTTTCTAAATCATGTAATCAAAATGATCCCCCTTACCCAACCCCACCCCTAAACTTACATCACTATGACGTCAGCCAATCAGGTATCATGGTCTAAAAACACCCCGATTTGTTCTGCAGACCTATACTTGTTTTGAACCAATAGAGACAGAGTGACACACATCATAATCTGAAAACCACACCCACTGTGTGAGTGTGTGTGTGTGTGTGTGTGTGTGTGTGGTTGGGCTGGCCAATCAAACGCTCTCCATTGACTTTCTATTACCGACTTGAAATGACTTGTAACAAAAAACCGAGTAATGCCTAAATGCTGCTATGTGACAATGTGTTGTTATTTTTGCTGTCTTTGTGTACATTACAAATATTATTGTCATCGCTTCATAACATTACAGTTGAACCACTTATGGCAGATGGACTATTCTGACGAGTCGCTGCTGTGTAAGTTTACAGTGTAAGTTACAGTAACTTTTCTTAGCAGTCTGTGCTATGGGACAGTCTCAAGCCTCCCGGTTTTGATCCAAAATATCTTAAATAAATTATCATAAATTGTGTTCCAAAGACGAATAAAGCGTGGAATGAGGGATTTAGTGATTAATGACACTTTGATCACTTTGGGGTGGAGTATACCTTTAACGCTTGTTTTTTGGTCGGTCGACAGCTTATAAAAATGTAGTATCTGTGTAAAGCCCCTTTCACACTGCTCGTCGGACCCGCAATATTTCCGGAACATTGCCGGGTCGCCTTCTGTGTGAAAGCAACCATGTCCCGGGATTGATTACCGCATTGAACCCGGGTCGGGGACCTAGTTACATTGCGGGGTTCGACCCGGGACGAGCGCTGTGTGAACAAAAGCCAGATCTAATTCCGTGTTGAAGTGATGACGCGCGTTATCGCGCAACTCTTTTACCGGCTGTTTTGAAGGAAGATCAACGTTCACGACGAAAACATATGTGCAAACTGTAATGAAGCAGAGATCAGTTAGTTCCTCACTTTCCGTGCTGACGCAGAGATCGTTTGCTTCCTTCAGTGAAAGTATAACGTGCCTAGCGTTTTCAACTGATTCCCGCTCCAGAAGCTTGATTTTTTTGCTTACACTTCCAAACTCGTTAATGTGAATGTTTTTAGGCTTAGTCCACACTGACATTTGTAATGCACTATGGTTTTTGTTAATAATTATTATTCTTTCAGCTCTGCTGCTACTTTGGGCTGGAACAAATAGCAATTCAGGCTACCAACATTATTTGCATGACTAATCATTTTTGTCATTCCAACTGAGATGCACTGTGCTTATCTGTGTAAAGGAGTTCACATGTGAGAGTATTTCTTATGGCAAGCTGTTAATGCTCACCATGGTCTGCCTACTTCATGTGATTGATGCAGTGCTTTCTCTACCAACACTTGCTTCACATTGTGCACTGGAAATGTTTGGTGTTTCATGCTACCAAGCAGTGGTTTGTATGACTAATCGAGCCAGTGTTAGTTCAGTCAGGCCACGGAGGCATAGGCTGCGACCAGCTAATGCAGTGAGCTGTCAAATAGCTCCAATCACTGCCATTCTCCATTTAGACACAGGACATATATAAGTGGCACCACTGCTCGGTAAGCATGCTCAAACGGTTCGCAACAATCCCTCCCTCCCTCTCCATAATAAACATGAGCATATTACTGTGCACCTTCTGGTTGTCGTCTCTTTGTTTCAGATCACTAAGGCTTTCAAGTCCCAGTTTGCATGGACCTCACTGAGGTCCACTGAGAGACACTCATCCTCATAACCAAGCTACAGGATAGACGTCCCACTGCCACATCTACACGATTACCACTGTTCACTTTTAAAGACATTATTTAGTGTCTTAATTGTCATGTATTTCCAAACTGATGGTTTCAGGGGGTTAATGTTTAAGCTCATGTATGTTCAGTTAATTTGGGAGCAAGAACCCCCATAAGGAACCATACCGCCAAAGATAAATTGTGTTCAATAAACTCAAGTAACTTTCCAAAGTGGTCCTGTCTGAAATAACTCTGTTCTTTTTTTTATTTGGATTTGAGTCACCTAACATTGTGCTTGGGGTAAGCAGTTTCAAGATGCTGACACAGAAGTTCATTCTGTCTCTATCTGAAATAGAGTTTGGTTTGGGACCATCGATCCAAGGATGTGTACGTCTGTACCCAGATCGTCAAGAGACTCAAGAAGCTCCCCAGGCTTTCTTTTGGAATAAGGTTTGCCAATACTGTAAGAACTTCTCGAATGCAAGGTGAATGGATGTGTCTCTGGCCTTTTTGTGGTCTAGGGTGTAGGGTTTTAGTTACCTTGATGATTGGCTGATATTAGCTCAATCACACAAACTGTTGGGAGCAGCATTTCTGGCACTCAAACGGTTCTTACACCGATTGAGTGGTTGTCACATTTAGGTCAAGGACAGCTGTGGTCTCATACAAGGATTTATCAGAAAGGCAATCTGTGTTCTTTGAACACAGACCAAGTTCCTTTCGATCAGAGCAGTTCATGTCCTAGGTCACTTGAACTCAGGAATGGAATTACTCTTGAGACAGTGTTTGGAGGCTGGAGAATGGAGATTGCAGCCTCAGGTGATGAGTCTCGTATGGCAGATTTTCGGCCAAGAGGAGGTGATCGTTTGCTTAGAGCATACGCATTGCTCTTTCTGTTTTCCTTGTCTCCTCCGTTGCCTCTGGGTATGGACGTCCTAGCTAAGATTGGCCAGGACCAGTCTTTATGCCATTCTGTTGACCCATTTGCTTCCAAACAGTTCCTTGTAGAGTACTGGTGGTAAAAGTGGAATGTATTTTGTTGGTGGTGCCGTCTGGTCTACTCAGACGTGGTTCTTGGAATTGGGTAGTCTGTTAGCCCGTCCCCTTTGGGAGTTTCCCCTTGTCCAGGACCTGCTGACTTAGGCTCAGGGCATGATTTGGACATCCCCATCTGGATTTTTGGAAGTAATGGGAGTGGCCCCTGAGCGGAGTTGTAATGTGTTCTGGTCTATCGGCAGAGATTACGACACTATTCTTAATTCTAGGGCTCCCTCCACGAGATGCTGTATGCCTTTAAATTGAATCTTTTTGCTTCCTGGTCTAAGCAACACAATCTGGACCCAGTCCATTGCACTGTAGGGAACTGCATCTCTTAAGGTTTATGTGGCAACCATACAGGGGCATAGCCATCTTTTCAGAAGTGAGGGGGACAAAAATTACACACACACACATATATATATAGTGGGATTTATTAGCTCTGTCAAATAAAAGCCAGTAAAGGTTTCAGTTTATGTGTATGCCTGCATTATTTTGACAGACCCATTTTCAGGAGACGGAAGTTTCCTCCAATGGTTTACAGCCCCTCTTACAATATATATATATATATATATATATATATATATATATATATATATATATATATATATATATATATTTGTTCTTTGTTAAATAAATAGAAATTAATGCTTTATTTAGCAAGGATTCTTTAAATTGATCAAAAGTGACGATAAAGACACCATTTTACAAGAGATTTCTATTTCAGATCAATGCTGCTCTTCTGAACTGTCTACTCATCAAAGAAACTTGAAAAAATTCTACTCAGCTGTTTTCAGCATTATCATAATACAAGTTTTTTTCTTTTCTTTTCTTTTTTTAGCAGCTAATCAGAATATCAGAATTATTTCTGAAGGATCGTGTGACTGGAGTAATGATGCAAAAAAAATCAGCTTTGGAATCTCAATAAATAACATTTTAAAATATATTAAAATAGAAAACAGCTGTTTTAAATAGGCTAGTAAAAATATTTCAAAATTTCACTGATTTGCAGTATCTGGATCAAATTAATGCAGGCGAGACTTCTTTAAAAAACATTAACAAGCTTACTGTTCAAAAACTTTTGACTGGTAGTGGATACTATAGGCAACTGTAATTTTTCTATAATTTCTAGCTTTTAAGGGGCTTAGAAATCTATAACTAATGGACAATAACAAATAATAATGATTTGTTTTTATACTACAAACACTTTTTATCTCCTAATAAGGCAGAATCGTTTCTATACTGTAATATATGCTATGTCAATTAGCACTGAATTGTTCATATACTTTATTTATCACCTGCTGGAGATTTTTTTGGACTTGGAAAAAAACGAAAACAGCTGTTTCATACAGCGATAGCTGGACGCTGTTGCCCATATTAGGAATTTCCTGTTATGAATTTCTGCTTGAGGATGCCTTCCGGCTTCGAGTATGAATGAAACACACACACACACACACACATTGCAGGAGAGTTTAGCGCTCAGTGATGTTCATTTCGCCTTCTCGGTCCGAAAAAACATCAGGTCAATCGCAGACAATCCTGTATCTTTGAGTTTAAATCTATATTTATTCACACCAGCTCTTGAAAACCTCTATACGAACACACTTGTCTGAAAAAGTGCGGGAGACGAAGTTCCGTGATGATAAAAGTGGGGGGGACACGTCCCCCATGTCCCCCGTGTAATCTACGCCCCTGCCATATCTGCTGAGAATTACCCATAAGAGTTTCCTGTTTAATGCAGGGGTCGAGATTCGTTAGGACTTTCCACCATGCACAGATTCCTTTTTGGGACTTATCTTTCATTTGGAAGGCCTGGCAAGCCATCCTTTTGAGCCGTTTATGTCTGTGCCAGATAACTTTTGATCCTTAAAGGGGTCATATGGTGCAAATGCTCGTGGTGCATAAAGAAGATCTGTAAAGTTGTAAAGACTAAAGTCTCAAACCCAAAGAGATATTCTTTATAAATGTTAAGACTCGTCCACGCCCCCCTAAAATGCCTCTTTTAAACACACCCCCACATGTCTACGTCATGATGTGGGAAGATTTGCATAACACCACAAAAATGTTCATGCAAGGAAAGAAGATGTAACTTTTATTCTCGCTGCAATGTTGTAGCCGGTAGCGCCATGTTGTAGAGATGCGGTTTCGTTGTGAAAGCAAAAAATACTTTGTTTGGCCTTCCAAAAGAGGAAACAACTAGAAATCAGTGGTTAAGTTGTATTTACAACTCTGTTCCAAAACAGATCATCACAAATATTCAGATGTGTGCAGCACATTTTATGGAGGACTGTTTCCTGATCCTGGGAGAGAAGACTACAATGCCGGCGATTCTGACTCACAGTCTGTAAGTACGTTTACACATGTAAATGATTTGCCACTGATAATTCAAATGTGAGTTTTGAACAGTGTTGCACAATAGCGCTTGTTGTTTGTTGTTTCTCCGATCACAAATGCAGACATGGTTTTATGTTTACATGGCGTGATGCAACGCAACACATCAAAACACATTATAAGTCATAAGTCATAATAATTCAGTAATTATGTCCCCACTGGATGCAACAAATGGCTAATTTGTAATGGGTTTTATTGTTTTTGTCTTGTGGTGCCAGTGTTTGGACTGGGACACGCATCACAATACGGCAAGGGGCGTAACATTTCCTTCACACGCTTGAGGAATACGGCTGATCACAAAGTCCTGGATAGATAGCCAATCAGAGCACACCTCGCATTTCAGATCGATGAGCTTTGTAAAAAAAAACACACGTTTCAGAGAGGCAGGGCATAGAGGAGAAACAATAATGTACAGTGTGTGGAAAATAAAGTGTTTTTTTAAACCTTAATCCGCATAAACAAATTTAATTACACTAAATACACAAAATAATGTTCTTTTTAGCAACACCTTATGATTCTTTTAAGAGAATCAGAGAACTGGGCATCTGCAGGCTCTTATCCGCTCCTCTTGTGTGGAATTGTTTCTGGGGCTGGTTTAAGTTTTACTGTTGCCTAGGCCTGTATTAATCCTGACTCTGTTCTGCTTTCAGCAAGCGGTTGGAGGTTTTTTCCCTTGCTGATGTGGGGTCAGATAGTGATGTGCAACTTCTGAGTCTTGCCCGTTGAGGGCATTGAAGATCTATAAGTTGATCGCACAGCCCAGTGGCATGGCTCTACCAGTTGTTGGTGTGTTTTGGTAAGAGCAACGGGTCTCCTGTCACCAAACAGAGAATGTCACATTGATAGAGGAGGCTATATCTCTGCCTTATGAGGCGCATCTAGGGGTGTGTGCTCATTCTACAAGAGTAATGGCTTTTTCTCAAGCTATCTTTAAGGGCCTTCGATGAATCTTCGATGGAATGTCTGTGTTGCGGTGAGTTTAATCAAGTTATTCTGTCTGGATGTGAGGCGGCTCCTGGCTTCCGGGTCTCTTACGCTTGAGTAGACTCTTTCCTCGGTCTTCCAGCTATCTTAGGCATGTCAGGCGTTATAGTATTGCATTCCCATAGCGATGATGCCATTGCAGCATTGAAGTGAAACTATGAAAGGGAACTTCTTGGTTACGTTTGAAACCTTGGTTCAATGAGAGTGACGTATGCTCTGGGCGGCGCTAAGCGCTATTAGCCAATACATTGGCGTGATTGTATAAGGGCTTCAGACCTTTGTCACACCGCAGGTGTTTCCAATAGCAATGATGCCATCACAGCATCTCGTTCCCCATTTAGGGAACAAAGGGTACATTCATAACCAAGAGGTTTTGGTTGGAAGTTTTTAATGAATCAGCGAGTGTCTCACAGAATTAATCTTTCGAATCATTCTAGTCAATGGGATGGTTCTAAATCCCCACCAGTAGCGCACAAGCATTTTAGAGTCAACATTTTATGTATAATTTCAGTCACATATTTTAATACCTGAAACAATGTCATGGAAAATATAAATTTGGCTATTAATGACATGAAAGTGGAATTATATTATGAGAAATCTAAAAAAAATATATATTTAACAAAGGTGAAAAGATGTACAGACCAGACAGGTTTACCACAGAAGATGTTTATTTTTCAAAGGAATCATGATAAATTGGAGATGGTGCATTTGTCATGCTTATAGGAATAGCTTGAGTAAACACATACAGGGCATATAAATCAATATCTCAATGCACCCATCTTAAACCAACAACTACAGGTGATATAAAAGATGTCGGAACCTATTTACATATACAGATTGTCTGATATACATTTCGTGAAATAATATAAATAATTAAATGTTTTAAGACTGGAAAATTTATCCTTAGTGCTATATTAAAACCTAAATTACATAAAACGTTCATATATGTTCAATCCTTAAGGTAGACAAAAGGTTGCATGGATCAGTGAAAAATCTCTTCAACATACAGCAAAGATTGCAATTTAAGGTGCTCTGAAAAGGCCTTCAGAGACAAATATGCTTTAATACTGCAAATGTTTTGATACTTAACCTTGTTCAAGATGTAATAGCTTATTGGTATAGCTCTTTTAAAAGTAGAAAATTGCTCAGATATTTAGTATTCCACTCAGTGCTCTTGTTTTGTCCAAATCCAAATCACACCCACACACACACACACACACACACACACACACACACACACATGCACTCACATTACTAAAAATAAAATAAAAACTGGGATAGAACAGCAAACCAAAAACAACATTTGCCATGTCTGCTGTGAATAAAGCAGCCGTCTTTGCCATGGAAACAGTCATACAGCATCACATGGACTGTACAAAAGTGTGAAAACAACTTTTAGTGTTGCCAAATATTTTAACTTGGAGCCTGGTATTAGATATCAGGCTCAGGTGAAGTGACCCTTTTAACGGAGTGCTCGACACATGCATTCATATCTGTGTGCTGTGTTTGACATACAAATACATCTGTTAGCTTATCTACTGAAAATCTTTCAGTGTGATGATGTTAAAGTGTTATGTGTCCGCTTGTGTAAAAGTGCAGACATGTTGAAATCAGCAGGTTTTGCTCAGGGGGGCGTTCACAGGTCCTGTTCGTGCATCTGCTGCTGCATTTTTTGAAGCATCTCCTGCATCCTCCGCAACTGTGAGGGACAAAGTCAGTGATATTAGGCAGATTCAGCATTTAGGGTTGCAAACGAGGCCTACAATTAACACTAGACAAGCACCAAAGGTGAATAAAAACCGGCGTTGGTGAGTATATGAAACCCGAGAATGCAATATGGTTTATCGCAATTATCAGTTTGCAAAGCTTGTGTTGCAATTATATAAATAAGTATTAGATCCTGATTGCAAATGTCTCTAAAACACTAGTTTTGTGCTCAATGCCACATTTATAAAGTAAAAGCTAAGAACTGAAATGACTTTATTAAGAAGGACAGCTGACTGACCTCTTCATCCTTCATCTTTATCAGCTTTTCTGTCTCTACGTCCGGGGTGGAAAGTGGTATTGGGATGGGGCTCTCCACACGATTATCCTGGCTAAGTTTGCTGGTGGAAACAGAACATCTCATAAGCGATAAAGTCAATGGCACAGTATCTTTTTCTATGATATTAAGAAAAGCAGTGTGACTTACCTTGTCATTTGCTGTATGCACTGTGCCCTGTAGTTTTCATAATGCACGTCACACGTGATGTCTTTCAGGTCGTGCATGTGTGAGCGAATCAACATGTTCCTCAGCTTGACAAAATCACAATGGGACTGATTCTCCACTGTGATAAAAAAAAAAAAAAAATTTGCACACAAATCTTTCAAAACCTTTTAATACATTTAAGGTTAGCTGGCACATGGTTGGGTAAAACTTGTCTGCACAGAGTCAGTCTCATGCAAAACATAGATATTCAAGTCCAGATCCGTACTGACCTTCCACAATGCCCCATGGGTAAAGTCTGCCTCTCACCCGCTGACCTTTGACCTCAACTATCGTGTTGCTCCCAATCACAGCAAATGGAGTGCTCTCCTGAAACACATAATTTTTGCGTTAAAATTGTAATGTTTTTAGAGATTAGATAAGTTAGTGAAGTTCTCTAAGAAGAGTTGTTTACAGTCGTCTTTCCAAAGATGGCGATTTATTCTATTGTTCAGGTGAATTTTACTTTAAATGGAATTGTATTTTATTTACTTACATTATTTTATTTACTTAAATTGTTAATATTTTTTTATTTAACATTTTCCATTAGTTATTTAACAGTTATTTTTTTGAAGACTCCATTGCTGGGGAGAATTTTTTTTGTTAGGTTGTTATTTTGTTCTGTTTTGTACTTTAAGGCGGGCGTACATTATTGTATAAATATAAAATATTGATATTGTTTAGGTGGCCACAAATGTCTATAATGACGTGGGTATTACAACGTGGTTTTATTACAATTACAAACATGGTTTATGAGGACACCTCCTGTGCCCTCGTAATGACTTAAAAAATACTAATCGGTGTTTAATTGACATTTTAAACATGCATTTTTGATGGATAGAGGTAGTGTATGGGGATATAATATACAGTTTGTACAGTATAGAAAACCATTACGTCTATGGAGAGTCCCCGTAAACTTCATATGCGTGTGTGTGTGAGAGAGAGCGAGAGAGATAATTAAAACGCATGGTACACACGCTGCTAGAAACATCATACAGCACTCGTTGTTCCTTCCAGAGTTCAGCGAGTTTATCCTCCTGGTAAATAGTCCACATTCGCTTGTTCAACCGCACACATGTCACAAATTCAAACCGATAGCTCACAAATTTTTTAGACATGTTTAAAAATGATCGGGAGGTCGGGAAGTGCTCGTAAGCCACTCTGCTCGGCTCGTAATTCCTCGCACATGATACTAGCCGCGACCATACGAGCATACATGATTTCCACACGACTGAAAAAAACTCGTATGACAGCAAAAATCGCAGTGTACGCCCGCCTTAGTCAAGTTCTCCAAGATGATTTAAAAGTGTACATTCATAACTAAGCTGGTTGTTTTTTTTGTGTGTGTGTGATAATGATGGACTCCCTTTTCAGGTAAAATATATATTTTATATATATTTCATTATTTTATTTTATTATTATTATTATTTATTTGATTGTTTTTTTTATATTATTTATTATTTTCTTTATAGTTTCTGCAGGAAAAGTTAAGCTTACAGTAGATTTTCAAAACATTGTGATTGATTATTTTATACATTTTTATTTTTATTTATAATTGTGTATTTTATTTTTGCTTAAAAATTCTATTACTATTATTATTTGTGAAATTTTCTGGAAAATGTGCCAGAGGAGTAGTTACAGCATATACCAACAGTCAAAGCTAAAACCCCTTAATGGAGGCGGCGTATTTGGTTTTGGATGAGTGACTTTAATTCTTCATCAAACTCCTAATGGTTTTAATCTGGCATGGACCCTGTGAACCCGACACCAGCCTTGGATGGAGCAGTGAACATCACTTTTCTTGTCTCGAGTCATTAATTACTCCAGCATTGGTTTATGAGGCATGATACTGACCTTTAGCTCTCGGTCCTGTTGCTTGAACTCCTCGTCCTCATTGGAATCACAGTCTGGGAACTGGTACACTTTGATTCCGAACTTCTCGATCTCCTCCCTCACCTTGAATAGAAGGATGAAAAACACTGGTTACGTCAGAAGCCCTGAGACATGGAGCGAGGACGTGGCGTGATTGTGAATATGAACAGAAACATGCTGATCTGCTTTACCTTGTCCTTCATCTTCCTCATCTCTGCTGGCGTCAGACAGTCAGCCTTGGAAATGAGTGGAACCACATTCACCTTGTCCTGCAGTGCTTTCATAAACTCCACGTCCACGGGCCGCAGCCTGAGGGGAAGAAGAGAGAGAGTGGGCTTATCCCATCTGAGTACTTACTTTGCTTTAAAAAAAAAGAGACATTTTGAGTCTAGAGGCCATATAACAATAAGATTTTTTATTCACTCATAACCAAGTTTTATGAAATGCACACAAGTATTACTATTAAAGTATTTATTTTAAATGTTCTTGAAAGAAGTCTCTTCTGCTCACCAATGCTGCATTTATTTAATAAAAAATACAAAAAAAAAACTGTAATATTTTGAAATATTATTAAAATGTAAAAAGTTTTCTTAATATATTTTAAAACAGTTAATCATTTTTTTTCCTGTGATGTGCAGCTGTATTTTCAGCATCATTACTCCAGTCTTCAGTGTCACATGATCCTTCAGAAATCATTCTAATGTACTGATTTGCTGATTAAGAAGCATTTTTATTACTATCAATGTTGACATTTCGCTGCTTAATATATGAATAGAAAGATCAAAAGAACAGAATATATTACAAAAGGATTTTTTTTTTTACAATTATAAAATGTCTTTCCTGTCACTTTTGCATCTCAATTTAATGCATCTCCTCTGAATAAAATCTAAATCTAACTAACCCTAAGCTTTTGAATGGGATTGTATCCTTTAATTTTAAAATTATTATGCTCATTCATAATAGTATTTAAAGTACTCAGAAACCATTTATCAAGAAATAACTTTAAATAAGTTAAAATAGTTTAAATAGTTTTTGTTTTGTCTGTTTTTTTACTATTATTGAATAATATTTTTAGTGCTGGCAAATGATAATTCACGATTAATTGCATCCAAAATAAAAGTTTTTGTTTACATAATATATATATTAAATGTACATTTTATGCATTTAGCAGATGCTTTTATCCAAAGTGACTTACAGTGCATTCAGGCTATCAATTTTTACATATCATGTGTTCCCGGGGAATCGAACCCCCAACCTTGCGCTTGCTTGCTAGGGCAGTGCTCTACCAGTTGAGCTACAGGTGCTGTGTATATTTATGTTTATATAAATACAAACACATGCATGTATATATTTAAGAAAAATATGTTAATATATAAAAAATATGTTAATATATTAAATATATTTATATATAATATAAAATATAATATAAATGCATATGCATGTAAAATTCTCAAAATATATACTGTATGTGTGTGTGTATTTATATATACATAATAAATATATACAGTACACAAACATATATTTTGGATGCGATTAATCGCGATGTGCGGTTGACAGCACTAATAGTTTTTTATCCTTTTAATAATTATTTCGAAACAATTTTATTTTGCCAAATTTAACATGTATTTACATTTTTCATGTATTTTATTTTCATTTATGCATTTGGCAGATGCTTTTATCCAAAGCAACTTACACAGCATTTAATGTATTTTTTTAAGGTATTTTTATATCTTTCTTTTTTCAGTTTGTGCATCCCCTGAGAATCAAACCCATATCCCTTAGTGTTTGAGTGCTTTTATCTGAACATAATTTATTCAGCTGGATTACCCATGTCCAAACGGAGGGATGAAGTACAAGCAGCAGTGGACACGGTTATCCTGGATGTTCTTCCTGTTCAAGCCACTTTCATCCCGAAAATACTGTTCAAACTGCTGGTCAATGTGGTCAGTAATGGCCTTCCAGCTGAGGATTGAGACAAAACATCCTGTTAACAGAAAACTGCCCGATAATTAACAAATCTGAGCTAAGCTTGAAGTACTTACCTCTTTGTATTATTGACAGCATCTCCAAAACCTGGTGTGTCTATAATAGTTAGCTTCAGCTTAACGCCCTTCTCCTCGATGTCAACCGTGTGTTTGATGATCTCCACGGTCTGACTGATGCGCTCTAAAAACAAAATGTGTCTTTTAAATGGCATAATTTAAACTGCAGTAAGTTTGTGTGTATGGGAGCAGAAATACTGTATACCTTCAGCGTTGAGTAGTTTTCTGTCCTTGTACAGATCAGTGAGGAACAAGCTGTTGACCAGGGTGGACTTTCCGAGACCAGACTCCCCTAAAAAACAACGAGTCAATGTAAACATGCAGAAATGCAGTTTTTGATCATGTGGTCAAGGAACGATTCAGTCCCCCATCTTTATCTGTCCTCTTTCCATTATACGAAAAAAATAAAAAAATAAAATAAAAACACATTTTATATCCCAGGGTTATTATAGTTAAATCACAATAAAATTAAAACCAATAAAAACACATTTTCATCACTTGACAAAACATTTGTTAATAAAAACAAAATACTAAAAATAAAATTTAAAAAACTTTCTATTTCAGTTACATTTCTCATTTTAAGTTAGTTTAACTTTATGTTCTATAAACGTATTTAAAAATATATATAAACCTACATATAAAAAAGAAAGAAAGAAAAAAACACTTAATATGACAAAACTGAAAATCAATAAAAATTACTTACATTTTTATCTAAAAATGGAATACATAAAAATGAAAAATATTTATTAATAATATTTTTATTATAATAATATTATTATTAATAAACACTAATATTTTCTCAATTCTACTAAAATAACACTGTTACCTGCTGTTTTTGGTAATAATCAGTGTCATTTATTTTATATACTATCATAGTATTTATTAATATTTTGAGTATTCTATGGAGTAATTTTTTTTAATGTTTCAATTTAACTTTGAAAATGTATATTTAGTTCAGTTTTAGTTTTAGTAATTTAATACTATGGGCCCTATCTTGCACCCAGCGCAATTGACTTTGTACACCGACGCATGTGTCATTCCTATTTTGCACCCGCGCAAAGCGCGCTTTTCCCTCCACAGAAGCACGTCGCTAAACTAGTGAATGAACTTGCGCTCCCTGGGCGGTTCAGCGCAAAAAAGGAGGCGTGTTCCGGCGCAAACAATCCCTGGTGCTATTTTGCTTTTCCATTAAACAATTGCGCCACTGACCAGAAAAAACCTAGTCTAAAGTCAGTGGCGCGTTGCGCGTTGTTCATTATGCTATTTTAAGGGCGCATGCTTGACCATAATGTATAGCGTGCACAACGCGCATACACTTTGCTCATGTAATCTACACAGATGCAACAGTTATTTTTGCAAATCATAAATTGTTACACTAAAAAAATATTAACACATGAGATGACGGAAATCATTGTGGTGTGCCACGAAGATGTGAAAAAATAGGCATAAATCTAGCTTACAAATTATTCAGGCTAATTATTCTCCCATCCCCATACAACACAACTTCTCTGTCTTTCACTGCTCTTACAAGAACATCAGTCTCCTCGGCTGTGAACCGCTCCTGGCGTGCGCCTGGTAAATACGCCATAATAATAGCAATCCATAATGGAGCTTGCGCACCTGCTTTTAAAGGGAATGTTGGATGACGCTCTGATTGGTTTATTTCACGTTGCGCCCAAACCACACCTATGAATAATGAAGCTACTTCAGACCAACCCACTTTAGATTTGCGCCGGGCGCAAGGGCCATTTATCCCGCCGGGAAAATAGCAACAGCGCCGAGACCCGCCCACAAACTTACTTGCGTTTCGCGCTTTGACACTTGCGTTTCAGATCGTTAAAATAGGGCCCTTTAACTTAATGTAATTCAGTTACCTGCCAAAGGAATATTTTTTAATTTAATTTAAGTTTTTATTTTATTTTAAGTTTTTCATTTAATATTTATATTTTATTTAATTTTTATTTTAATTAAATCGGATACTCCATCCAAAAATAAAAATTCTATAAAAGTCATAGTTTACTCATCCTCATGTTGTTCCAAACCTGTAGGCCTTTCTTTCTTCTGCATGTGGAATACTAAAACTTTTTTTTTTTTGAAGAATGTTAATAACTAAACAGTTTTGGATTCCATTGACATTCCATTGTTTGGTCACCAACATTCTTTAAAAGATTTTCTTTATTTTTGCCCTACAGAAGACAGAAAATCATGAAAACATATAGAAAAGCATGGAACAACTTGAGTAAATGACAATAAAATAATAATCTTTAAAATATACAATATTTAATAGTTTTAAAACGAGTTTGGATTAAAAACAACACTGGTGATAAGAACCTCACCTGCCACCATGAGTGTGAAATCAAAGCCTTTTTTGACCGACTTCCTGTGAACCTGATTCGGGAGGGTGGCAAAGCCAACATACTCTTTTTCCTAAAACAATGGCATATAATGACATCATTTAATAGCGCAATGCTAATGCTACCACATTAATTTACACATCAAAACAACTGTACAGTATGCAAAAATGGACATCAGCAAAGCAAATCACGTGATAGCTGCAGGATAAACATGAATCCAAGCACCCAACCCCCAGCCTGATACACGCCACGCTCACATCTTTACTAGGGCAATCCCAGAATTCCTGCCATGTTTCATTGTGCTTAGAGAGTCTGTGCGGGAGCGGCCAGTGCCGAAGGCCTCACGGTCCATATTTACAATATTACATAATTTATCCTATTATATAAAACCTCTCTGCTGTCATATAGAATCATAATGCTTGGTTTGCATCACAGATATGCAAAATTAGCCCTGTTTATTGGTCCAATGCATCTTAAATGGCAGCAGAATATGCAAATGTGTTTTACATACCATGCAGGATCTGTGTTTGTATGAAACACAAATACAGTGAGACTAACTAGTGTTTGTTTTTGAGAAAGCATTATATTATATTACAAAGAAAAAAAATAGATTCTCCCACTTGGCTTCATCTCCAGGATTGCTCGGCCTGTCTGGGAATCAGGGAAAGAGGTTTATCCTCACCCAGAGGCATGGATACTGGATTTTGCTTTCATGCACAACTGACAACAGTCTCAGTCACTGGAAGCTGTGTGCTTGTATTCGTGGGCGTTCACAGAGAAACAAGACAAGAAATGAACTGAATGTTTCCTAGCAGACAGAGGCATTAGTGTTATTTTCATCAGTCGCCCAGGCTGACTGACAGTTCGCCAAGTGCACATTTAGACATTTACCAGTGCACAGAGCAGACCACATGAGTATCAAAATTGTTCAAGATTTAAAAGGACTATGAAATCTGAGAAATATCGCAAAAAAGTGCAGCATTTCTTTTTAAAATAGGCATATAATAAATCAACTAGGATATTTATAATTTTAAAATACTATATGGGAAATGTAATCCCAAAAATGTAAAGAAAAAAATACAAAATTATAGTTTGCATGAAGTAAATGAACCCTAATTTTGGAACTAGAGAGATTTTTGCATTATGAAATTTAATCAAATTTCTCCCCTAATGCTTATTACGGTAATGCATGAAGAAAAAAAGGTGTCACAATGCAAACAAACATTCAAATTCATTTTCTTTCTGCCAAATAACATTTAGATTTTGAGGTACAATGTCTTTACGATTCATGCATATAATTAAAATAATTATGTAATTCCATTCAGTGAATTTTAATGAGCATGTTAGGACTAGTGGCTGGTGGTATCAGCATCTTTTTCATTGTCCTCAAATGATGCAATGCATGCAGTTCTCCTGCTTGGTTTACAGTGAGGTCAAACTGAGATTGAGATCAAATATGGGACACTGAAAGCTGGCAGTGAGGATTAGTTTCATGCATTGAAAATGGACAGCATCTATTAATTTTGATGGATAGGTAATCTGCAACTTAAATATCAGACCCAGTATACACAATATAATACTTTGGTGTTCATTGTTACTCTCACAACAGATGTAAGTGAGGCAGGAAAAGTCATATGAGCAACATGGCTCTATTCATAGCAAGCTGGCCCACTGTCCCAGAAACATGCAGCATGCGCGCAGATGTGAATCGACCTATGGCAAACACACAGATACGCAGCGCATTATTTAAGCTGATAATTGCAGAATAAAAAGTAGTCTTACATCTGCATCTTCTGTTGTGTGATGCGAGACGCCCGCAGCAGGTGAAGGATGCAGACGCCCATGGAGGCGTAAAGAAATCCAGAGCGATTGATGCAAACAGACAAATTATTAAATATTGCAGTTATTTCAGTCACATACCGGTAACACTTCACTTATCTTACCTGATTTCACCGCCCTGCTCTTGTACCTCGCGCTGCTCGTCATCCTGGCTGCTTTCAGAACGCCAAATCGCACATCGCACTATGGAGAAGGCGTGTTCATTAATATTCATTAGCCCAGCCTTCTCCATTGGACGCTCACCGAGGAATGTCTACGCATTGGATGGCAGCCGGATAAGGGAAGCCTTACTTAATTAATATTCATGAAATGAGGTTTCGCCATAGTAGGATTTTTATATTGGTTTGGAGAACAGCGAGATAGATAGATAGATAGATAGATAGATAGATAGATAGATAGATAGATAGATAGATAGATAGATAGATAGATAGATAGATAGATAGATAGATAGATGTGATTAATTAAACAGAAAATTGACAGTATATATATGTATTATAATATGTTACAAAAATGTAAAAAAAAGAAAAACTTTTGAACCGACCTATAAGTGTACATATTAAAAAAATAAAATTTGAAAGAAAAATAAATACATTATTTTAATATGCAATACTTTGATTGATAAGCTTACTGGATTTTGCTGTTTAATGTAATAATAATAAAAAGATGGCTTATGTAAATGGTACTCCCAGTACTGCATGTTGTAGAGATCTGACACGTGGTGGCAGCATAACATCATATTCAGTTTGTGTGACTCTCACAAATGTTTACACTACAATGGTTTGAATGGATGCATGTGAGACAGCCTTTGTGATCCATTCTAGGTCATGCATGTATAGTCATGCATTGTGATTTTCCTCACTGAGAACGACATGCAAAAGGAAGATGTCCGGAGAGCAACACAATAGTGGGACCCTGCTCTGTAAATACTGCCCAGGAAACTGTGTGAGAGGTAACCAGGCCAAACTATAGGGAATTGTTTCTCTCCGTGTCAGAAACTTAGCGGTTTATTTATTCTAGGAACACATCAAAGGCTGTTTAAATTAAGAAGATGCTGACATTGTAATCCTGCTGGAGAAGTAATGAAGCATGCAGGCCAGTGAATGAATTTGAATGAGTTTCCTCTCATCGTTTGAAGTTTGTTGAGGAAATAATGTTGATATCCCTCTGTTTGCCAGTGCTTTGAAAACATATACCAATATTTTAATGGATGTATATTTGATAGTATCTACTATAATAGATCAAACTATTTCAATTTTCTTTGTTTTGAAGTGCTTCAGATTTGAGTATGTGGCCTCCATCGAAGCAGGATTAATCAGCGCAGGCTGTTTCTTCAGTACAGAGGACTTGGTCAATCTAAATGCATTATAATCTTGTCAGACCATTTCTATGGGAACTTGAAGGCTGACATCTCACTGTATAGTCCTCAAACAAAAGAGCCTCCTTTGATCCATCAGGAGGTCTGCAGACCTAGTCAGACTTGTTGCTTCAGCAACTTTTTCTGCTAGATTCACAAAATCCGATCCAGGGGAGACTTTTCTTTCATGTAATGACTTTGGGTTCACTCAAAGCACACAATATAGTTCCCTCTGGTGCAGTTTGTAATTAATTTGGTTTATTCTTATTTTAGAGGAAAATTCAATCTCTCGTGTTGCTTCTGAAAGAGAAATGATGCAGTTATGTTGTTTAAGTATCAACTCCTGAATCGGGCAAACAGTTTGAAATATCTTGCCACTGAAAAATAAAAATAGAAATAAACCACACTGTTCCTGATAGCATAAATTAAAGCATTTAGTCTTGGAAAAACAATATTTGGGTTCTTTCCAACAGGTATACTGTACACTACTGTTCCAAACATTTATATTATGCTCACCTGGCTGCATTTAGTTGATCAAAAGTGCATTAAAAACAGTAATATTGCGAAATATTGTTTAAAAGAGCAGTCTTCCATTGTCATATATGTTCAAATGTATTTATTTGATGCAAAGCTGAATTTTCAGTCATGAAATCATCCTAATATGCTGATTTGATGCTGGAGAAACTTTTTATATTGTTATCAATGTTGAAAACAGCTGTGCTGCTTAATGTTTCTGTGGAAAGCATGATACATTTTATTTCTAGATTTTTTTTTTTTTTATGAATAGAAATTTCAAAAGATCAGAATTTACATGAAATGGAAATCCTTTGGAACATTATAAATGTTTTAACATTTAACATTAAAATGTTATCTTTTTCATCAATGTTTATTAAAAAAATAGTGTGTGGCATTTAACATATGAAGTTTTTCTAATGCAAAACAGCCAACGCTATCTCACGACCAATTCATACGTATTTTACGAGGTGGCTTATTCGTACGAATTTGTACGACCTCACTTGTACGATTTTATACGACCCCAGTGACGGTTAGGTTTAGGGGCGGGGTTAGGTGTAGG
This sequence comes from Carassius auratus, assembly GCF_003368295.1. Taxonomy (NCBI): domain Eukaryota; kingdom Metazoa; phylum Chordata; class Actinopteri; order Cypriniformes; family Cyprinidae; genus Carassius; species Carassius auratus. The sequence continues at coordinate 21,265,334 of NC_039252.1, forward strand.
TCATTTGTACAATTTCATACGAATTGTGCAACTCGTAAAATACGTACGATTTGGCAACAATCATATGAATTTGCACGAGTGTGGCCGTACGAATAAGCCACCTTGTGAAAAATGTACGAATTGCCCTGAGATCAGGTTGAAACAGCACAAAGTATTTTGGATTTCATCTTTTGTTGCAATAAAAAAGTCTTATCAGCAAATAGCTTTAGATGACCTGACGTTAAACTTGTTTATCTGATATCATTTTCAGTAGTGCCAGAGTAGCCCTATAAAGCAAATTCAGAAATGAAAGACAAATCTGGACGATCTCTAGTTTGTAATCAACTCATGTTATAAACAATGGTCCAAGTGCAACACAACAAAAACATCATAAAAACAGCGAGGCAGCGCTGCAATCGCTCATGCGGCCAAACTAGAACAGGAGCAATCTGGAGGAAAACAATGATGGGAAAATCCTGTAGAAACAGTGAAATAATCCATGCTCACCACCACAGTCACCTTCCTGTGCTTCAGTGCTAGTTATTAGACAGCAGCCAAACAGATAAAGCTGCAATTAATAGTTCATCCAGTTCTAAACAATCACAGTATTTGGCAATCACACAAGCATTGTTGTTGTACTTTCATTCTTCAATAACCTTGCTAATTTACCATTGGCTTTCTCTGTTGAAATATGGCTATGATGTCATCATGCTTCTCTGTAATTTCATCTAAGCATTTTCTCTTTCCCTGGAACTAAGGCCATTGTTGCCAAGCTTATCTTTACATACATCAAAAATTATTAATAATGTCTTTCAAACACAGATATCTCAATATGGTTTGAGTCCTTCCTTCAGTGTAAAGATGCAGTCACATTATCATAATTTCAGCAAAATTTCATGGACAAAAAAAAGGTCTATTGTATACTGTCAATAGTGAAGTGATGTAGCAAATCTCACACACAAGTCACTTTCAAACCAAGCAGCTTTCTGGTGGTTAACGCATTGAATTCAAATGGAAGAATAAAAAATAATCACAGAATAAAGAAAATAAATAAGTAATCAGTGTAGTCTGATTACTTAGAAAAAAAATTGCATTACACAACTATAACACATTTATTTATTCCTGCAATCTAGCATCCATTAGCTTATTATGGAACCTGGTGGCTGTGGAATCACATAAGCACCACACAAAAGATATGGATTTGTGCCAGTTGCAGTGACGCTGAGGTACCTTATTTCTTTCTGTTTGGAACGTCTCAAGGTGCTACTGCAGGATGCTTCATGGCCGCAAACTGGGCATGGAAGCTTTCTGAACGTTTCCTCCAATGGACAGCGGGACTGCGGCCACAATAAGTTTTTCTTGGGAAACTGGCATCTCAGGAACACATAGGGTTTGTGATATGCATCCATACAATAGCTCATTAAAGGTGGCTCGAGTGGCTTTGCACCAGCTCGGTAAAGATGCCTGCACATTGCAGGAAACCTTTATTGTTCTGTACAAGCTGTTTCCTTGTTTCTCATGACCAACAACTGAAGCAAGACGGGTGGGGTTTAAGGCCAACTCAAACTGAAAGCTATGCATTTTTCAGAAATGTAAGTGCAGAATTGTGGAAAACGATATAAAATATTTAAATAATGAATAAAATATTTAAATAATAATAAAATATTTATTTAAAAAACTATAAAAAAAAAACTTAAATGTCTGATTTAAGAAATATTACTTTCTTTTTCATTTTTTTTTTAAGTGCAATGAGGATTTGAGTTGAAATTCATTGAAAATAGAGTTAATACAATTGGTTTCCTATGCAACTGAACATCAAAAATAGCTTTTTATAATCAAAAATCATTCTCTACATTTTACTTAATGTACAAATTTCTAGGAAAAGTAAAGAAATTGCATATCCAGCAAATATAACTCCCACTTTTCTAGAAACAGATTTGACCAAAAACAACAACAGCCATGTACAATGTTGCAAATATTGTAAAAAGTGTATCTGAGAGGCTATACAGTCCATAAATGTCTCTTTATGATTGTACTCTATGGGCACAGGAAGTGGCCTCAGTCTTAAAAGACCACGGCTGATCTCAAGCCTGATAGGGAAAGTATTTCAGGAAACTGAGACAGTGAGTCAGACGAGTGGATTTTCACCACTGTGAGGAACTAGATGAAAGAGGGCATGAGTAATTCCCAGCAAAATATTGGATGAAATTATGGTCATACTTGTACAGTGACTGTGAACACAGCTGTATACAAAGTACTTGACTCATCAAAAATTACAACATAAGTGTACAAGATACAATCAGACCTGCTTCCTGGTGATAGCTGGACCTGGATATAAACTTCATCACTGGACTTGAGGAACACATTACAAAATTCATTTTGTAATAAAGCCTCATGATTCATGAAGGGTGGTGGATGTCAGTGACTCTAAAAGTTTGGCATGTGATTATTCCTATGAGCAATTGTGAATATAAACAAAACTCCCACTGGCTTAAATGACCTCGAAGCACCAGCCTGTATTCCCCAAGTTCAGTGATTAACCATTGACTCAGAAACGATAATACAATTTGGTTAATAATCTAGTGCAAAATTTCAATAGATTCACCGACAAAGTTCTACATTTTATTATGATTTTTGTTTTCATTTTGACTTAGAATGTCAGTAATTTTCTGACTTTTTACATTGTAATTTTGATTTACCAAAACATTTTATTTCAACAGGAATTGCAAGCAAACGTGAGCATTTTTAAAGAAGGTCAATTTAGATCGTTTAGAAAGTTTGCGAAAGATTAATCACATGAAAACTAACGGTTGATTGCATAGTTGGATCCGCAATCATGCTAGAACAATAGTCTTGAGGGAAATATAAGACAGGACAGGATTTCCGCACTGTACAACTCCATCCGTCCCGGTCCACGTGACTCCATGTGCTCACCTCAGCCTCACTGTTCATCATCCACAGCCCGAGACTGAGCTGCTGTGACCGCTGCCAGAGAAGGAGGTCTTGATGCTTTGTTTCTGTGCTCACTGATGAGACTGATGAGGCCCATTAGATACAGTACGTGTGTAATTCCAGACTCCTGGCGTGGCTTCAGCACAACACAGAGACTAGAGGAAACATCTGCAGAAAACATGCACATCAGCGGTAACAATCCTCAAGATTCATGCTAAAATTGATAAAAGATGTTAAAGACGGGTAAAAGAGGTCCATGGCTAGTGTATGAACATGATATGAGGTCAGTCTTTGATTAATGCAGCTTTGTTTGTGTTCTTTTTAATTATACTTCCACGCGGATGAGGAGCTGATTGTTCTCAGGAAATTACGTTGGTTATTAGCTGACCTTGTTTTAATGTGTGCTCTGATGAAACGGTCCACAAACAGATCAACTAGATTTTTACATTTCAAAAAATAAAAAGTGCCATTTGCACATTCAAAACTAGATATTATGATGCCAGGTTGTTCTGAATGGTTGCTAACAGAGTTGTGCAAAATTCAAAATTGAAGATATTGCTCCCTTTTAATTCTGAGGTGTGAATTTTTATGTATTTGTCCACATCCCACAGAAAGTTGAATTGGAATTTGTAATAAACAATAAATAAACAATGAAGAAAATATTGCAAAAATACAAACATGTATGAATAAAGTATTTTGTGATATGAAGTTTTCTTAATTTAGCATCTGCAATGGAAACTCCTACAAATGTGTAATCAATAAGGCAAAAATATGCCTAACTTTGTCCATGCTTTTTCAGCGCTAATTCTTCCCTGTGCGTCTTCAGTCGATCCTGACAATACTATTTTAACACCAAAAGTACACCAAAAGACGGTTTGCTCTGGCTTATACTGCTCTTGTTTCTATCTCATTCTGGTCTGGTCTGTCCGTTTCTGTTACTCTGTTATCATAAAAACCCACTTTTCCTTCCCTGTGGTAATTTTCTTATCACATCCCTCCCGATCAATTTAGGTCACAAGGGTAGTGGTGCTTATCCTGTGCACAGATGCCACACTAAATAAGGAGACTTCAATGACTGCATTTTGGGTTTCCAGGGGTATATAATCCCACTGTAATGACTGACATAAATAGTTTTAAGTAGTAAACTTTAGCGGTTTGGTGTTGTCTTTCTTCTGATCATCATGCTACATTTACTATAACATCTGCAATTACTGGCATCCTGCTAGTGTTTTTTAAAAAATGCAAGATGTCAATTCACAGGACTGTGTTGGCAACACAATCAACAAGGGCGTTGGTGAAAAAAGATGAAGAACCGAAACGCCATGTGTTCACAGTTTTTTCTGTGGTTGTCTATTTTTGGAAATATTGTGGTCTATATTGTTCCATTAAAATGAGCTCTGAGATATAAATGAGTGATATTGTGTGAGACAGACATGCAACACCAGCAACACAAATATAAATATTTCACTCCAAAATTATGATTGAGGCTGGTACACGCTGCAGAGTTTTTCCCCAGACCCTCCTGACGAACAACAGCCTGAATCAACAGAGATTTTCCTGCTTCTGTCAAGGTTCCACTGAATGTGTTGTTCAGCATTTTTACAGCACTTTGGGAAAGTGGCTGACTTACTGATAGCACACTTTTGTTTTGCTTTTTTGGGAACCGGAGAGCTTTCAATACAAACTGAAACCAGGTTACAGTAAATGTCATTAATTGCTTTACATGGAATTAAGCCTCTATGAGGGGCGTCCACTCCAGTAAATGGACAATCGCACCTTATGGACATAGGAAATCATCACTTCTGGGAAAGCAGCTTTGTGTGAGAAAGCACTGGCAGTTTAACTGTAATCTAAGAAGGTACTAAATGAAAAAATAATCTTCGGGCACTGAAGTCATTGGTTCTATGAGACAAGAACAAAGCTAACTCTTTGGCTCTTGAGTCAAAGGTGGTACCGTGGCTGTCTCCAGTCATTTTCTCTGCAGCTGCATGTTCACAATCACAAATACGAGACAGTTCACCCCACTTCCTGTTTTTCATGCGCCACTCCTCGGCATGCTTTAGGAGAGGAAGTAACAAATCTAAGCATACGTTATAACTGTACACATGACACACTGGGCTGCACGTAGATGAATCTGAATCACGCAAGCTGAACACATTAAAGGATAGTTTTTATGTACGATTTTTAAAAATGTAATTCAGAGTAATAATATAATATAGCATAAAGTAAAGATAAATGCTATACATGCATATAAAGGACATAAAAACGACATTGTTTGAATCAATTATTATCCATATATACGTTTTATTTTAATTTAACTGGTTTCCACCACCATGTGATAAAAAAAGTAATTGGGACTTTTTATCTCACAATTTTGACTTTTTCTTCCAATTCTGGGTTTATCTCACAATTCTGTTAAAAAAAATAATAATCTTTTTTGTAATTATTCTTAGTATTTTTTGTTTTGTTTTGTTTTGTTTGTGTCCATTATGGAATAAAAAATAAATGGTAAAGGAGACTTTTTGTCTTTTTTCTGGTAATTGTGACAGTTTAAACCTTGACACATTGCCTACTAGAAGCCTATAAACTCAGATTCTAAGAAAAAAGTCACTAGTTAGGAAAAAGTCAGAAAAATGAGATAAAAGTTGCAATTAAATAAAACATTTTTTTTGCTTTATTCAGTTCTGCAGGGTGTCAGATTAAATTACCAAACAAATCACCTAAATTAGCCTAACTTTGTTTTAAATGATTTTTAAAGTGTCTTTGAAATTAGAAAGTAAGACACACAGCTTAGGGATATACAGGAAAAAGGTACATAACTAAATGGTTCCTAAAATGGTCAAGTTGGATGCTTCTGGTTTCTGGCTGGTTACTTGGCCTGTAGGCAGTTGCTAGCTCTGCCAGCTATTGGTTACTTTGCGTTTTAGACATCTTTAAGTGGCAACAGAACTTTGATAAACAACAGCTAAATGAACACAAAAAAGTTAGTTGACGCGGATAAACGTTCGCTTTTAAAAGTAATAACTGTAAAATAATTGTATTTAAAATAATTGTAATAAGACGAATTAGCGATTAGGAGAGGAACCGGGAATTACACACACACAAAGTATAAAAGCATTTCGCGCTAGTATCGGTGTAATGTGCTCTTTTAAAACAAAATAATTAATTCGCGTGGCGGTTTTACCTGAGAGGTGGTTAAATTTGCGCTCCGTCAGCCAGGGGCGGACTGGCCATCGGGAGCACCGGGACATTTCCTGGTGGTCTGACGGTCATTCTGGCCTGCCGGCTGCCGCTGTGCAGTCGATCAAGCTGACGTACAATAGGCTGTTATGTAACTGCGAATTAATTGACGGTTTTATGAATCTACGAATCAGGCGATCGCAGAGTGAAAAACTGAAATGGCACTCTTCGTGTGATATTGATTAACTACATAAAATAATATAAATATATAAATTTTCTCACCCCCATATCTTGAATTTTGTGATCATTCACAAGCATTCATAAATGTATTTGAATACACAATAATGCAAGAACATGCACCACACACACTAGTATGACTTCATCATGTAACTTTACATTAGCCTAGATGCGTGCACTTTTTAGGCACAATTTGTTTAGTTTTTGAATATACTTAATACTGTTAAAAGGCACATCAGTAAAACAAAAAATACGTTCACATATCACACCTAAACACGCTTGGAAAACGGAAATAGAACTGATTCAAATGATTTGCGATCCCCACACTGACTCAAATGATTCCGAACCCGCTACGAACTCCCGAACTGATTCAAATGATTCGATCCCGCTCCGAACTCCCAAACTGACTCAAATGATTCGCGATCCCCAAACTGACTCAAATGATTCGCGATCCCACTCCGAACTCTCAAACTGAATCAAATGATTCGCGAACCCACTCCGAACTCCCGAACTGACTCAAAAGATTCGCGAACCCGCTTTGAACTCCCGAACTGACTCAAATGATTCGCGATCCTGCTACGAACTCCCAAACTGATTCAAATGATTCGCAATCCCCAAATTGACTCAAATGATTCGCGATCTCGCTACGAACTCTCGAACTGATTCAAATGATTCGCGATCCCCAGACTGACTCAAATGATTCGCGAACCCGCTACGAACTCCCGAACTGATTCAAATGATTCGCGAACCCGCTTTGAACTTCCGAATTGACTCAAATGATTCGCGAACCCGCAACGAACTCCCGAACTGATTCAAATGATTCGCGATCCCCAAACTGATTCAAATGATTTGTGATCCCGCTACGAACTCCCGAACTGACTTAAATTATTCGCGAACCCGCTCCGAACTCTCAAACTGATTCAAATGATCCGCGAAACCGCTCCGAACTCCCAAACTGACTCAAATGATTCACCATCCCGGTCTGAACTCTCAGACTGACTCAAATGATTCGCTATTCCGCTCCGAACTCGCGAACCCCGCTAGGAACTCTCAAACTGACTCAAATGATTCGCGAACCCTCTCCGAACTCCCGAACGGACTCAAATGAATCAAAAAAAGAAACTGCAAACTCCAAAATGCAATGCTGTTTTACATTTGATTACTTTATTTATATTCTGTACTTAAAATCTAATGCAAGACCTACCTAAAAAAAAAACCTGAAAGTCAGTTTATTTTATTTGTATCTTTACTCTGTTGTATTTATTTGTGCTGTTGCTTGTAGTTAGAATATTCTTAATAATATGATAATATATATATTTTTTGAAAGTATAGTTTTTCCATAAACATAGCACATACAACGGTACCGAAACCATGATTCTAAAACCGTGAAACAAACCGAACTGTGAAAAAGTTGAACTGTTCCATCGTAATATTTACATAATCATTTGGCAGATGGATGCTTTCAATCAAAGAGACTTACAATAGATAAAATCAATTACAAAAAAATTAATAAATAAAATAAAAAGGAGGTGGACAATTCAGCTTTTGACTCAGAGCAGGAACCTTCAGGAAAAGGTTAAGCTATTAGCAAAACTAAACATGCTATACTCTTAGAAAAATATATGTGCTTTTATGATTTATAAGGTCATCAGTAGTAGGACTGTGATCATGGGAACATAGGCTACAATTGATGGCTGCATAATTAATATAGATTATTGAAAGTGCTTATTTCATATTGCAGAGAAACTCAATGTGCAGAGTGAGAGAGAGGGGGATTCAGGGAAAGATGATAGAGGCAGTGAATGCCTTGATACTTCTTGATACTCCATTTGATTATTTTGCTCGTCCACAGTCTAAGGATTTTGATTTATTTTTTAAGTATAACTCAATTCAAACAACTGAAAGAGCCAAAGATTTTAACAGTCTGGTGGACACATGAATTGGGTGGTGGTGACTGTAGCAACAGAGGTGGCCTGGGGCAGGGAGTCAAATTCCCAGCCTGATTTACTGTCCCAGTCCACCACTGGTTATTTCTGACGTGCCTTTACAACATAACGAAATGATCTCTTATCTTATACATTTGTGTGCTTGTTTTGACACCTGCAGCCCTTTGTGTAAAGTGGGCTTTTCTTCTTAAAGAATACCAGGAAGACGAGGAAGTCACACTGTTGCTACCGTCACTTATAAAAAACTCTGACTGAATGATGTGTGGTCTTAACGGCTCTGGTCTTTCCCAGTGGCTCTCACTTCTGATTGGCTGTCGGGAGCCACACTGCACTGCTGCACTGCTGCACTCTGATTGGCTGGAGCCACTCCTCTTTGTTGTGAGTGCCCTTAAAAGAGCATCCTCCCTACACACAAGAGCAGAAAACTCCATCGATTCTCATCCTGCAGCGTTGCCAAGCGATGTAGAGATACTTCTGCTCTGAACACCTACTTTGAACAAAAATACTTTATTTCTTTAACTGCGTTAAAAAAACTTAACAAAGATGATTTCTGCATGTCTGGAGATGATTGGACTTGGCTTGAGCGTCACCGGGACCCTTTTGGTGATGGTGGCTTGTGGGCTGCCCATGTGGAAAGTGTCCGCCTTCATCGAGAGCAACATCGTGGTGGCGCAAAACATCTGGGACGGGCTGTGGATGTCCTGTGTGGTCCAGAGCACGGGTCAGATGCAGTGTAAAATGCATGACTCCGTCCTGGCGTTGACCACTGACCTCCAGACCGCTCGGGCTCTGACGGTCATTTCAGCAGTTTTGGGTGTCCAGGCTCTGATGATAACCATCGCCGGTGCTCAGTGCACCAACTGCATCAGTACAGAGTCCATCAAAGCCAAAGTAGTCAACGTTGGAGGGGTTATATACATCATCGCCGGCTTGTTTGTGCTGGTGCCTCTGTGCTGGATTGCCAATAACATCATCTCGGACTTCTATGACCCTCAAGTGCCTTATGCAAAGAAGAGAGAAATTGGAGCTGCGCTCTACATCGGATGGGCAGCGTCTGCCATGCTTCTACTCGGAGGAGTGATCCTGTGTTGCTCTCGTCCACATGATGAGAAATCCTCGTATCCTCTTAAATATTTATCTCCACCTACAAAAAGCACATCAATCAATGGGGACTACGATAAACGAAACTATGTGTGAAGCTCAACGTTCAACCATGGAACTGTGCATATGGACTTTCAAGGCTGTAAACTTTAATATTTGGCTAGTTCATCAATAATTGTATTTTTCATTCAAAAACAATATATAAGGTTCAAATATATATATATATATATATATATATATATATATATATATATATATATATATATATATATATATATATGTATTTTAAGGTGCTATGTTTCTTATAAATGAGTGTGAGAAAAGATTTTTTTTAAGTTCAAATATTGCAAAACTGTATGTTTAAAATAGTTTTAGATTAAATAATGTAAGACACATCACAGTCAACTGCCTAGTTGCATGCAACAGGTCTTCTACCAAACTCAGCAAACATTCAGAAAATCAATTGACAGAATGTTAAACTTTGTGTATGTATAAACTATGTTTGATTATATTTTTCTGTCTTTAGCTCTTTTAACAGTTTGTTAATAATGAATTAGATGTACACGGGTATTTTTGTCTTATTGATATTAGGGTCAGCAGCCCACTTGTTTGTGTTTGATTTAAATCACTGTGGCGTAAGGGGGGTGAAGGGAGGGTCTATATTACTTGTTTTTGCTCCGCTTTATGAGCGTGCACTAATTAGACACGGTCTGTGCTTCAATAAGACACTGAATAATGCCTATTGTTCCGCCTATAGACCCAGGCTGCAGCTTTACATGAGACTGTTCTGATCATCTAAACCTCCTGATTGTACATAGTTGTATGAAACCATTTTTCAATAAATCTGTGCATTTTGACTGTAATAAATAAAAGGTCTTTTGGTTATAATGTGTCCAGTTGCATAATTCTGATGGTAAATAAATGAGGCACGTTTTAAATGCACGAAATGTCTGAAGTGTACACAAAAATTTTAGAAAATTCTATGGAATTGTTTTAGATATCTTATATTTTTCAAAATAATCTAATGCAATGTATACATGAATGTTTTTATATATCTTTGGTTGGCCACTGTAACCAGTAGAAGTTAAAGGAATATTTCACCCAAATATAAAATATTTCTGAACATTTAAGGCCATCCAAGATGTAGATGCATTTGGTCTTTCACCAAAACAGATTTGGAAAAATTTGCTTTACATGATTTGCTCACCATTGAATCCTCTGTAGTGAATGGGTGCCGTCAGAATGAGAGTCCAAAAAGCTGATAAAAACATCACAACAGTCCACAAGTAATCCACAGCACTCCAGTCCAGAAATAACATCTTGTGTAGTGAAAATCTGCATGTTTTGGGGGGAACCATTCCTTTAACCTTAGGCATTGTTAAAGCAAGGACAATAAAAGTCAGGGCCGTGACCTTTATCCTCATAAAATTCATCACAATCATTTCAGGTCTCGGGAATTCTGGAACTCTGACCCAGTCCTGAGTCCTGTGGGAAAACCTCACATGCTCTGAAAGAACTGAAACGGCACACAAGATATGCTCAGCACGGGACCGAAGCCAAATCTGGTCAAGCACTCATTTCCCCATGAGCTTACAAACAGCACACACGCCAACTAATGCATACGTTAAATAAACAGGGCTCTTTAATAGGATTCTTTAAAGTTATTTTAATTTCTGAAATGAAATATGCAAATATGAAAGAAAGAAATATTCATATTAAATATGCACTTTTTTTATTTGACGATTTGTAAACATAAAGCAAAGTCTGTAAAATAAATAATGTATATTCTAAAATACATATATTATATATTATAATAATATATTCTGAACTTTTGTAGGTCACTAATCAAACTTGAGACTTTTCTTTTGATAATGCACTTTTTTATTATTAAGTAGTGATCTCAAGACGTTTGGAGCCCACTGAAAACTGTTCATGATTTCAGCATTGTATTATTTAAGTTGGCCAAAAAAACAACAACTGCAACATGTACCAATGCATGCTAGCGGTTTTAAAACCCTCAAACTTTGCCCCACAAACCATTTCCCTTAAGCCATAATAAAAAACCAAATTGTATCATGAGAGGGATCTTAGAATTACAATAAGGTGTTACAATAAACCAACTTTAAACAAATAGTAGTATTAAAATGTGATCATTATTTATTTCAAAATGCATATCAAATAAATACAATTTATTATGGTACAATCAGATATGCATTTAAATTCCCAGTGAAGATTAGTCCTTACAGTCTGATACAAAGGCAAATGATGCAGACTCTCTACTGCACTCTTGTGGCAGTCACTCAATATGTGATACAGCAACATTAATACATCTTCAGTGACCAGTCACAGTAACACAGTCCTGAGATCTGTGACTGACCCGATCAGCCAATCCAGGCACAGATGTGAACATCAGCTCTCCTACTGCTGATATTCTTTGAGAATGTTGTTAGCGATGACTAATCTCTGGATCTCGCTGGTGCCTTCATAGATCTCTGTGATGCGGGCGTCACGGTAGTGTCTCTCAGCAGGCATGTCTGTGACGTAACCCATCCCGCCCAGCACCTGGATGGCCTTCACATTTCAACAAAATACTCATGTTAGTGCATCGACACGGTATGATAGGTTTAGAAATAAAAATCTATTTGATGATCACCTGGTGGGAGACAAACGTAGCAGCCTCAGACGCAGCCAGTTTAGCCATAGCAGCTTCCTGGAGTACAAACAAACATACACGTTTTTCATCATATTCATTGACCTACTAACCCCAAGTTTAAACAAACCATTGGCACATTTGCCATAACCTTCACAATAGTTAGTAATGAGAAAACAGACTAGCCTTAGTGAAAGGTTTCTTTGCGTCTCTCAGCATTGCAGCTCTCCAGGTGAGCAGTCGAGCGCTCTCTGTGGCCAAGGCCATGTCTGCCAGTTTAAACTGGAAGAGATGTTATTTATAGAAAAACGTCAGCAGCTGAATCATCCCAGATGAACGATGAAAACACTAAAGCTTTCCACTTTCCCTCTGGATGTCACACAGGGAGTGTTTGTGGTGAGTTATCTCACCTGTATGGCCTGCAGTTTCCCAATGGGAGCGCCGAAAGCTGTTCTTTTATGAGCGTAATCAGCCGCACAGTCCAGCGCCGCCTGAGCGATACCAAGAGCCTGTGCTGCGATACCAAGCCGCCCGCTGTCCAGAGTTTGCTGTGGGATGGAAAACAGCTGTATTAGATCCCGTCCAATCAAAGCAAATGTGAAAGAGCGTTAGTTTTATAACTTGACTAAAATGAAATGGTTTTATTTACACTAACTGACAAAGGTTGAAATGGTACTGCGTTCCAAATTCACAACATTGAAGAGAGTTGTTTCTCCCGCGTCCTAATCCTTCCTCCTAAGTCTCCGCAATCACACCGGTTGCCAGGTTGAGGACACGCAACAGGGACATGCGCAATTGACAATAAACGGTGATGATCCTTACACTGTAAATTGATGAGCTGATTTATCTGCATTTTGATATGCTTCTGGACATAGGGGTTTTTAGATGGATTCCTAGGCATTTCATATCAGGAAGAGTTTGGATTGTCTGTCCCAGTTAATTTGTTTGATTCAGTGGTTGCCCTACAGCTGTGTTTTTCACCAACTGGCAACCCGGAGGTGCAAAAAAAGTAGGTAAACTGTCAGTGTGTGGAATTACACAGACCAAAACAAAAACAGCGATTCCAACACGAAACGCACATTTCAAAGTAGAATAACAATTTTTATGCTTTGGTACAGTAGTACAGTCAAAAAAATCACATTCAGCCATACCATTGCAATCTTAAAGCCCATTCCGCGCTCTCCCAGCATGTTCCCGAGTGGGATGCGGCAGTCTTCCAGAATGATATTTGCAGTCGATGAAGCTCGAATTCCCAGCTTGTCTTCTTTCTTCCCTAAAGACAATCCTGGATGAGGCATCGGCACTAGGAAGGCACTAATTCCCTGAAGTAAAATAAAATAACAAATATATTGAATAAATAATTATACAAGCAAATAAATCATGCTCCCAGTTCACCCTATGAATACACCAAATCAAAACTATTTCAGCTCTTTACATTTTTATGAACATAAAAAAAAAATTCTCTGTATAATCATTCGCTTTCACAATCAGTTCATCTGTGGCGCATGAACCTTGTGTTTTAAGCTCTTGTCTGTTGTGGCGAAAACGACGGTGGCGGAAGCATCCCAGCAGTTGGTTATCCAGGCTTTAGTTCCGTTCAGAACCCACTCGTCTCCCTCCTGCTGTGCCAGTGTCGACGCCGCACCTGCATCGCTGCCGTTTCCTTTATAGCCAAAAACATCTGTTCAGCACAACCTTTCATACCACACTAAGATGAAAACAAGCCCTCACTGATGTTAGCGTAAAAAGGGCAACTCTATGGATCTATAGATGTAGAGTATAAATGAAATCATCTCAATAATCCACAACTGGTTGTTGTGTGAAGGAGTATGAGTGCACCTGTGTTTATAAAGCAGACAACTGCAGCTGTGTTTACCTGGCTCACTCAAAGCAAAACAGCCAACTTTATCCCCCGTGGTGAAGGGAGTAATCCACTGCTTTTTCTGTTCTTCTGTGCCAAACTTCAGAATTGGACCCAGGTACAGTGACTAAAACACAGCAATTACATCGCATGCAGAATTAAATCTCAGCTAAATGATAATGAAAAGGGCAGGGTTTGATACTTAAAGTCCACATGAACCGGAAGTTGCTGCCGACTTGATTTCAGTGTAGTGACGTTTTTCTATCTGAAACGGAATATTGACTAGAGGGCACGGTTTTATGTTTGTGCTCCTCCTCTCTGTCGCTCACTCATTGATATATAGCGGTCGGACTCGGAGGGGTGTGTTTAAGGATATTCTGCCCAAGCCGTCAAGCTGACCTCATCAGAAAAGAAATGTCATTCCAGAGCGGAAGTACATGTCCAGATTTTGATTAAAGATTTTTTTGATAAAAGATTTTTTTTCAGCAGGTTAACTTGCACGGATTAATTGTTTACATCAAGACTAGCAATGCGCGCTAGTAATGTAAATAAAGTCAATTTTGATTTCATGTGGACTTTATGTGGAGATACAGTTCAGTAATCTGTTAAGTATGAGCAATAGTTATATATATATATATATATATATATATATATATATATATATATATATATATATATATATATATATATATAAAATCATGTCTCAAAACTAATTTTTTTGTATATAATTTTATCAAATCCATGGTGTAGGATTGGAAGATTGGAATTGTATATTTAGCAAAATGTATATATATATAAAAAAAAAAAACATGCACATTTGAAACAATGATTTTATGCAGTGCCATTATATATTTAAAAAATATATATTTTACTATAAATTTGCTTCAGTTATTCAGGCACTGCATAAATTCATTGTTCAACCATATATATTCAAATACAGATTGAAGAGTTAAATGTGCACTGCAGAATTCCCTGACTCACGACTCACATTATTCACACTGACGATGACTCCGGTCGAAGCACATCCTCTGCTGAGCTCTTCCACGGCCAGACAGTATGCCAGATAATCCATCCCAGCTCCACCCAGACTCTCTGGTACCTCTACAGCCATGACACCCATCGCTCCCAGCTCTTTTACCTACACCATCCGAAAACCAACCGCAATCATCCTCGTGTGCTCTAAACGAAAGACAGTCAATACTGTGGAGCTCCATGACTCAAGCTCCTTTTACCTGCTTGGCTGGGAACTTGTGATCTTTGTCCAGCTGAGCAGCGATTGGCGCAAGTTCTTTTTGAGCATAGTCCCTACATGTCTGCCTCATCATCTGGTGCAACTCTGGCAGCTCCGCTAGCTGGCTCAAACAGCGAACACCATGCCCTACCACCATGCCCAGAGCTGATAAATACAGGAAAGAAGATGATAGTAACATATGTACTGTAGAGATTTGCTAAATTAATCATGATATAATGAAACAGCAACATAAATGTGATCCAGCAAAAACGATTAACGGTTAACGATAAAGCAAGTGAAATCATAGGTCCATGGCAATAAATTATGCATAAACTGCAACACTAAATCATAATCTAATCAGTAGAAAATATTTGAATATTACACCATTTGCATAGTAAATTAAAAAAGAAAATCAAGAAACTTCCATGGCTAATGTACAAAAAACGACACACACACACACACACACACACACATATATATATATATATATATATATATATATATATATATATATACACACACACACACACACATTTGACTAGTAGCATTGATGTGTTAGTATAGCCTGCGCATGCGCAGAAGCTGCAGAGTAAAAGTAGGTAAAAGGTCATTGTGCGCTTTCACACTATCCAAAATAGCAATAATGAGAAAAATGCATTAGAATTGTAGATTTATGCTTATGTATTATATATAATGAGTTAAACTAACTCTAAATGCATAACGCGTGCATTTCTTTAAGAAACCAGTAGTTAGTGACTGAGTGACATTTGTTTTGAATGAAACAATGTCAGCTATCAGGGTAAAGATTAACCAACCCCACATATGACAAAAAACATCCAAAAACAACACAAACACAGCAAACTAATATTTCAGATTACATACGTGTTAGAGCCTAGTCATGGAGAATCCATTTCAAGTGAATTTTAATCAGATAAACTAAGCAGGTGATTATTCTTATTCTATATTTATTTACTAGTTTATTAATGGCCTTAACTTTTGACCTAACCGAAACAACGTCATAGAAAGGAAACGATTAAGCTGTTCTACGGTCAAATTTATTCAATTACCAAAAAAGATTTAGACGGTCGTGCAAATGAAGATTGGTTAAAGATTGGGTTCCTTAATAAACTATCTGCAAATGCATCCAGCTGCATATTACATGCGCATAGAGTCGCTCGTGAGCTGCGAGTTACACTGCTGTAAACATACAGTAAAACTCAGAAACATTTCTATCTCTGACCTCTTCGTGCTTTGAAAAGCGCCGCCATCTTGGCTCTTATGTATCTGCTTTCGCAAACAGGAAGCGGTGTGTGACCGGTCAGGTCATGTGATCATGACGTAACGGAGACGTTTTATTTCATTAGAGTTTAAATTTAAATATACATTTTAATTTTGTCTTATTAAATTGTTTAATATTTATTTTTAAATGTCTATGTAAATTAACGTCTCACTCTTTTTTATGATTAAAAAAATTACAGTACAGAAACTGTATATATAGTAATCCATAATCTGATGAGTAATTGTTTTACATACATTAAATTGTAACTTATTTATTTGAATTTAAAATAAATTATTAATCCATGTTTGTCGAAATGTAAAGTAAATTAAGGCTTCATTCTTTATTATAATAAAGCAATGAAATTATAGCATAAAATACATTTTAATAAAAGCATATATAATGCATAATAGGATAAATAACAGGCTTACAGATATTAGAAATAGATTATTTACATATAAATGTATAAATACATATTGTATTATAAAAATTCAAATGAAATTGACATTTATGATAAATGTTTATAAAGAAAAGATTTATATTTAATTGCTATATTTAAAACACATAATTAACCAAATGATACACATTATGTTCAAATTATGGAATGTGTTTCCAATGAGAATTTTGTTAAAACCAAATAGCTCTATTAGCAAAATGAAGATATTTTAAATATAAAAAATTTTCCCTGGTAAATTTTTATTTTTTGTGTGTGTCTGAATTGTGTATTTGTATTGTAGCCTATATTTATGTATTTTAGTCCTTTAAATGACAAGAGAAAAAATGACAAGCGTTTTTTGTTTTTCCAAAACATGTTTATTATTGGCATCATAAAAAGTCAGTTAGATGTCTGGGACAATTTAAATGAATCTATTCTTCTGGGGTGTCAGAGAAAAGGGGGAGGTATGGGGATAAAAAGTGCCATGAGAAGGCTAGTCGTTATGCTACAGGACCGCAGCGGGATGAGTTCACTGTTTAGCGGTGGTCAGATTGAAGCAGCCGTGCTTGTGGAACTGCATGTCCCTCACACGGCGCATGGACTGAATCTGAGGCTGGAAGGCACAAAACTCGTTGTAGTGTCTGTACTCGCCGCACTCAAACAGATACTGGTAGCCTCTGTAGCCGGGGTACTGGTATCCCACCCAACTTCAAAAAGAGAAACAGAGTGTGTAAGCCATGGGGTAGTATTGCTCTTAACCGTTAACTGAAGTTATGATTTGGTACTCACGCTCCACCGGGAACCCTCACGCTGCCCACTCTGTCACAGAAGCCATGCGCCCACAGAGTTGGCACGTCATCCTCCTGGATCTCCATCTTGTTGCCCTGGAAGTCACAATGCTCGTACAGGCAGATCTTGTGCTCCATGGGGTCCTGTAGGCATTTGGACCAATTAGCAACATGCATTTGAATACAATAATGAGAAGTTGCGATGCTCTCCCAGTGTCCTACCATGCGGATGGGTCTGAGGGACATGAGACAATCACTGCGGTAGCTGTTTGACCAGGTGTCCCAGCGAGGATACTCGCCCTTCTCCAGGATGAACATCTCGCCACGGAAGTTAGTCTGCTCGAAGGCAACGAAGCTGAAGACATGGACAACACGGACAGATGTGTACCAGAAAAAAAAGAGGGAAGGAGGGATGACAGCATGAGTATGGAGGGAAAAGGATGGTACCAACTAGACATAGATCAGAGTTATAGTTACAAAGACTGAAAATGAAAACGTGAAAATACATTTTCACATATTAGAAAAAGTATTTCATTTAGTTTAACTTAATGTACTAAAATAATTAACTAAAAGAGTAAATACTATATAGGCATATTTTTTTAATAATAATAAAAACTGACAAAAACACAAAACAAAATACTTGCTAAAAGTTTAACACAGGAAGTCAAAACACTGATATAAACTCTAAAAGTATCTCAATGATTTAACAAAAAGCCTCTATGTTTTTCCCATCCACATTAGAAAATATCCATGACTTACGGGCCGCACTCAACAATGATACTGCGGACTCTGTCCATTCCACGTTCACAGACGTTCATGCACTCATTCTGGACCTCCATCATCCTGCCCTGGAAGTTCTCCTGGTCGAACAGGAAGATCTGCAGGAGAAGAAGTAGAGCATGAGCAGGTCTCCAAATTACTTTCTTAATTCTACAGTTTATCCTGATTTTGTGGATACTCTTAAACAAATCTGCAGCGATGCCAGTGAAGAACCATTTTGGGCTCCCCAGAGAACTTTTTTAAAACCATTAAAATAACTTTTTCTGTTATATACAGTGGAAGTTTCAATGGATGTTGAAGGCTCTTTGTGGAACTATAGAAGCCAATGAAGTTCTTCTGAACCTTTTTAGAGAACAGTTCTTAAAATAACAAATTTTCTTAGTGTGAAGTATTTTTTAAACTATCTACAGGATATTTTTGTACTATAAAGAGCTTTTTGTGTAATGGAGGTTCTATAGATGTTAAGCGTTCTTCAAGGAAGTCGAAAACAACTAATTTTAAATTTTCTTTATTTATTGAAGAATCATTTGGATTCTTCAAAAAACTGTTCTTTAAAAAGCAATGGATTTTCAAGTTCTTTGTGAACCATAGATTCCAATAAAGATACTTTACTTTTAAAAGGGTATGTTTCAGGCTAATCACAATGTTTGTAAGTGGTGTGTCTCGCAAAATCTGACCTCTAAACCCAGTTGAACCCAGTTCTTACCTTGTAGTTACCCATGAATCCGGGGTCTCCGGTCTTGGAAGCCTTGCTGGTGGCGGCAGGGGCGGGAGCTCCCTTGTCCTTGGCGTCAGTGCCCTGGTTGGTGGTGGACTTGGCGGTCTGAGACATGATGAAGGGGTTCAAGAACGTCTGTGAGAAAAGAGCAAAGGGTGGGAAAATGTCATGAGGCTTGAAACTGGAGCGTATACTCCAAAACATCCATGTGGGACTGGTGTTATGGGACAGGGGTTGAATGTTAGGGATAGTACACTTTGGGCTTCACATTTCCCGGAAACCCCAGTGAATCCAGGGCAATTGCTCCTGCTAGATCTGTGAGATGGTGAAGGGACTCAGCTTTAGCTGAATTCGTTTTACCTGGGCTCTTACCTGCTTGAGTACAGCTGTGCTGGGATGGCTGGCTCGTGCTGGCCCCCTCTGACCAGTGCTCTAACTTTTATACCCTGGCAAGGGGAGTACAGAGGCGCTCGGGGTACAATAGAAACACGTCGTCATCAGACTTTGCCTGTGCCAAAGCTGCAGGGTCATCGCATAGCCCAGAAGGCTCTCGCCACAGCGCCCGTAAGCATTTTACTCTCAATGAAAAACCCTGACAATGCCACTTTCCCTCTTAGCCAGTGCTCTATATGCTATAGGCTACATACGGACAGGGGTCAGGGGTCACATGAGTCTAATCCACTCGACTTTGCTCTCTAATGTGCTAATGTTTCACAAGAACCACACGCTGTGATGTTTGCACTCTGAGTTACAATCTGATTTCAAATGCATTAAAATATATATATTTTGTGTGCAATTGTTATTTTCATCAAATTAATTTATATATAGTTTTTTAAATATATTTTATGTTTTTTAGGTTTAATGCATTATTATTAGTAGTAGTAGTAGTAGTAGTAGTAAATACTAGAGAGTTTGTGATGTTTATATATGAATCTTTATTTTAACATAGTGCATTATTATTACTATTGGCCATGAGAAATGTTTTTATACATTTTAAATACTGTGTTCATTATTATTATTGCTACACAGTGTTGGCCATATTAAAATCCGTGTCTGAAATCTATTAATGGTTTGATCCCAGTCATTCACATTCTCATGATTTTTAGGCCTAATATTACATTTTCAGTGGCATCTTTTAGGTGGTGTTTGTGTCTTGGTATGAGAGATGGCAGACACAGAATGAGCTTGCTATGCAACAGAAAGATCCCACATGGAGCTGCACAGAGTCTCAGAGGCACTCTTTGAACATGCGCTATGAAATATATGACTACAATCTTCTCAAATGTCTGCTGCAATAGCTCTGTAACAACTGCAATGATTCTTCAGAGAGCCTCTCCTTACTCTGACTCACTGATTAGCAATAACCTTTGAAAGCACAGTGATAGAAAAAGAGCAGTGTGCAAACCTTAATAAGCCTTAAAGTTTTCATCTAACTGTTATATAATAAATGTTTTTATATTCTGACTTTTGCTTGCATTTTATGTTTGAAATTTGCTATACAAATTAAATGTATTCTTTTTCTTATTATTAAAGTTGTTTCGTCACAGTCAAAAGTTTTTTTGTTTTTTTATATAGAGCAGCACAGCAGTTTTCAGTATTATTACAATAATAATCAATGAAATCTTATTACAATGATTTCTGAAGGATCATGTGACACTGAAGACTGGAGTAATGATGCTGAAAATTCAGCTGCACATCACAGGATTAAATTACATTTTCAAATATATTTAAATATTTCACAATATTACAGTTTTTACTGTATTTTTTGACCACATATTGATGAGCATAAAAGACTTATTTCAAAAACATAAAAACATGCAAAGCTTTTGTAAAATGCATTAGACTTATATTACATTTACATTTCACATTAACATTATTTAAAATGACAGGTGATACTTCCAGTAACTAATTTAGGTCATAGAGGTTAAAAAAAGAAAAAAGATACATTTAACAATAAAATAAAACAATATAATATAAGAAGAAGATGATAAATAAATGTTTAATTTAAAAATATCTATATCGTTTGTTTAATAGTCTTTTTCACTTTTTGTTTTCATATCTCCAAACTATAAAAAAAAACATGACCAAGATAAATTATTTTCCTCAACATATTTAAAGGTTATCTAACAGTTTGATTTACATAATTATCCTGGGCCACAAACAAGGCACATTTTAAAACGGTATAGTATTGTACGAAAGCTAAATATATCATTGTGTAAATCCTAATACATCTGAATAATGTAGTATCTTTTATTATGTTATTTACTGTGTATGACATCTTCACAGCATCACTGTAGACCTCCCCTGCTGTCAATCATTATTTTCAATGCATTCACTGAACCAAAACAAGAGCGTCATATATGGAACGTGTCCAAGACCAGCACATCTCCCCCTGCACATGCACCGTCTCAGATCTGCGCCGGCCCTTAACACGTATGTGCTTGTGACTCGCGTGTGTCCAGGTCCGAGCGTCCAGGCCTGGATCCAGGCAGGGATAGTGTGGTGTTTGCACTTCTCCAGCTGTATAGGTTTAACCCCTCCTTTGTCACCTGGACAATGACAGGCCCCTCCCTCACTGCTGAGCCGGGGCTTTTATTGGGCCCTTTGCCAGGGGAGGCTTTAAAAGGGTACATGCACATGCCCAGCTTTCACTCTCACATCAGGACGTCCCAAGGGCATCGAAGCGAGGTGAGTTCTTCTCCGCTACGGGCCCGTTGTCTGTCCCCCCCACCTCCCTCATATGTCTAAACCTCCACAGGCCTCGGCTTCTTTTAGAGAGGCCTTCCTGTTCGGTCCGATAAGTTGAGAATGAGTCAAAAACAGAGCACATAGTCAGACCGTGCTGATGTAATCCTCACTTAGTCTAATTCAGATATGCATCCATGCTTGTGGTGTTTCGTGTGTGTGAGAGATGTATGGGATGTTGATTTGTCATCACTATTATTTTTTAGTGACTAATTCTGTTAATCTGGAACTTTGAACTGTTTATATCGACTTGCTCTTTGTTTTCAAGCAGACAAGATGACTCACCATTGCACCAAGTTCTCTGGCCACTGGAAGGTATGCTGTAAAAAAAAAAAAATTCTGAAAATTGTAATGAGAAAGAAAAAATTATTGATTATTTTAAAAGAAAATGCTATTTCAGGTTATTTTTTACTCAGAAATGTAAGTTAATTCAGTGTGTTACTTCTCATTCATTTGTAATTGTTTGTGAAATTTACTATCAATTTCTGAATGAAAATTAATGTGCACCATTTTAGTGTATTATATTTTTATTGTTTTAGTATCTATAAAAAATTTTTTTTTTACAATAATTGCATTTTATATTTTCTGCATAAAAATGTCACGTTTGATTTAATGTTACTTACGATTTCTTTGCAATTGGGAAATTCACTTGAAATTTATGAGTGAAAATTGTCATTTATGAGTCAAGTGAATTATAAATCACACAGTTATAACAAAATTATTGAAATAGATATTACAGGAAAATGTTTTGAGTGTTTCTGCTTTTAAATATGACATTAATTCAGTGTTTCACTTGCCATTTCTTTGTATTTATTTGTGAAATTTCCTAGATTTTTTTTTTCAAAGTTGTAAATCAAACAACGATTACTGAAGTTTTACAAGAAAATACTATTTCATTTTCTCTCCTCCAAAGTTTCACATTAATCACTCATCATTTCTTTGTAATTGTGACGTTTACTAGCAATTTCTGAGTAAAAATGTTTAAAAAATGTTTACTCATAAATCGAACAAATATGCATGCAAAAAGTAAAGTATACAAGAAAAAGATATTTCCATTTTTCTAATTTCATGTTTAAATAATTGTGTTCTTTCCAATGAAATTTACATGCATCAAGATCTCCAAACATCACAAGCTGTTGTTTTCCAAGAAATCTTACATTAAGTCTGAAAACTATGATTTAATAGTAGAAGTCTTCCAATGTATCCTCTGGTGTTGAGTAACTCCTGCTTTTATAGTGCTTCACATGCCATTTGGGCTTTTCCCCAACATGCAAGTCTTTAACTGTGCCCTTGAAATCTTTAAAAGTGCCCAACCTCTGTCTTCCAGATCATCGTGTACGACGAGGAGTGTTTCCAGGGTCGTCACCATGAGTTCACCTCCGAGTGCTGCAACGTCATGGAGTTCGGTTTCGAGAGCGTGCGCTCATTGAGAGTGGAGAGCGGAGCGTGAGTGTTTTCTCCAAACTCTTTGTCTGATCGTTGACATAATTCCTGAGGTTTGTGCCAATTATCTCCAGTAGCTGAGACTCCATATCAGAAAAAAAAACAAGATCTGACCCACACTCACATAAAAAACATGCTCTATAAGGCCAAAAGCAGCATATATCACAATGGTATCACTAACAGAGCTGGTTAAGTGAAGTTGGGGGTAATAGTTTATTAAAATCACTAAGTATGAGCAATAGTATTCCTGATTCTTGGTGAGCAGGGGCATGTCCTTATTCCATGTGGCATTTTATTTATGTAACCTTAATTTGATCAGGCAGGTGACTTCAGAATATGTTTTGATGTACAAGGACTGTCTGATCTGAAACGTTCATGCATTTATCCACGATGAACACTGATGCCACAGTGTTGTTTTAGTAAAAGATGATTTTTCAGTGGTGTTAATATAACATTATTTTGAGTATTTTCTTTAAGAAAATACTATTTCAGTTTTTCTGCTTCAATCTTGAAGTTTAACTGTGTCTGATGTGTGATTACTTGGGAAATGTTCTACAAATGTCTGAATGAAAATTGTTTCAAAGTAAATCATATGTGATTCATACTCTACTGCTAAATTTCATGTTATTTTGTAATTATTTGTGAAATTTCTGAGTGAAATTCAACACCAAGTTCTTTCAGTGTATTTTATGTATATAATATTTTGCATTCACTTTCAATCCTGTTTTCATTTTAATTTTAGCTCAAGTCTAATTAATTTTGTTATGTGCTGTCTTTTTTTTTTATTATATTTTTTATCATTTCAGTCCTTATTTTATTTCATTTAGTTGCCTAGGCCAAGTTTTTTCATCTAATATTTATATTTAACTTCAGCTTTATTTTAATTCACTAAATAGATAGTTTTAGTAGTTGAGAGCAAAAACAGGGTGGCACACAAGCCGAGGTTTAACCCGTGTTTTTCTTCAGGTGGGTGGGCTACGAGCACGGTAATTACCAGGGTCACCAGTTTGTGCTGGAGCGTGGTGAGTACCCTCAGTGCGATGCTTTTGGAGGAAGCAATGCTTACCACATCGAGAGAATGACCTCCTTTAGACCCATTTCCTGCGCTGTAAGTTAACAAAGCTTTAAAACCACATCACACATCACTGACTCAACCTGCCTTATCTGACCTCATTTTGCACTGGTTTTGATTTGCAATTCATATTATAATGACCATTTTTTGGTTTGCATTGGAAAAAAATGCTCATTGGCTGACATTATGTTTAATATGATTCCTCCCAGAACCACAGGGAGTGCAGAATGACCATCTATGAGAGGGAGAACTACCTGGGCCGCAAGGGAGAGCTCAGTGACGACTACCCCTCTCTTCAGGCTATGGGATGGTGCAACAATGAAGTGGGCTCTATGCGTGTTCAGTCCGGAGCGTGAGTATCTGTTGTGTCATTTTTCCTTTCACATTTTCGTTCACCGCTGACTGTTTTTCGATCCGCACGCGACAGGTTCGTGTGCTACCAGTTCCCTGGTTACCGTGGGTACCAGTACATCATGGAGTGTGACCGCCACTGTGGGGAGTACAAATACTACAAGGAGTTTGGCTCCCACTGCCAGACCCCTCAGATCCAGTCCATCCGCCGTATCCAGCAGTAACGGATTTCTCCTCGCCCCTCTTCTTGCAAAAACTCTCATGCCCCTTTCTGCCCGATGCAAAATAAACTGTCTTTCTTAAACCTCACTGACCTCCTGTTATAAATCTGTGTCCAAAAAGAAAAAGAAAAGAAAAAAGAGTGCATTTACTAAAACCTCACAGCAACATTAAGGAATTTTGGACACTTTCAAACAAATTAAACAAATACGAAATGCTGTGCCTTTTAGTACAAATTCTTTGAATTTATATTAAATTTCTTTTTTAAAAGGATAGTTGACACAAAATTTAAATTCTGTCATCATCTGTCGGACATGTGAGTTTATTTCTTCTGTTGAACAAAAAAAAAAGGTATTTTAAAAAATTTTGGTAACTAAACAGTTGACGGTACCCATTGACTTCTATAGTTTTTTTTCATTCATTCTATGGAAGTCAGTGGCTACCATCAACTGTTTGGTTACCAGCATTAAAAATATATTATTTTGTGTTCAACAGAAGAAAGAAACTCATACAGGCTTGAAACAACCTGGTGTTGAGTACTAAATAATGACAAAATTATAATTTAAGGAAATAAGATGCACTTTCACCAGTTTTCCGCCAGAGAGAGCAATAAGCCTACAAGCTAAATGATCATAAATAAGAAAGGCATGCAATATTAAATAATCAGGCTTCTCGAGAAACAAAATATCATAATTCTCGATGGAGAATAAACGAAAGCGGTTCATTACATGACTTAACTTGTTCCTAGAAGTGGGTTAAAATATCATTGTTTGTCAGATTAAATCATACGACTAGGAACAGCAAGGAGAAACCCAAACAAAAGACGCACTATGCTTTTTTGTAGATGCACTGTTGATAAAAGATGCGCTTGCTTACACAACGATTTTTATTTAGATAACATGGCGCAGCCACTAGACTTCGCTACTATGAATACGCCACAGGTTATGAATATTAATTACGTACAGTGACGTACCCCAGTACGTCTAGCATATTTGCTGAAAGGTGAGTGGGCGCTATTCAGACAGCGAATGAAAAATCCTTCTATGGGGAAGGTTCGACTTATGAATATTAATGAGATAACGTGACTGGGCGCTTCAGGAAGGTTACTAAGCAACGTCAGCCAGATCTATTTAATATGCATAACTCAGCCTTCGCCGTAGTACGTACTTTTTTTACGCTTTTTAATTTACATTTAGTCATTTTTATAGTCAGCCGCTTTTATTTCAATAGAGAACATGTGTTGCGTAAATCAATCCAGTTAAAGAAGTATAACAAAAGGGCAATAAAACAACTCGAACAACGGAATAAAATCAAAAGGAATTCAAGACTACACAGCTCAAATACTTTGCTTTACTGCAGTCCAGCTCCGCATCCTAACGTGCTCCAGTCCAGTGCTCCAGTCCAGGTTTTGCGTCGACTCGGCCGCTGGGAGGAAGTGCAGCTCTCAGAAAAGCCTGAATTTCACTTCACGACGCGCCGCGGGACTCAGCTCACTCACACACAAGCACTAAAACAAGAAAATAGTCGTCTATTCCCATCTGGATTAACCACAGGGAATCCTCAAGAAGCACTCTCTCCTGGAGGAACCGAGCGGAACCGGACTGGAGTGTTTTATGTGGACGGATATAGTGTTTTTGTTGAGCGATGTCGGAAGAGATCAAGACTTGGATCTGCGACCCAAACGCGGATGGGAACCAAAAGAGTGGTTTCTCTCGGCAGTAACATCGAAAAACCCAAAGGACATTTTAAACCCCTGAACGAATCGTGTCGGGGTTAAAAGCCACGTCGTTTTTCTTAATCGAAACTCAGTTTCGTTCATATAAGCTTGAGTTTGAGACGCACAAGCCATGCATATGAAGTTCCGCAAGATCTAGCGCAGAGATTTCAGGGTGAACTCTATTTTGTGTGTGTTTTTTTTATCACAACTAAAGCTTTGTTTTTATATATATATTCCTGTCTTGCAGTTTCATCTGACCACGTTTTGTGGCACCATCGCGACCTTTTTTTTTTTTTTTTTTAGAAAAAGGAAACTCGGATTTCGTTCACATTCGCTTATTTCCTTTTCTAGCGCCCCCCTCTCTTCTGTAGGTTACAGTGGAGCAATATCTCAGTCGTTTTCTGCTTAGAGCACACCTCTCATTACATAAATGCATTGACGAGCAAGCAAATCCAGTTTAAGAGAGAAACTGCATTGCACTGCACGAGGCAATGGACTTGCCACATCGAAACTAATCCAGTTTAAATTTGGCCCTTTGATGGGCTTCTAAATTCAAGACGACCAGCTTGGATCAGCAAAGAGGAGTGACAGATATCAAACATCGAACCACAAAATGGGGATTTGTTTGTGATATTACCAGGATATTCACACAAATGCATGTGCTTTTTCGATCTTGAATGCTTTTTGGATATTCAGAAAACAATCCAGCCGCCCGTGTCGCATCGATAGCCATTATTTATGTTTCTCCAACCACTGGGCTTCAGATTTCCACCATCTTTCCGCCTTTTAAGAAGAGGAGGATTCACATTACACTTGTTTTATGTGGTCTGTTTACGTGCTGTCAACTGGTTAATGTGATTGAACAGGGAAATATCGGCGTCCATTTTCATGCATTGGTGATTTGTCAGTTTTGCAGCGAGCTGGCTTGCTTTATTCGAATGCCTTAAGGAGATCGTCTTATCCGCTCGTTTACGACTTATGTTCTATATCTTGTTGGCTTTAACGGGATCGCATCGACGTTTTGAATTGAGCATCATCCATTTGTGACACTGACTGGCCAGCTTGCATGCGTTTGTAGTTAACCAGTCCGTTATTTCCATTCATCTGCACAGACAGTGGCTTAATGAAATTAACTCGCATGTCATTATTTTGACGGTAGTTACACCGGCAGGTGGGTCGTTGGCGTTAAACTCACCCAAAGGGGGGTGGGTGCTGGATGGGGGGTTCGATTAATCGATATTATCGTTATACCCATCTAGAAATATCATTGTTTTGGAAATTTCTGGACTTTGGGGTGATGCCATGCACGTATATTTCTCCTCTCTGAAACAAGAAGCCATTTCTGCAACTCCAGTGGACTTGAGGGTGACGTTGCTTCATAAATAAGCAACCTATAGATCTTCTATTCCGGGTGGACTTTTTGTTGTTGTTCTTCCTTCTGCTTTTCTTCGTCTATTTTCAGCCGCGATGGTTGATTTCTGAGAGACTTTTGAGGAAAAAAAGATTATAAAAGAACTGAGGCTGGGATCGATGTTCGCGCCTCTCACGCGCATCACCACCATAATCATCACCACAGCTCCCGCGCTCGTCTCGTGCTGAGTCCGCCCACCGTCCCCTCACTGCCGGTCCTGGTACTGTTAGCGACTCGGTTCGAACCAGAGGGCTCGAAGATGGCGGACCTCGAAGCGGTTCTCGCCGATGTCAGCTACCTGATGGCGATGGAGAAGAGCAAATCTACTCCAGCGGCCCGCGCGAGCAAGAAAATCATCCTTCCAGAACCTAGGTAACGTAAACGATACGAGTCTGTCAGACCGTTAATTCATATTCCGTAAACCTAATATTTAGTTGTGAAGCGGTGGGTTGACATGTCAGCACATTGAGGTATTAATTTACACTGCATTTTGAATGAACATTCGTGTAATTTGGTGTTAAACAAGCGATTTTAAGTGTTCCTTGTCACCATCCTAAGCAACGGCCTCTCATGTAACGTAACGTTAAACAAGATTTACTGCTTTCTTTTGCTTACAGAAAACACCATGGTATTTTTAGACTAGCTAACGTTACTTGTATATAGCTTATTATTATACCATGTTAATTAAATACTGAAGAGTAACATGTAAATACAATGTTATGAATATGATACTGACGACTAGTAACGTTAGTATGATACCGTGGCAGCTACAGTTACGTTACTGTTTTGTATGCGTTGGTTAAACAAATACTCATTATTACCCTAAAAAGCTAATGTCACACATTTTGTGCTGTGTTTGGTGTTTTTGAGGTTGTTCAGCAATTAGTGAGGCCTGCTGGGAAAATTCCCCCGTGTTAATCAATGGCTCTTATCACCTGTAGATTTGCACAGGGTTGAGGGTGATGTTCGCTGTAAAGAGGTTGACAATCTGACATTGCCTTCACATTTGGGTTTGCATACATTGCATAAGACATTAAAATGCCCTTTGTTGGGGTTTTGTGTGACTGTTTTGAATGCTTAGACCTTGAAAGCGTTGAAGCAGACAGTATCTATTGTATTGGAGTATAAATGTAATATGTTGAATGTGTTTCTTGCACCTCCCATCCGTTAATGTGCTTTTGTTTGTCTTGATTAATAATTTGTAATTTAGAGTTTTTAACAACTGATTTCAAATGGTAAGCAATAGGTTTACCTTTTACATCTTTCCACACAGCCTACATATATAAAAAATTTTTTTATTGCTTTCATATTGCACATTGCTTGGAGAACAGCATTGGGCAGGGTGTGGATTAACAATCTTGTAAATAATTGATGGAAATTATTATTTTTATTATTTTTCATCCAAATAAACTAGTCAGTTAATAAAATAATCTTTATATAAAAATCTTATATTTGTCAGATTGAATTAGTTCACTTCATATCAGCTAGACAATCAACAATTCTTGTCCCACTGAAAGCAAGGAATCTTATGCTAGTCTAGAAGTAGTAAACCTATACTAAACATAATTAGATAGATAGGCCTAAAATATTGTTAATTATGGTCTTTGTTGGAGCTTATTGTACCTGTCTTCTTGGATATCATTTGAGGAGTCCCTTGTGTGTATTGGATTTTTTTTATGGCCACTGTCCGAAAACCGTAAAAGTGATAAACTGACTATGCCGTAACATTTAATGAAGTTATTTGGCCGTTTTCTACCCCATCGGGTGATTGAACATTGTAAATGTTATTTAGACCTGCTTTTGAAACAAACCAAGGCCCAAGAAATAGGAAATGGTATTTCATATTTCACAGTTTGCTCATCTCATTGGATTACCGTGGTGACACGGCTGTCAGTTTACAATGTAAAGCCTGTGGTTCAACACAAAGCTTTTATTGTACAGTTTACACGAGCATGTGTCTCAGTATAGCCTGCACATTCGTGGAATTGCAGTAGTTGGAATGTTTTTAAAGTTTATATAACAATTAACAACAAGTGATTAGTGATCTCTCTAGGTAGATGCAAGTTTTTTTGTAAACAAAGGTAAACAGATAAGACTGGTTAAAAGTGCACCGGTAGCAATGCATCCCATTCTTTGAAATATGGGCAGTTAAGGTCATGTTTAGACTTTTCTCAATGTTTAATAGGAGTGTGCGATAACTCATTAAACATTGCAATATTCGATATGCAATATAATAATGATTAAAGTGCCGTATGCTCAGATTAAACTGCTTTACTCAGTTCTGTACTGCTGGGTCAGTTCTGTAAACTTCTATAACTATCTTGTGTCATATGTATATGCATGTGTGTGTGTGTGTGTGTGTGTGAGATATATATGGTGTTTTTGAGAGAGAGCGCGAGTGCTGTCTTGCTCTCTCTCCCTCACGCATAATAATCAAAATCAATTGGCACGATGGTGTCGAAAAAACAACAAAAAAAAACCTATCCAGTGATTAAATGTTTTGTGTTGTCAAATCTTGTGCGATATCATAAACTGCAGAGATAATTACACAACACATGCCGTACACTTCTGATTTGCGAACTAATGATAACTAACGTCCATTGCAAGATAGAGCTGGCATACTACAACTAGGGCCCTATGATTTCCGCGATGCAGAAAACGCGGAGGGAATCGCGGAATCCTGTCATAAATACGGAATTTACAATCTATTTAAATATGAATCCTGCATGTTTTGCGTGTCACTGTTAATGAATGGAGAAGCGCGTCTTCCTTTATCAAACACACTGAAGTGCGCTTGATGCTCGCTGTGATTTCAGCTTCTGTTGTCTCACTAAATAAGGACGTGAACACATGAAAAACATCTCCAGAATTGCTCTGACGGTCACTTCATGAGCATTTGACCGTTTGATTTGAGTAAAACGAGCGTCACATCACATAAACAGAACTGTAAAGGTACGTCAGTCAACCCGTCAAAATAAAGGTCTGGTTAAAGACTATTGTTCAGCAGAATGTACATAGCCTAGTACTAAAAAAAAAAAAAAACTTTTTTTTTTTTTTTTTTTTAGGTTAATCACAACAACATTTCTTTCATGTTTTATTTTTAATAGTAAATCCAATTTGTTCACCAAAAAGTTGTTAATTTTCAATAATTAAAAGATAATGTTTTATGTGTTTAATGTGCATCTCAGAACATGCTTTATTTAAAACCCCAACTGAAGGGCACTTAAATGCACTTAATTACCGTATTTTCCGGACTATAAGTCGCACATTTTTTTTAATAGTTTGGCTGGTCCTGCGACTTATAGTCAGGTGCGACTTATTTATCAAAATTAATTTGACATGAACCAAGAGAAATGAACGAACAGAAAACATTACCGTCTCCAGCCGCGAGATGGCGCTCTATGCTGCTCAATGCTCTTGTAGTCTATACTAAGCAGCATAGAGCGCACTCTCGCGGCTGGAGACGGTAATGTTTTATCTTGGTTCTTGGGTCTAAATAAATGCCACTTATAGTCCGGTGTGACTTATGTTTTTTAACTCATCATGAAGTATTTTTGGACTGATGCAACTTATACTCAGGTGCGACTTATAGTCCAAAAAATACGGTACAGACAGAGAAACAATGGGTAATAATTAAATGTTTATTTTTGATGTATATGCATTGCATTTTATGCATTTAAAAAAAAAAAAAAAAAAAATCTAAAAAAAGAAACTTAGTTGTTCATTTTAAGAGACCCAGGAGTCTTATTTTCTCATGCATAATTAATATTGCACTTTAATTAAGCAAAAACACATTTTATTTGATTACTCGATTAATTGATAGAATTTTTGGTAGAATACTCGATTACTAAAATATTCGATAGCTACAGCCCCACTTTACAATAATGTTCTATTTATTAAAATATTTAACTACATTTATTTAACATTTACTATTACTAAACTGCACTTCTACAACATTGTTAATTTCAACATTTAGGCTATAGCCTTCATTGTTGAAATCAAAAGTTCAGTACAGTATTTGTTAACATAGTTAATGCACTGTGAAGTAACATTACCAAAAAATGAACATCTGTGTTTTTATAAACGAAGATAAACAAAGATTAATAAATATAGTAACAAAAGTATTCCTCGTGGTAAGTTCATTTTAGTTAATGTTAACAATTCAAACCATATCCTAAAGTTACAAACAAATAATTGACTCTAAGTAATACTCTGTTTAAATCATTTAAAATGAGAATGTAAGTGTGCTCACCCCATTTTTGTTTGTAAGAAAAAATTAGATTAGATTTCATATCGCAATATATATCGCAGAATAATAAAATATCAAAATGTCATTTTTTTCCCAATATTGTGCAGCCCTAATATATATATATATATATATGTATATATGTATGTGTGTGTGTGTGTGTGTGTGTGTGTGTGTGTGTGTAAAATCACAACAAGCCACTAAGCAGTATTTTATTTTTCCTTTTTATTATTCAGTTCCTAATGACATGTTAAAATGATTACACTAATGTTAAAACGAAAGCACCCCTACAACAATTTCTGAAAGTGAACAGTAGTGTTTTACTCTAGCATTGCATAAAAATGTCATTTTAACAATGTAATCATTTAAAAAAAATTCAGGAACTGAATAATAAAAAGGAAAAATAAAACACTGCTTGGTATTTACTCTATGAATTCAACATACACTGATTCTTATTCAAGCTACAAAAGTTATTTGGGTAAGAGCAGGAAGTGATTTTCTCTTTTGTTCATGGCCCCAAATATTGCAAGCTGTGGCGATATGCATATTGCGATATGTACAACATATTTTGATAATGTAAATGTATTGCACAGCCCTAATGTTTACTTACCTAGAATGTAGTGAAGGTTTAACTCAAAACTAGGACAGTATTGTAATTTTACTAATGTAAAGTATCACTTATGAAAAATTAACTTGTCATTTACATTTATTTTGCAGGGCAAAAAGGTCCATTGTATATTGTCAGTAGTGTAGAGATTCATGAAGCACAACTCGCACAGAAATCACTTTCAAATCAAACGGGTCATTTTCTATCAGCCATCACAGCAAATTTTTGTTAACCATTTAAATCCGTTGTGAAATCTGTGTGGGGAAATCTTTTGCTTTCAAGCAAGCAATAAATTATTATTACATTCAAATTCTTTGGCTGCATCTTTGCAATTGTAATATATTTTTGCCTTAGGCACATTAATAATACAATCCTGATGTTGTATTCTTGGGATGTTCATTTCCGTTATTTCTCCTAACTGACAACCAACGCTCATTAACACTTTATTAACCTGACAAGATTATTTTAAAATAGAATTTGCTTTGCAGGGATTAATTACATGCATAAAAAGTAGCAAACAACAGCACATGAGAATTCACTGGTCATTATGGCTGTGCAAAATATCAAATGCTATTGTCATTTGCATCTCATCAGTAAAGCCTATAAGCCATATTAAATCTTCATCATCTGCTTTTGAATGGAGCAGCATTTACTACAAAGAACTATAATTCACTGACAAGAAACGCAATATCGTTTTATAATCGCCAAAAATGAACGCGATGCAGTGTTTCCCACAGCCTTACACTCTATTTGTAGCAGCACTCCCCCGCCCCCATATACACATGTGTATGCAAATTCATTTACCAGCAGGAGGCGCTTTAAGAGCAGGAGAGATAGAAGTTTCTCCGGTGACTGCAGAAAAGCAGCGCTGTGCTCACAAACGCTTCCTTATCAAGCGTTACATGCAAAAAGGGATGAAAATGAAATTGAAAATCCAGTTTCTAAATAAATAATAAATTATAATAATAAATAATAAATAAACGAATAAATGGGCCTATACAAGAAATATATTTTTACTTCAATTAAGATGACAAAATAAAAAAAACTGTTTTAAAGTAGCTTAGTATGCAGAGTTTTGGTTCATTTTTGTGTTCATTAAATGTAGAGCTGCATGCATTAGCCTCAGTGTTCATGCCTCTTTTTTTAGCATGCTAATAGAATTTGAAATTGTGCCACCTCAAGCTTTAAAGACATTTTTGTTGACATTCTGAAACCTTGAACTGAGAATATCTTAAGTGTGTTTTAAGCACTCAGTTTTATTGCTGACCTGCCGATTATTTATAGAGCTTGTCTTAATTGATTTTCACCTGTGTAAATATATAATCCCGTAAAAACAAGAGTCTTCTGTGAGTCGGCCAGCATCAGGACACAGGCAGAGGAAACTCGTGGCAAGAATCATTTATGATTAATCATCTTCCTTCCAACAGCAAAGCTAATATAAACGTCTCACCCTGGGTCCGAGATGATGCATGTGCCGGTGGGCTATTTAGCCTCCCCGGATGATGCTGTAATGCGTGGTACGAATCTGAAACCATAACAAGGGTTGGCTTTTCCATTCGGCAAAGTGGTAAACCATACATCCGCTCCTCATTGTGATTAGTCTGCTTTAGTGGCTCTGTTTGCTCTGAGGGATTACTGTAGTCCGCAGATCGAGTGAAAGCATTAGCCATTGACATCAGTGTCCCCATCATTAGCATTATTACACGATCCATATGCTTTGTTCCACTCCCAGCTGCATCTTTTGACTAAGACTGTCGTTTAACGTCAAACTCTTCTTGTGACACTCAAGCACTTGTTGTTCAGTAAGCATTTTTAAACCTCTGTTATGTAAGAGAACCGAGGCTCTTCAATATCTCATATTGACAGCATAAATGATCCAGTGTGCATAAGAAAGGATAAGCTAAATGGTACAACGAAGGCGTCCGTTAATAAATAGAAAGTACTTTGTCCTTTGCCGGCAAAGAAAGTAGGGGCAGAGAGAGATAGCGTGGCTCTGCTACATTCTCCTCGGGCCAGTTGTGAGCCCGCTGGCAAAGAGGTGAGATTTTGACAGCATGACTGTAAGTGTTTGAGGAGCTGGTGGGATTGTTTGACAGCGAGACGAGTGGAAGAGACTGGAGATTGTTTCAGTCACGTAGACATTTGACCGTGGAAGGGAACTGATGCGATTGCAGACAGACAGAGAAAGAGATGAATGTCTCTGAATCCGGAGAGAGACAGGCAGTGCAGGGTCGCACATGTTTTTGTTGAATGCAATATCTCCTGCACGGGTGCAATCCAGCGTTTTAAATTGTATCCATTAGTTGGTGGTTTTGAACTAGTTACCACTTTTGAGATGCTAAAGGCCAGTTAATGTGTCATAATAATGTAGGCCAGGCTATAAAATGTGAATGTGGTGCGTGAGTAAAACATGTAGTCATTAATAAATGAAAAGTTTGTTTCTGTTTAAAAGAGCTCATCACAGGCTTGAGCTATCAGCCACTCAAGTGATCCAAATATTAAATTTAGCTTTTTACAGTAATGTGTTAAGTCATTTCCTAGGGCAGGGTACTAAAATATTATTTTAAAGCTTATATTGATTTGATATTTTCCTATTTATGTATTAGATCTGAAATTACTTGGACGGGATTCTGTTTGAATATATTTTACATTATTTATTCCTCTGATGCAAAGCTGAATTTTCAGCTTTAGTGCCACACGATGCTTCAGAAATCATTTTAATATGCTGATTTACTGCTCAACAAACATTTCTTAATATTATCAATGTTGAAACCTTTGTGCTGATTAATATTTTTGTGGAAACCATTAAACATCTTTCAGAATTCTTTGATGAATCCCGAAAAAGCATGTATTTGAAATATTAATATTTTTTAATATTTTAAATGACTTTGCAGTCAGTGAATAAAAGTGTCAGTTTCTGAAAAAATCCCCAAAGTCTTGAACTTATTAAAATGGTATAGTGACTTTTTCATTTTTTATAATGATTCAAACATATAGTTGAATCAGAGCTATGAATTGATTCGATGAAATGGACAGCAATTTTTGCACATTCTCCCACTGATATAACTTAATGGCTATATATAAATTGCATTGCATCTTCATATTTACAGCATTGCTTAATTTTATATCACCAACAAGTTTTCATCATCGCACAGCACTATTTATATTAGCAGTCCTGATACAAGCCCTGTCGGTTTACTGTAATGTGTCAGGTCACTCACTACAGGGGTGTTCATGTCTGGTCCAGCACTGCAGGAGCATGTTTGGGGACACTCCTGTCTCTCCCGACTTGCACTCTGACTCTATGGGGCTGTGGTTGGGTGATAATGAGCCCTTGGAGGTGGTGCTAATTGATTCAGTCTCCCAAACTTGCTGCTCATTAACACCCTCTCCCAGGGCAGCACGGCAGTGCCCTCCGTTGGGAAGCGACGGGCAGAGAATTGAGCAGGTGGTTGTGGAGAGACCTAAACTAAGGCCGGGATCGAGGTGGAAGGGCAGCGCAGGAGGCTGGCTTAAAAATCCACTTGCCTTTCTCTCAAGGCCAGATGGGTCTTAGCTGATGTGGGGTTTGGATGGTGTTCGTTCTGCATGTTTTGATCTAAGGTCATTTTTTTCCCATTTTCTTGCAGTATTCGGAGTGTCATGCAGAAGTACCTGGAAGAAAGGGATGAACTGACCTTTGACAAAATCTTCAACCAGAAGATTGGTGAGTTTTCTCAATCTTTCCTGTCGCATTGAGCCCAATTTGCCTTGTAAAAAGGTCCAAAGTTTTTTGTCATCATTTCAGATTTGTAAAAAGGCCTTTATTGCAAACGAAGTAATTCTTTGAATAAGCTTCTAAAAAAAAACACCACATACCCTTGAGGAGGACATTTTAATCACCATGAACACAAATAAGGATCTTGTTCTTCCTTTTTTCTTATCTGCCGAGTCAAAGACAGCTCTTTGTTCTTTGTAACCAATGGCCCTTATGTCTGCTTTTTTCTATTAGTCACCTGAACAATTAAACTCTTTGTCAGACAGCGTGTCGTACAAATGCTCATGTGTTGTGGTGTGATAAATGCATATGCCTAAATAACCTCAGGTGCATAAGTGAAAGCATGCTTTTATCCACTTGGTGCTTTTGAAGAAAAGGCGTTTGCTGAAATGTGTGAAGTGTGAGCTGTGAAGGCACCATGGGAACACGGCAGCCAGCCCCAGATTTTGATTAACTTTAATTTTTACTTACTTCTGTGTCTGAAGTCCCAAGTGAAGATCTGCTTCAGTGGTTTTTCTCTGTCTTGACTACTTTTTTGCCCACATACACAATAACACGGCGATAACGCCTCGTTAGGGTACATGAGATTTTTATAACCTGTTTTTACAAAATGTTATATTTGTTAGAACCGGGTTTCCCCACCTGGGGTTTGAGAGTTGATGGAACAACTAGTAATTAATTAAAGGAATATTTCACGCAAAAATTGTAATTTGCTGAGAAAAAAAAATACTTGTCGTCAGGCCGTCCAGTGTAGAAGATTGTTTTTTCATCAGAACAGATTTTGAGAAATATAGCTTTACATCCTCTGCAGTGAATGGGTGCCGTCATAATGAGAAACCAAACACCTGAAAAAACATTGCAATAATCCACAAGTAATCCACATGACTCCGGTCCATCAGTTTATATATTGTGAAGTGTAAAGCTGTGTGTTTGTTGTAACAAAACTGACATTAATGCTTCAGATTATTGTGGTGATTTTATCATCTGTTTGGATTCTCGTTCTGAAGGCACCCATTCACTGCAGAGGGTCCATTGCTGTCCAAAGGATGTAATGCTAAATTTCTCCAAATCTGTTTGGTTGAAGAAACAAACTCATCTTAAATGGCCTGAGAGTGAATAAATGTTAAACTTTAAGCTTGAACTAACCCTTTAAATATTGGTTATACTATTCCTTTAAATCATAAACATGAAAAATAAAGATAAATGTTATATTTGTTTAACTGCATGTCATGGGACCATTAGTAGACCATAGAAAAGTAAACATGCAAATGTGTTAAATAATTAATGTATTAGAAGACGAAAATGGTCCAGACTTCTGATAATGTTTTTTTTTCTAAAGTTCTTGGAGTAGTTGTAGGCCATTGTGCACTGATCTACCTAGATCACCTGTTTAAAGACACTATAATACAGTTCCTTTTTGTTCCCATGGAAAAAGTGAAGCAAAAGTAGTCAGCAAATGTTTTACGTGCATGTGAACTTCTTCAGGACGTTTTGAGAATCATTCCAGGATGCACCTCTTGTAGTTAAGAATCTATTCTAAAATGCAGGAAATAGTAGCAAGTGGTCATATTTATGTGTTCATATTTGTTTTCATAGGCTGTATGTTTTAGACTCAGTGTTGTTACAAAAGTGTTACTGTAGTATAAGATGAGTCACTGTTTCAGACTGTTATGCATATATAAACAAGTGGCCTATTTGAGTGGGAAACCTGTTCGTGATCTTAACAGGGAAACTAATCCGCTATGCATGAGACATATTGAAGGGTCTAAACAAACCAGTACACTAATTAAGTGAAAGAAGGATTTTCACTAATGCAAATATCTGAAGCTTGCAAATATTTCAGGTCCTCTCTAAAGAGAGATGTGAAGCAGGAAACCGAAGTTCGCTGCTGCGGTGCCGCTAGTTCACATAGTGAATTTGAATGACAAATGTCTCTGTTTTGCATCTGACCAGTGGAAGGAGATAATGAAGGTTGCATAATCAAATGCTTCCCCTCTGTCTTTGTCTTTTAACCCTCGTTGCTTTGGCATTTCATGTTTATTCAGTGAACCAAATGATGTTGCATGATGTAACGATATGCATTACTGCTGGCCTTTCCTGGGTTAGTTCTTTTAGGTTGTGATAGCTGTGATCTATTGATCTAGTTTTGTTGTTTTTGATGACGTGCAAAAAAAAAGCTCATGTTGCATAGTTTCTCATATGTTCAGTTCCTTTTTACTAGGCCTTCTTAATTTATTGCATGAATATGAATATGAAACTCCTTCATGCTTCCCACTATGAAGACCCTACACTCTCTGTGATCATTTGAGACCTAATAGGGATCAACACGTAGCTTTTACCATTAAAATTGCATGAGAAATTAATAGAAACAAATCTTGCTTAGCAGGAGGAGATGTAGAGAGCAACACAAGGATGAAAAGCTCAGGCTCAGTGGTGTCTGTCGGCCCAGAATGACAGAGGAAAATGTCATCCTCCTCCATTGATATAATTAGGTTTGACAGTCACAGCCATAAAGAAGTTTGCATGGAAAAACGGAGCATTTGATGTCTGACTTTATTGGCGGAAGAACTTTATTTACTGGAACATCTGAAATGGTCTAGATCAGTGCTTCCCAAACATGTCCTGGAGGCCCCCTACCCTGCACCTTTTATATGTCTCCTTTAAGGCCCTGATATACTTCAAACAGAATCGAAGAATTAACTGATATGACTTAATTTCAAACAAAATCAGGCCGAAAGAAGTTCGTTTGGGGTTTGTTTTGGCAGTTTGAAACTGCTGACCAAAGCTAACTTTCTGGGGGAGTTCGTTTTGGCTCCTAAACACCTTTTGAGATTCCATTGGTTCGTGGCAGTTACGCAATTTGTGGGTGTGTTCTGAAACTCCACCTTCTTTGACTTTTGCATTTTTATTATTATTATTATTATTATTTTTTGCTCTGTTCGTTTCTCATTCAACGGAGGTCAGGCAAGAGAGAACAATATCTCCAGTCTAGTCACAAGCAACATGAATACAATGGATTGCCGAATAGCTGAGCTGGCACAGATATATGCACCTGTACTGTCGCTCGCGTAGAGACTTTAAATATTCAGAGAAAGCATTTAATTCCTAGAAAGAAATTGCAACCAAGCTTGGTGTCAGCGACCCAGAGTTATTCAAAAAGTGATGCAGAGAAACATCCAAGTTTTCCAAAGCCATGAAAGAAAAGAGTAAAGATATAACATAGCCAAGTACCAAATACATGTTTCAAATAAATGTTACGCCATACTGTTCCTGCTGCTGTCGTTTTTTCAATAAGACCTTGAATTTAAAAGTTATCCAATTGTCTTTATCAAAAGTAACATCACGTGATGTTTTCAACGGTCATGACATCACATAAAATATAAAAAGGTGTAACAATTTATCCAGTTTAATAAAATAAATGAACACTAATAAAAATAAAACTGACAGACTGACTCTAATATTATTGGAGTCAATAACAATTCATTAACTGTCTGGTGCAATGGGAGAAAAAGCTTCATGTTCCTCCATTGATTGTGTCTCACATGTGTAGCATTTCATAGCTACCATTAGGGGTGTGCCATGTCATACCGTCCACGATAATACCAGTGTAAATTTTTACATGATAAAGTGTCATCGTGACTTCAATGATATAGCGATGCAGTGAAAAAAGGCGGATATACATTCAATAGCACGCAGAACAACACCACCACAAACCCAATAGGTGTGTTTGACTTGTAGCAGCGCTGCACAGACTGATCGGTTTAAGACATCAAAGTATCGCGAGAGCGGTCCTAGAGCATATTTGAGCACACCCTCTTACCTTCAAAAATAGGCTATGCGCATAGTGAAGCTGCGCGGGGTGAGGAGGGGCCCCCGTGATTTCAGCTGTCTGCCCGAGGCCAGCATAAAAAGACAAGCCCGGGTGTCGTCACGAAAGCTTATCAGTTGCACGTTTTGTAAGCCTTGAACATTAAAAACAGTTTAAAGAATTCAAACACAAAACGTTGATAAACTCAACTGAGAGTTTGCATGCCCAGTACGGTGAGCACACGGAGAACCATGCAAATACCAAACTGAGCTGCTGACTTGAAAAGCTTATTTCAGCACCCACATGAAATGATAAATACATACAAAATTGTCACAATACCTGTCTTTGCGAGTGTCCTCAAAATTGTTGGTTATGGATTAAGAGAAAGTAATCAGTTGAGAATTTATATTGGATTTATTTTATTTATTTATTATCTGCCAGCTGCAATCACCAATAAAATGTTGTTTCATGTTTTTCTTCTATAAATATATAGTCATAAATATTGTTACCTCAAATATTCTTGAAATATTGTGATATAATTTTGAGGCAATATCACCCACCCCAGCTACCATTGTTCTCTGTCTACCCTCACAGGGTAAACTGAAGACATTTTGACCAACTCTTCCATGACCTACATGCACCTAAGATCTTGCATGCCCTGCAGATCGATAAGCTTGTTGCATTGTTGCCTTTTATTAAATCTTTGTCCTGTCTGGGAAGTCACGACTGACTATAATAAAAAACGCAGGGTAGATCTGTTTAGCCAAATGACATTGGTGAACTCGTGAATGCATGCATTGCATGTATCTGTGCAGAAACAAGACAGTTTGGCAGCAAGTTTTGAGCTGATAATGATGTCTCTCCGTTCCCCCCTCTTCATGACACAATTTATTGGTCTGCGATATTGGTCTATCATACAGAGGCTACACTGCAGTGCAATTCTCTCTCGTTTGCAATCCCTTTCTTAGACTCCTTTTCTTGTTAGCATGATTCACTTTGTGGCAGGTGACATCAATTTCATTTTATTGAGGCCAGCGGAATTTTTGGAACAAGGTCTTGAACCCTGCACAGAAATAAAATGTTATGTTTACTGCAGTGCTACTTCTCAAATATTAACAAGTAGATCACAGATGTAGGGATGTTCAAGGAGTAGTTCATTTGAAAAGGGAACATTCTTTGTTCTCTTCATCATTTACTCCTCCTCATACATTATTCAAAAAAGCCATTTGTGACTCTAACCACAAAACTGGTCATAAGAGTCAATTTTGTGAAATTGAGATTTATACATATGATAAAGATCATATGGCCGAGATACAGCTATTTGAAAATCTGGAATCTGAGGGTGCAAAAAATCGAAATATTGAGAAAATCGCCTTTAAAGTTGTTTAATTGAAGTTCTAAGCAATGCATATTGCTAACTAAAAATGAAGTTTTGATATTTATAGCAGGACATTTACAAAGTCATGAATATATTTAATGTTAGTTCAGATGTAAAATCCTGTCTCTTCATGTGTCCCGTCAGGCCAAATACCAGCAATAGCCATGATTGTTTTGCTGTGATTCAGTGCATTTGTTTATGAAACGCAACCAGTTTTTTTATTTCCTGGCCCAAACCATCACTTATCATGCATTCCCTGCCTCCCTCTTTATCGTCAGTAATGGTTTCACGATGACAGGCCAGAGCTGTCAAAGGACACAGCACACACCGTCCCTGAGCACATGCATCGTAAAACTATCCGCGTATCTCCACCATCTCTTTGCGTCGGTTGGCTGCAGTTTATTCTGCTGTATGCGTCTCATTGCTCT
The DNA here is from genome assembly GCF_003368295.1 of Carassius auratus. Lineage (NCBI taxonomy): Eukaryota > Metazoa > Chordata > Actinopteri > Cypriniformes > Cyprinidae > Carassius > Carassius auratus. The sequence goes on from NC_039252.1 coordinate 21,307,651, forward strand.
GATGCCGGAGGGAGGCGTTCATGGTTCCTTTGGATCTCCCGATCTGTTGTCATGATGTTATTCCTCTATCTGCCCTCCTCCTGCTTTCTTCATTTGTGTTCTGCCCGTTCACCCCTCCTCCCTCATTCACATCTCCCTTTCTCTCTCTCGTTCCATCTGTCAGAGTTCTGGAATGGATGTTTGAGAGTTTTGTGTTGCCTAGCAACTGCTGTTGCCATGGGAACATGAAGATATCCTGTGTTTGCTTGACGACCAGGAAAATGAAATTAAAGGATGAATTAAAGAAGGAAATAGATGATTTTCATTCAAACAAAGCAACAACAACAACCAAAAAAAGCCCCTAACAGATTATTCACTCATATGTTTGGATAATTACACCCATCCTCTTCCTGGCCCGAGGCTGGGAGCTCTGATTGGATGGATTGATCAATGGCCGTTAATGGTTTACGTTTCATTTTCAGCGTATTTAGATGCATGTTTGACCTTTTTGTGTAATGAGAGTGAAACATATCGATATGTGTCCTTTGCGAGTGAGTCAGACCGTCTGTGCCCAGATGTGTTTGTGTGTGAGTGAGTTCATGCGTACATGCGCATGTGTGCACTAGCATTGCATTAATTGACAGTTGTTTGATCCACCAGCCTCTGTTAATTGCTTTGGGATTTGGAGAATTAATTGGCCAGTCAATGTCATTATTTCCACCCCACTCGCCCTCTCTCTGTCCCTACACCAGGGATGCTCAAATCATGCAGCTTGAGGGACACTTTTAGAAAATGCAGAGTGACTGGGGTCAGTGAATAAAATGACTTGGTAATATTAGATTTGAAGTGTGAAGTGTCTTTTATCAACTTCATTTTTACATTCTCATTCAGTCAAAACATAATAATGTACTTGGTATGAATTCAAGGTCTTCTTGAAGTGGCAAAAATAAAGGCTGGATTGTGGAGGCGGGCCGTTTTTTGAGTTTAGACCAAAGCCAGTTTTTAAATTTGAAGGCTGTTTGTCTCTTCCCAGTGCTGTGTGGACCGCTGGGAGAGAGGCTCTAGAGATTTGGTGTTTCCAAACCTGCCTGTTTTCTTCCTGCCAAATTCTATGGCAACATTGCATAAATTTCAAGTTCGTGAAAGCTATCTATTTTAGATGTGGAGCGAAATGAGAGAGATCTTTGTTACAATGATTTTTATTCCAAATAAATGCTGAACTTTACTAAAAAATATATCTGTTTTCAGAATGTTTTCAGCATTGATAATAATTAAATGTTTCTTGAACAGTAAATCAGAATATTATAATGATTTCTGAAGGATAGTGGGATACTGAAGACTTGAGTATTGATGCTGAAAATTCAGCTTTACATCAAAGGAATAAATACAATTTTAAAATATAGGCTATTACTGTAGAGAAGAGATCTTTTAAATTGTGATAACTTTTCACAAAACGTACGTCCTAGTACACACGGTTGGTGCGAATGCAACCCTTTAAATGGTACTGGGAAATAGTTCATGCAAAATCGTCCCAGTACTTTAGTACTGTACATTTAGTTCTGTTACTAAAGTGGTGCTAAAGGCCCTCATGCTGTGTAGTTCTTTAATAATTTCGGGCTGTTTTTCTCTTTTGTCTTTCTGCCGCAGTCTCTCGTCCTCTGTCCAGTTTTGGCAGAGGGCCCTTGTGGGTTTTTACACTGTGGTCTGCCGTACACTTATTTTCCCCGGCAGACTCAGGCTGTATCTGTGCATGCATCTTTGCCCTGTAATTGCTGTTTATTTTAGTCGTGTGACATGGCTCTTTGGCTCTTTTCTTACTACCAGTTTTTCCTATCAGATCCGGCAGGTTAGATCCTGTGATACTGAACATCCTGTTGACACTTGGAGAGTTTGAATGACTGGTTTAAGAGCCACACACACAGCCGGAGATGTTTGCTGCTTTTCAAATTAAGCTTGTGACCGTCCTTGTGTGCACGGGAGTTTGCCAGTCCTGCCTGTTTGACGTTGTGAAATGACAGTTTGAGGAACGAGCCACAGCTTCCAAAAGAGCAAGCTTCTGCTCCAAGTTGCTCCACCATGGCATTCTCATTTCGCGCGGTAGATGTTTTGGCATCCAGATGAAAAAGTAATGTATTTAGAATGCCAAGTCTTAGACCAGGGAAAATGAAGTTGATATTGCATCTTTTAAATAAGCAGTAGCAACAGCAGCAGTTAGTTGTGACGTGGGCCTTTTGGATGAAAGGTTTGTGTTACATGACAGATGGCAAATAACCTGTTTGAAGACTGTCACATTAGGCAGAAAGAAAAGTTGCATAATTTTACACTTTGCACAAAATGACAGTCATCATGGAAGCCACTTCCACCACCTTGATTATTATTTTAGCAGGAAGAAAGCGGAGTTTATTTTCTGTGTGTTTACGGCTTGGAAGTGATCAGAGCTTAATGAGTGGCTACCATTTTGCTTTTTTGCACTAGCATTTTTATTAGATTAGAGAGTAACACTTTTACTATGCACATTGACTATTTAGATTTGTATTTTTATGTTTTTGAAGCTGAAGTGTATTTGTCAAATGATAATAATTGTCTTTGCATACTAAAGGAAAGCCCTGCAGAGAGTTGTGCGCTTAGCTGAGAGCATTTTAGGGTCTGCTCTCCCCTCTCTGCAGGATATCTACCTCAAACGCTGAAAAAGCAGAGCTGTTAAAATCATCAAGGACTCCATCCACCCCAGTAACCATCTTTTTACTTTGCTGCCATCTGGTAAGTGCTTCCGTAGCCTGATGGCAAAACTTAGAGACTTTCTTCCCCCAGGGCATCAGGCTCCTTAACTCAAATCCAGCCTCTTAACATCTACATGGTCCCCACTTATTATTCACTTAATCAGTAAGATAATTAATCATTCTCCACCTCACACTAACATACTGAAAGTGTCTTTACCTGTTTGCACATTCACCTCTTGCACATTCCTGCATGTCTTAATATTTAAGAGTACAGTATAATGCACATTGAACATTTTCCTCTTGTACAGTCCTGTGTATCTTAATATTTAAGACCGGTTTGGAATGACAAGGAAATGATGACCAAACTTTCATATTTGGTGAACTGTCCCTTTAGGTCTTTTGTAGATTTAAATTTTTCCAAAAAAGCCATCATTCAACTTTTTTTGGCATACGAGTGAAAACTTGTTTGGCAACAATTAATTTCAATACTTTGTCTCAGAAACTGCACTTTATCAGGGGAGAAAAGTCAGTTTCCTGCACCTTTTAAAATTTGGTCACCACTCAACACGACATGTACAACGACTATTGGTCTGATTCATCGTGTATATAGTCATGATGCTCAAGACTAGAAGGATCTGTCACGGGACTAGAACCTGAACAGAAGCTCTGGCTGCGAGCATCAAGCTCACCCTCCATTAGGTCCAGCACGAGCACGGTGTCTTTTCACTTCCCGCCTCCTTCCACAGAGTCGCTGATATTGAAACTATGCATAGGGAAGTGTTTGTGACAGAATAAGAGAAGACGAGGGCGTGTGTGAAATAGAGTCATGACAGTTTTGGCCTAAAATAAACATACACTTGTTTGCTGAGTCTGCAATGTGTTTATGCATGTGGGTGTGTGTCTTTGTGTGCTTGTGTGTGTTTAATGGGCTGTCTGATTTTCCATCTTCACCTGCCTTGTAAACATCACTAAGACACTCATGTTGTTGGCAAGGTATTGTAAAATAAAGACACATTAACTTGGCCAACTAAACTGTCCAGGAAATGGTGGTTGTTTCCCTTTGCGATGGCCCAAAGTAAACTCTAATGTAGTTCCTTGTGTTTTTGGGCTGTGCGTGGGCAGTGTGGTTAGTGTTGGCCTGTGCACTTGCATGTGTATGTGAACACTCCTCCCCTCCTCTCACGGAGGCCCACATCACGATATTGATTACATGCTTCCGGGTGTCTTGTGAAAACAACAGAATCAATTCTTTCAAACAAGTGTTGAGAAAGTCAGACCTTTATATAACTTTAGATGCATGGAATTTACACTTTCATAATTCCATAGAAATTTCTGTAGAATTAAAACACCTGTCATGCACAAACTTCTAATTGTCTCTTTGATGTTTGTTTTGCCTTTAGGCTCATTTGATAATGCTTTCAACTGCTAATGAGGGTGTAGCGCACTCAACTACTTCATGTTATCTTCATGTTACATTTTATGCATTGGCCAGATGCCATTATCTAGTTCATTGCATTCAGAGTACATTAGAAGAGTTTTTGAGCTACGGTGAAGTCATTGTGATCCTACAGCCTTTTTTTCTTTCTTTAATGGGATAGATTTATGAAAATAGTAGGGCAAGACTTGACTTTATCTGTTGTGTGTTGATTGGATTATGAAAAGTAGACATTTTAGACCTGAAGTTGTAAAGAGGATGTGAATTTTGTCTGTAGTAGTTGTTGGCTGATATTGCAGTAGTTTTGTCTAATTGTAGAAAGTCAAACCCTATAATATGCATTTGTCATTTAAAGGGGTCATATGACATTTGTAAAAAGAACATTGGCTTTCTATTCTACTTAATTCTACTTATAAGTATTAACAATCTGCTGGATTTATGAATAGTAATCAGGTTGTGTGCATTCGTTCAAACTGATTTGCTGAAATCAAAACGGGGACGATAATAGTGGAGTGCCAGCCAATGAGATTGCCGTTTGTGTATTAGTTCCACCCACTACCGGATAACCCGGCAGTTCTTAAAAATGTAAAAAATCCAAAGAATCTACAACAAAAGAATATAATTTACATGTAGCACATCAATTCTCTCTCTCTCTCTCTCTCTCTCTCTCTCGCTCTCTCTGTGCATGTGTGAGAGAAAGCGACAGCAAGTCGTGCACCATCACACTTGACTGAGAGTGAAACTGAAGCACTCAGTGTTCGCAAGTGAAAATATATGTCTACCTACAACTAACAAACTGGTGAGTAAAATCAGAGAATTTATTAGCCACTGGCTAATATTAGACATCATTTAATCACCAGATTGAAGATTTAGTATCATGAACATCATGATGGGCGATGAAATCGGCGGGGGGGTTTGGGGGTGGTATGCCCCAATTGTGAATACTTATAAGGGAAAACAAGTAACTATTCCTAACACCGTGACTACACTGGATGCGAGCTGTGTGACCTGACAAAATACTTAAGAACCACTGATCTATAATAGAGATTCATTATAGATCAGTCAATAGAACTCTGTATAATCAGTGATGTTGTCTACACTGGATGCAGCGTGGCGTGACACCACAAATCCCTGACAGTAAACTGCTGCTGAGTTCTGTTTATGATGTGTGTCTAATTTTGTGTCAGCATTTTAAATAATGCAGCTCAGCGCCACACGACAATCGTGTTGGAACGATGGCATCGTCTATCGGCCCAACCATAATTTACTCGCAATGTAGAGGGTTGACACATCTGAATATTTGGGTTGAACTGTTCTGAAACGGTGTTGTAAATGCACCTTAACCACTGATTTCTACGTGTGTCCTCTTTTTGAAAGCCAAAGAAAGTTGTTTTGCTTTCACAACAAAACACCGTGTCTCCACGACATGGCGGTGGCAGCAGCGAGAATAAAAGTTAAGCCTTCTTTCTTTACGTGAACATTTGTGCAGCTTTATGCAAATCTTCCCACATCATGACATAGATGTTGGGGGCGTGTTAGAATGAGCCATTTTAGGAGGGCATGGTTGACTCTAAACTTTTATGAAGAATATCTCTTTGGACTTGAGACTTTAGTCTTTACAACTTTACATATCTTCTCTATGCACCAAGAGCTTGTAACACTCCAAAAGGAAAAAAATGTATCGCATCATATGACCTCTTTAAACATGTTTGAATACCTATTAAATATCATATTCATTTTTGTATATTTGGGTATGTGTTATACAAATATATTTCTAAGCATTTATATTTTTACTATATTTAATGTGCAGATGGATAGATAGCTTGCTATTTATCCTTTTTGATTTAATTGTTCATTTTAACTGGTTAACCATTAACTGACCATAAAGAGTTTTGACCGATTAATACAATCAGTTAAACGGTTTATAAAGTCATTTATTTATTTTCAGTAATTTATCAAAATATTAAAAAAGGTTTGCTGCATTGTTATAATAGGCTATATATATATATATATATATATTAGGGGTGTAACGATACGCGTATTCGTATTGAACCGTTCGGTACGACGCTTTCGGTTCGGTACGCGGTACGCATTATGTATACCGAACGGTTCGTTGGAGTAATTAATTATATTTGGAAAAAAAAAAAAAAAGAGAGAGATAGAAATATAATGATATGCGTTCAACAAGGTAGCCCAATAACCCAAACAACGTAACAGGCAACGCCCCTGACACTCCCGAAGAAGAAAAAAACACCCTCTTATATGTTTATGTTAGGCTACTCAGCAGGCGCTCGCTCACTCAGTACGCGCTGAAGGCTCGTTGCAAAATAGCCAATGCGTTTAACAGACTAGAAATTAGAAGATCCTCCAATAACCAACAGGTCTGGTGTTTGGGTGCACTTTGGATTCCCTTTAAGCTATAATGGTGATGGCAAGAGAGCGCTCGGGCAGAAGCGCTCGGGCTCGCTCATGAGGCGTCTGTCTTTGCTAAGCAACAATGACGTGCTCTCTCCATGAGACGCGGAAATTTCAGCGAAGGATAAATGGATTTGCAGCTCTAAAAATCGCTTGCAGTAGCTCTGCTACTAAATTTATTTCAAAATTGCAATCCATATACAACTATGATCAGCTGATCCTTCATCTTGGCTGAGCTCTCAACGTTGTTACGGGAAAGGATGAAGCTGATTGGTTGGTTCTTGTCACATGACCCGCGGTGCGCTTGCGGCATTCTGAAAAGTTGAGATGTTTTTACATTTTGCTGTATCTAAAACGTATCGAACCGAACCGAACCGTGACATCAGTGTATCGTATCGAACCGAACCGTGAATTTTGTGAACCGTTACACCCCTAATACATATATATATATATATATATATATATACACGCACATACAAAAGAATCACCTCCTTAAAATAATCACATTTTGTTGCTTTGCAGCATGAAATGAAGGCGGACTCAGTTTTTGTTTATTCAGCTGTATTTACTCCGAGCAACTTATAAAATCAAAGTGAAAGATATAACACCAACACGTCAGAAAAATAAAATAAAACAAAACCGAATCACTGAGTTGGAAAAAAGGATCGCCACCTTGTGTCAGTGTTTAGTTGAACCAACTTTGCTTTAATTACAGCCTTCATGTCTCTACTAACTTTGCACATCTACTGCAATATTTGCTCACTCTTCTATGCAGAACTGCTGCTGAAGTTCAGTTAAATTTGATGGTGACCGTTTATGGACTTCACTGCAGTCTGTAAGTCTTTACACAGATTTTCAGTGAGGGTTAAGTCTGGTCTCTGACTAGGCCATGCAATGTCATTCACCTTTTTCTCCTTCAACCACTGCATGCTCAGTTTTGCTGTGTGCTTTTGGTCATTGTCATGTTAGAAGGTAAAATACAAAATATAAAATACATTTTATGTGTATTATACATTTAACTAAAGGATCCTGCAAGCACTTAAATTTATCCCCCTATACTCGTACTGCACAAAAAGTGGTTCAGTAACGTTGAATGTTACAGGGACTGATTATTGCAGATGCAGATCCCACTGTGTTCTGGTATATCGCCTTGCTTACAGTATCGCAACATATCATATCACAACCACTGTATCGTGGCAATACACAGCCCCTATTTTAAAGGGGGTGATTCTTTTATATACCCACTGTACATACATACATATATGAATATTAGGGGTGTAACGATACGCGTATTCGTATTGAACCGTTCGGTACGACGCTTTCGGTTCGGTACGCGGTACGCATTATGTATACCGAACGGTTCGTTGGAGTAATTAATTATATTTGGAAAAAAAAAAAAAAAGAGAGAGATAGAAATATAATGATATGCGTTCAACAAGGTAGCCCAATAACCCAAACAACGTAACAGGCAACGCCCCTGACACTCCCGAAGAAGAAAAAAACACCCTCTTATATGTTTATGTTAGGCTACTCAGCAGGCGCTCGCTCACTCAGTACGCGCTGAAGGCTCGTTGCAAAATAGCCAATGCGTTTAACAGACTAGAAATTAGAAGATCCTCCAATAACCAACAGGTCTGGTGTTTGGGTGCACTTTGGATTCCCTTTAAGCTATAATGGTGATGGCAAGAGAGCGCTCGGGCAGAAGCGCTCGGGCTCGCTCATGAGGCGTCTGTCTTTGCTAAGCAACAATGACGTGCTCTCTCCATGAGACGCGGAAATTTCAGCGAAGGATAAATGGATTTGCAGCTCTAAAAATCGCTTGCAGTAGCTCTGCTACTAAATTTATTTCAAAATTGCAATCCATATACAACTATGATCAGCTGATCCTTCATCTTGGCTGAGCTCTCAACGTTGTTACGGGAAAGGATGAAGCTGATTGGTTGGTTCTTGTCACATGACCCGCGGTGCGCTTGCGGCATTCTGAAAAGTTGAGATGTTTTTACATTTTGCTGTATCTAAAACGTATCGAACCGAACCGAACCGAACCGTGACATCAGTGTATCGTATCGAACCGAACCGTGAATTTTGTGAACCGTTACACCCCTAATATATATATATATATATATATATATGATGATGCATATGCTCTGATCTTGAATCATTACTCGCCAATCTTGGACCGTAATTGATTTAAATGCTAAGATTCAAACGATTTGCGATTTCTATAGCGATTCAATGCTTTCAAAATATATACACATTCAATGACTACAAGTACGAATTAATTGAGACCCTGAACAGTGTTCGTGAATTGTTCCTCTTATCTTTCCTTCATGCCCTCCACCATTACCTCCCGAGACTGACACAGGATTGTGCTCATGCTCCGTTCGTCTCTGACGCAGCTGATGTGTGATCTCTTCTCAGGACTCGTGGCCAGTAATACTAAAGTGAAGTAGTTTTACTTTTCTGTATTTTTTCAATGGCTCTCTGCATTTTACCTGACGCCGTCACCTGAGCAGTCGAAAGCTGTGTATTTATTGCATGGACGGAGCAGAAATATAAGTGTCTAAATCATACGCACAGTTCCATCAAATGAGAAATGTGTTTTAATAATGCTCTGATGAACTGAATGTATGAAGTTGAGATGTTTTTACATTTTGCTGTATCTAAAACGTATCGAACCGAACCGAACCGAACCGTGACATCAGTGTATCGTATCGAACCGAACCGTGAATTTTGTGAACCGTTACACCCCTAATACATATATATATATATATATATATACACGCACATACAAAAGAATCACCTCCTTAAAATAATCACATTTTGTTGCTTTGCAGCATGAAATGAAGGCGGACTCAGTTTTTGTTTATTCAGCTGTATTTACTCCGAGCAACTTATAAAATCAAAGTGAAAGATATAACACCAACACGTCAGAAAAATAAAATAAAACAAAACCGAATCACTGAGTTGGAAAAAAGGATCGCCACCTTGTGTCAGTGTTTAGTTGAACCAACTTTGCTTTAATTACAGCCTTCATGTCTCTACTAACTTTGCACATCTACTGCAATATTTGCTCACTCTTCTATGCAGAACTGCTGCTGAAGTTCAGTTAAATTTGATGGTGACCGTTTATGGACTTCACTGCAGTCTGTAAGTCTTTACACAGATTTTCAGTGAGGGTTAAGTCTGGTCTCTGACTAGGCCATGCAATGTCATTCACCTTTTTCTCCTTCAACCACTGCATGCTCAGTTTTGCTGTGTGCTTTTGGTCATTGTCATGTTAGAAGGTAAAATACAAAATATAAAATACATTTTATGTGTATTATACATTTAACTAAAGGATCCTGCAAGCACTTAAATTTATCCCCCTATACTCGTACTGCACAAAAAGTGGTTCAGTAACGTTGAATGTTACAGGGACTGATTATTGCAGATGCAGATCCCACTGTGTTCTGGTATATCGCCTTGCTTACAGTATCGCAACATATCATATCACAACCACTGTATCGTGGCAATACACAGCCCCTATTTTAAAGGGGGTGATTCTTTTATATACCCACTGTACATACATACATATATGAATATTAGGGATGTAACGATACGCGTATTCGTATTGAACCGTTCGGTACGACGCTTTCGGTTCGGTACGCGGTACGCATTATGTATACCGAACGGTTCGTTGGAGTAATTAATTATATTTGGAAAAAAAAAAAAAAAGAGAGAGATAGAAATATAATGATATGCGTTCAACAAGGTAGCCCAATAACCCAAACAACGTAACAGGCAACGCCCCTGACACTCCCGAAGAAGAAAAAAACACCCTCTTATATGTTTATGTTAGGCTACTCAGCAGGCGCTCGCTCACTCAGTACGCGCTGAAGGCTCGTTGCAAAATAGCCAATGCGTTTAACAGACTAGAAATTAGAAGATCCTCCAATAACCAACAGGTCTGGTGTTTGGGTGCACTTTGGATTCCCTTTAAGCTATAATGGTGATGGCAAGAGAGCGCTCGGGCAGAAGCGCTCGGGCTCGCTCATGAGGCGTCTGTCTTTGCTAAGCAACAATGACGTGCTCTCTCCATGAGACGCGGAAATTTCAGCGAAGGATAAATGGATTTGCAGCTCTAAAAATCGCTTGCAGTAGCTCTGCTACTAAATTTATTTCAAAATTGCAATCCATATACAACTATGATCAGCTGATCCTTCATCTTGGCTGAGCTCTCAACGTTGTTACGGGAAAGGATGAAGCTGATTGGTTGGTTCTTGTCACATGACCCGCGGTGCGCTTGCGGCATTCTGAAAAGTTGAGATGTTTTTACATTTTGCTGTATCTAAAACGTATCGAACCGAACCGAACCGTGACATCAGTGTATCGTATCGAACCGAACCGTGAATTTTGTGAACCGTTACACCCCTAATATATATATATATATATATATATATATATATATATATATATATATATATATATATATATATATATATATATATATATATATATATGATGATGCATATGCTCTGATCTTGAATCATTACTCGCCAATCTTGGACCGTAATTGATTTAAATGCTAAGATTCAAACGATTTGCGATTTCTATAGCGATTCAATGCTTTCAAAATATATACACATTCAATGACTACAAGTACGAATTAATTGAGACCCTGAACAGTGTTCGTGAATTGTTCCTCTTATCTTTCCTTCATGCCCTCCACCATTACCTCCCGAGACTGACACAGGATTGTGCTCATGCTCCGTTCGTCTCTGACGCAGCTGATGTGTGATCTCTTCTCAGGACTCGTGGCCAGTAATACTAAAGTGAAGTAGTTTTACTTTTCTGTATTTTTTCAATGGCTCTCTGCATTTTACCTGACGCCGTCACCTGAGCAGTCGAAAGCTGTGTATTTATTGCATGGACGGAGCAGAAATATAAGTGTCTAAATCATACGCACAGTTCCATCAAATGAGAAATGTGTTTTAATAATGCTCTGATGAACTGAATGTATGAAGGAAACTGTTAAAATAACCACAGCATTAACAACGACCTTGAAATAAGAGCACAAGGTTTATCTGATAATCAGATGCGTGAAAGTAGCGTTTGTTGCTATAGCAAACAGACATCTGGCGCGTTTTTTTTTTTTGAATTGAATCGAATCGCTGTCTACCCAGAGATTCGCAGGCCTATATATATAGCCTTGCTTTACTATGTTTTCTCTGCTCACAGAAGCACTGCAGGTGGGTGATGTGATATGATGACCATGTGAATCCTCATCTTCTGTTTGCTGCTTTTTTTGCATGTAAAATTAATTACCGGCAAACGAATGTTAGTATTTTTAATGGATCACAGACACTTAATCTTTATAATTTAATTAAGTTCTAATTTAAAATAATCTTGTTGGTAAACCGTTAATAATCGGTTAACGAGCGTCGGTTGTGGGTGAGGAAAAATAACTGAAATGAACAACCCTAGATTTAATGCTGCCTTTGAATCAACAATGTGGAGGAAAAACATTGCAGATTCCAGGCCTACATGTAATTATTCCCCAGCTGTATTCAGAGGGGCTGTCATTGGATTTCTACTTGATTATTGCACTGATGAGTTTGTGATTCAATGACAGTCCTCCCAGATCTCCTCTGCTTCAAGAGGAAGCACACACTGAGCTGTCCGTCAGCAGGCTAACCCCACCTGTATTTGGGCTTGAGCGAGAATCCTGCAATCTAGGTGAGAGATCGCTTTGTGCATTCGAAGCGAGATTAAGGGTAATCCATTAACTCTCTGACGTAAACCACACCAAAGGTTGGCATCCTCTTTTATTTCTATCACTCCTGCTCACTTAATCATTTCTTCTCAGAAGATAAGCATGAGGAAACCTTGAATCAGACTATTTCGTCTGCACTTTCAGTTTATGTACAGTCAACATGATGTTTATATGTGGCTGATTCAGCATTTAGAGCTGTGCTGTTAGTTTTTAAACCACTTTATACCTTCCACAAGACTTTTTTTGTCTTTGTGCTCATTTGTATGACCACTATCTGACCAGTATGTTTACACTGTGATCCATGAATGTGTTTCCATACATCTGTGTCTGTGTCACCAGCTGCAGGGTTTATTTCTTTCTGGATGGTCTATATGAGACCTTCTGACTCCACATTGCAGACAGCAGGAAAGGGAGGAAGACAAAAGATGAGTGTCCGAGAGATAAAAGAGAGGAGGAAGAGGACTGCAGGGAAGATACCGAGATGAGAAAACAATGTTTCTGAGAGGCACTTATTAGTATCGCTACAACTATTGCTTATACTACAGAGGTCTGATTGTGGTACAGACATGAAATCGTGTGGCTTTTTGTTGAGAGGTGTGTGAGCACTTTTCAAGCTGATTTAAACTTGCAAAAATGGGCAAAAAATCCCATAGACAGACACTGAAAAAGGGACTGAGTAAGAATGAAGAATCACAATAGATTACTACATCATTGTCACCGTAATGTCTATGAAGCTTCATATAATTTTAGCTGTTTGTTGTATTATTTTTAACTAAATGCTTATAAATTTGTGCACAGCCCATTTTACTTCCTTAATACAACAGATTTATGAAAACCACAGTAGTGATTGACCGATATAAATATATATATTTATTTTTATTTATTTTTTTGACTGCCGATATCTTGGAGAGCAGGGGGTCCGATAGCTGATATAAAGCCGATGTGTGTATATAAAATTATTCATATTTTAAAAACTATAAATCTTTTGACAATGGATTAAAAAATAAATGTGTAAAATAATCATACTTATACTTTAGATGGCAAAGTATTTTTCACAAATAAATAAATATTTAATAAAAATATAATTAAAAAGGAAGTAACCACTGTAACCAACAGGGCATTCAGTATTCTGGGAAATTTGTGTGCATTGGGAATCATATTTCCAAATAAAGCCAAGGTAACATTCATTTTACATTCAGCACAAATGACATATGACAGTGGGCAAATGCATAAAGTGCTGCATAATTTGAAATCACGTTTAAAGTTTAAAGCATTCATTTAACACGGGCCGACCGTCTCACAGAGAACACGTGATCATGCTGGATAAAAATGCACACATCAAATAAATGTGTATTTGCTTAATGCTGATGGCAAACAAGAAAGTATTATAATGTTTGCCTTTCTATTGTTAATAATATAAAAGCAATTGTTATAATACTTTTTGTATACATTAATATCTTTGTTTAACCGTTCTATGTGATTATTAGACTTCTATTCGTATTAGACAGAACCGTTAACAACGACAGTAAACGAGAGTGTGTGATCACTGTGTGCACTCAGGCACTGCCTTTCTCAGCGCCGTCAAAATTAAAGTCCCACCTCGAACACAACAAACAAGTAGGAAAACTTAACGGCTAGTGTCAATATTTGAATAATGCCAAATATATGCCGATATATCTCCTTGGCGAGATGTCGGCCGATCAGTAAACCGCAGGATAAGACTTGACTTTATGCATTATGAGTTGACTGGATTGCATAAAGTAGCTTTTTCAGATCTGAAGTTTGCAGTTGGTTGTGGAGAGGATGACATTGCTTACTGTGTATTATTGTATATTTAAAAAATAATCCACACACTTTACATTTTGGGAAATTATTTAAATGCTTTTTGAGTGCAAGCCCAGAGCAGAGGTCGGGCAAAACAAAAAGTTGGTTGTTGATCACGTGTTTGATTGATTGCCAGCTGATTGGTGCATCTTTACACAAAAAGGTTTTATATTTTATGTAATATATGTGACCCTTATTCACAAAACCAGTCTTAAATTGCTGGGGTATATTTTTAGCAATAGCCAAAATTACATTGTATGGGTCAAAATTATAGATTTTTATTTTATGCCAAAAATATTAGAATATAAAGATCATGTTTCATGAAGATATTTTTGTAAATTTCCTACTGTAAATATATTAAAACTTAATTTTTAAAATAAAAATGACATCAAAGCTTTTCTGAAGATTGTCAGTTCTTTTCAAAGATACATATAAAAGCTAGAGCCCGACCGATATTTCATTTTGCCGATATTATCGGCCAATATGAGCCTCTCACCAATATATCTGTATAGGCGAATATGGCGATGATATGCCTATATTTAAATTTTATTATATATATTATAACATATAATGATGATTAAAATCTTGAAATGGTGTAATAACTTGGTTTGTCCAGCAGATTGCCCTCTATTGTTTGCTACTTGTGTTCGTGAGATAATGTCATCAGTCAACACTTTCACTTCAGTGAGGAGGTCTCTTGTTCAGGCAGCTGCATTCAAGCGTTGTCTTATTCGACTGTAAGTGCCCTGCGAAGTGGACTCCACATGAAATTCCACCATGATTCCAGATCCAAGGGATCATATGCGTTGCATTTAAAGAGAATTAAAGTGCACGAGACGTGGATTTATAATGTATTTATTTACAGTGGTAGGGGAGAGCGGGGCACAGAGTAACACTTTTTGACTTTCTCAGTTTGTGCAAATCCACATGGGGTTCAGAATTTTTTTTCCACAGTAATTTTACACTTGACTTGTACAAACATGTCGCTTTGTTTCACAATTACGGTGTATACATTTTTTCTTTTACCCTCAAAAAATGAAAGTTAAATGTGACAACATGCCCCGTAGGTGGAGTGCATTGTAACATCTGAGAAGAATCTTATCTGATCGAATGAAAAAAATACATATACAAGACAAACTAAAATATTCTGTTAATAAAATAATATTTTTTTTTGGAGTTTGACAATGAACATATTTCAACCATGCTTTGGACGGGCAACATAAACGAGCTTGAAATAATATTTTCTTAACATTTAACATTGACCGTCAGTCTTTATTCACCTGTTTGTAGTTGTTTCTCATTAAAATTAAAGTAAATATTGTAAATTACATCGCTAATGTCATATCATAGCACATTGTGACACAGTGTTACTAATAATAAATAACAGATCAGAGAAAATTATGGCAGATTTGTTTTCTTTTAAATTAATAATAAAAACCGAGATGAAAATTTTTCTAAAGCCAGAATTAAAATTTTACTATGGTAAAATAAATGTTAAAACTAACCCTTTACTTTGTGGCCCGTGCTCCCTTATATTGTGTCACACTCAAGACTTATGTCTGTGTGTGAAGACAGTATTGCAAATCCGTGAATGAATTTTCCGAAGTGAAATAAACTTCAACAGAATAAAACTGAATGGAATTTAATTTAAGTTGAATTACATTACATATCTCCGTCACGTCATTATAAGTGTTTGATCACCACATTTGAGTGATCATTGCAAAAAATGTGTTTATGTATATACTGTATTATACTATATATATAACCAGTCAAATGTTTGGACACATGAATGGGAAAGTGTCCCAACATTTGACTGGTATTGTACTGTAATATACACAAAGAAAATCGGCCGATATATCAATATCTGCCTTTTGTTACTTCCTTATATCGGTATCTGCCCCAAAAAACCCATGTCGGTCGGGCACTAAAAAAAACACCCTTTTGCAGTGCTTAGCTGCCCACAGATGTGCCTGCCTATAAATCGGCCTAATTTCCAGTGCAATCGGCCAATGCAGTTTAATTTTAAAAATGCCAAAATTCGTCCCGATTAATCCATCCATCCATCATCTTCCGCTTATCCGGGGCCGGGTCGCGGGGGCAACAGTCTAAGCAGAGACGCCCAGACTTCCCTCTCCCTAGCCACTTCCTCCAGCTCTTCCGGGGGGACCCCGAGGCGTTCCCAGGCCAGCCGGGAGACATAGTCCCTCCAGCGTGTCCTAGGTCTTCCCCGGGGCCTCCTCCCGGTGAGACGTGCCTGGAACACCTCCCTGGGAAGGCGTCCAGGAGGCATCCGAAATAGATGCCCGAGCCACCTCAGCTGGCTCCTCTCGATGTGGAGGAGCAACGGCTCTACTCTGAGCTCCTCCCGAGTGACCGAGCTTCTCACCCTATCTCTAAGGGAGCGCCCAGCCACCCGACGGAGAAAGCTCATTTCGGCCGCCTGTATCCGGGATCTTGTCCTTTCGGTCATGACCCACAGCTCATGACCATAGGTGAGAGTAGGAACGTAGATTGACCGGTAAATCGAGAGCTTTGCCTTACAGCTCAGCTCCTTCTTCACCACGACAGACCGGTACAGCGACCGCATTACTGCAGAAGCTGCACCGATCCGTCTGTCAATCTCACGTTCCATCCTTCCCTCACTCGTGAACAAGACTCCAAGATACCTGAACTCCTCCACTTGAGGCAGGAACTCTCCACCAACCTGAAGTGGGCAATCCACCCTTTTCCGACTGAGAACCATGGCCTCGGACTTGGAGGTGCTGATTCTCATCCCGGCCGATTCACACTCGGCTGCAAACCGTCCCAATGCACACTGAAGGTCCTGGTCTGAGGATGCCAACACGACAACATCATCCGCAAAAAGCAGCGACGAAATCGTATGGTCCCCAAACCGGACACTCTCCGGCCCTTGGCTGCGCCTAGAAATTCTGTCCATAAAAATTATGAACAGAACCGGTGACAAAGGGCAGCCCTGCCGGAGTCCAACATGCACCGGGAACAGGTCTGACTTACTGCCGGCAATGCGAACCAAGCTCTTGCTCCGGTCGTACAGGGACCGAACAGCCCTAAGTAGGGAGCCGCCGACCCCATACTCCCGGAGCACCCTCCACAGGATGTCGCGAGGAACACGGTCGAATGCCTTCTCCAAGTCCACAAAACACATGTGGACTGGTTGGGCAAACTCCCATGAACCCTCCAGCACCCTGGAAAGGGTATAGAGCTGGTCCAGTGTTCCACGACCGGGACGAAAACCACACTGTTCCTCCTGGATCCGAGGTTCCACTATCGGCCGAATTCTCCTCTCCAGTACCCTGGCATAGACTTTCCCAGGGAGGCTGAGAAGTGTGATCCCCCTATAGTTGGAACACACTCTCCGGTCCCCCTTCTTGAAAAGAATTAATCAATATAACTTTAATACTTTATTTAAAAAGAATAGGTGTAGAATTTGTTGTAACTGCCCTGCAGCACCATGTTTGTGGTGTTTATTTTTTTGCTTTTAATCTCCCAAAGATAATTCCGTTGTGATCCAATTAACGCCAGCATTACCCTCCTATTTTAACAGCAGTAATCAGCTCGCACTAATGCTGCAGGAATCAGAAGCAGCCCCACTTGCTGGAATAGTCACACCAAGCTACTAGAACAGCTTTTCTTCCTCCCTTCATCCTTTAATCAGCTCCATTTACATCACTTGTGGAGACCATATCTCTCCTTGACACCCTTGAATTGCATTTCATCCAGTGACTTTTGCTCTCTGTTTGTCCGTGCGTCCGCCCGATCAAGTGCCAAGATGTGCAGCCGAGGTCTGTCCCTTCTGCTCATGATGGTGGCCCATTATTGTTGCTATGGGAACAGTCTCAACTTTGCTGTCTGTGCTGATTTTCTCACTCTGCGCTTTGTCAAAAAGCAAACAAATTGAAGATGAGAAAGGAAGTGCTGTAGCTGGTGGGATCTAGAGTAATGAAAGATCAAGGTGGCTGTCTGATAGAGGATTTTCTGAAATAGGAGAGTGGTGTCTGTGCTGTGATTTAAGGATAATCTTCTCAACGGTAACTAATCCGTGGTCCACTGGTTAGGTTGTTATCTCTCACAGATGCAGGTTTGTGTCATATTTCATCCAAAAGAGGATAAAGTTAAATATTTTTACATAAAACCCTTTTTATTATGTCATTATTTTCACAATAAGTCAACATGGAATGTGTCTTCACAAGGATGAATGCATGTTTACATTTGAATTTTCATAAAATAAATATATTGCTTGTGGTCTTTCTTGTATTTACTTCACCACTTGATATTGATTTGATTATGAAAATGCTGCTTTTTTAGAACAGCTTCTCTCTGCAAAGCAAATCATATTATATTTGTTCATGGTGGTACAGCTGCTGTCTGAGCAGTCTCTCTCTTTTTTTTTTTTTTGCTCTGGTTATACTTTTGTTAACATTTGCATAAAGATAACTATGACAGGCATCAATATAGCTGCTGTTTTTCTGTTTATATATATATATACAATACATTTTTCTTGTATTGTGCATGCTAAAAAGGTCAAGTTGTTCTGTTTCGTACCTTATCTAACTGTTCTTTCCTCCCTCTGTTGTCCAGGTTTCCTCTTGTTCAAGGATTTCTGTATGAACGAGATCGACGAGGCCCTTCCGCAGCTAAAGTTTTATGAGGAGGTAAAATTGGTTTAAATCTATATATTCCTTTCATTGCTTACACGACAGTCTTTGTGGCATTTGTGTGGGTTTTGTGCTGAATAGTTTTCAAGTTGTGTGTCTGACCTGACCTGTCCTCATTCTGGTAGTGAACTGAAATGAGATCACTCAGTTGTGAAGTTTTGTTCCCTTTTTGTTGACCTAAACAACACCATGTGTCCTATTAAAGAGTGTGGGGTTGTGTCTGAGATGTTCATAATCTTGTTTTGTCCTCTTCAGATTAAAGAGTATGAGAAGTTGGATTCAGAAGAAGAGAGGCTAACTCGCAGTCGACAGATTTATGACGTGTACATTATGAAGGAGCTTCTGTCATGTTCACATGTAAGAAAACATTTGGCAGAATAAAATTATCACTAGCAGTCATTTCACATGCATACAGAAAAGAGCTGCATTATTAAGCAATCCTAAAGATTGTCTTTGCTGATTCTGCATTCAACAACTATTAAAACGTGTCACTAACAGCATGCTATTGAGATCTTTTCTTGTTTTTCTATTTTTGTGTATTAACCATTTAAATTGGATCAATAAATGACCTTGCAAAAATAAAAGACAAATATAATAATACAATCAGAATAAATAGTATTGTAATATCCGTATATAAAAAAATAATATTTATGATATTATTTGTTGGTAAACAATTTTATTTATATATTATACATTTATATATATAGATTTTTATATTTGTATTTATTTACATTCTCTCTCTCTCTCTCTCTCTCTCTCTCTCTCTCTCTCTCTCTCTCTCTCTCTCTCTCTCTCTCTATATATATATATATATATATATATATATATATACACATACACACACACACACACACACACACACGAAGGGGTGGGGGAAAATGTGATTCTTAGATGCATCACCATGTGGATGTGGACGATTCTGAATCCATTCACAAATGTCAAAAATCGATTTTCTATTTCTTAATGTTAATTAATTAAGGTGATGTTTATGGAATGCAAAAGGCAGAACTCTAACTAGCGTATGGAAGAACTTTGGCTTCTAAGAATTTTAAGGGGAAAGACCCTGAACAAGAGCCACACTATTCAAGTTGTAAAAGAAACCATATTACAGAATATCTGAATTAATTTCTACAAATTACTGAATTAGTTTATTTTCCCGTTGGTTCTTTGTAACCTAGTTGTTAGCCTGCCAAATCACTTGCATTAGTTTTATTAATAAAAGATCTTGGAAATAAATTCATTATGGATTTTTCCAGATACTTTAATAGTCAGACAGTGAGAAAGAAGAAAATATGTATTAAAACAAAAGATGCCTAGTGATATTTTTTAATTAATACTATTTAAAAATAATTTTTTAAATATATATTTTTTGTAATATAAAAATATAAGGGGAAGATATGGGGAATGGGGTTCTATAATGCTGCTAGCTGGAGGGACTATGGTTCTTATTGTCCATTGAAGATCCGGAGACTCCATTCGGATGTTTCTGTTGAGAAAACAAGAGTCCCATTAGCCTCTGTCAGTCTCTAGACATAGCTTTTCAGAAACAGGAAGCCTGAATGAACCAACACAATGGCCTTTAGGACACTCAAGGCCTGTGCGATTATGTCACAGTGTTTTATTTTGTGATAACCGGGAATGCTTAGGAGGCTAATGTCAAACTTGACGTTTATTCAGGGGGAACCGTTCTTGTTGTTTTAGTGTTTTGACCTGTCACTTAATCTACCTTCCGTTCTCACAGCCCTTCTCTAAGAATGCAGTAGACCATGTCCAGACTCACCTAGCAAAGAAACAAGTTCCTCCAAATCTCTTTCAGGTAAGTCCCCCAACACAAAATAAAATCGAACCAATTTTTTAGGAAGTAAAGTGTTTTCTCAACAGAACCTGATGCATTTGTTTGCTTTGCTTTTTCCAGCCATACATAGTTGAGATCTGTGACAGTCTTCGAGGAAAGATCTTTGAGAAGTTCATTGAAAGGTGACACAGACGGCTACAACAAAAAAAAAGAAAAAAAACACTTACCTTTCCCTTTTTTTTGTTGCATGAGAATGATTTAACATCTGAAAACCTTTCGCTTCATTCTATAGTGACAAGTTCACACGTTTTTGCCAGTGGAAGAATGTAGAGCTCAACATCCATGTGGGTTTTTTCTTACATTTGGTGCTTTTTATTTCCCTTTAAGTTGTTGTTCTTTTATAAACTTGTTCTCTTTAATATTGCTCTTGATTTTGCACATAGTTGACGATGAATGACTTCAGTGTGCATCGGATCATCGGCAGAGGGGGGTTCGGAGAGGTTTACGGATGCAGGAAAGCAGACACAGGGAAAATGTAAGTGCTGTTTTAATAATCAAACCAAAAAGAAGCCAAATTTGGGTTTGCATAAAAGCATCTGCTCATTTACGGTGTGTGTCTCAGGTATGCCATGAAGTGTTTGGATAAAAAGCGAATCAAAATGAAGCAGGGAGAAACGCTGGCGCTCAATGAGAGAATCATGCTGTCGTTGGTTAGCACCGGGGTGAGTGACACATACAAACTCAGACCACACACTAACTTCCCTTTCACATTAGTTTGACCCTGTCTATCTCTCTCTCTCTCTCTCTCTGCAGGACTGTCCTTTCATAGTGTGTATGACGTATGCCTTCCACACTCCTGATAAGCTGTGTTTCATCCTGGACTTGATGAATGGTAAAGGCAGCCTTTATCTCTTTGGCCTGCTATAGGCTTGTTCACACAACGTGATTACACATTACAAAAATATAAGGCATTTTTGTTTAATGCCTAATGCTAAAACCTCAAATACATACTTTTTTGCCACCCAAAAGAACAAAAAGAAATTGGACTCTTGTCATATCATTCAAATACTATATTCATTTGTTTTCATATTTTAAAGTAGATTTTCGCTGTAATTTTAGTTATTTATTTAAGTTTTTTTAAGTATAGTTGATTTAGTATAATTTTTAGTATGTATTCATCATTATTTATTAGTTTATTTAGCTTTAAATAAAAATGAGAAATATTGCCTTGGCAACTTACTGAAATAAAATGGGTTTTTAAACAAAATTATTCTATTTCAGTTAACATTTATTTCATTTAATGAAAATGTTTATGGTTTTAGTTAACAATATTAACCCTGGTTCCCAGCTCATAGATTTCAGTGGTTTTGCTTTAAATGCATGAGCATATTTTTGTGCTGAAAGTTTGAACTGAATATGTGAAATACCATGAAGTGTATGAACTGAAGTCTGAACATCATGAGCATCCTCAAATCTTACAGATCGAAAGTCAACACCTCCCAGTGTGAGATTGTAGATGCCCATTTAGAGCTATAATTTTGGCCTTCCTATATAACTTAATGTCAGCTTTAATATGGGGCGGAGCTTCCTTTTCAGACACTCACACTTCCTATATCTGCGCTGCAGTGTGGGCCACTTCTCTGAACATCCTTCTGGGCTTGTGAAACAAGTCGCATCACTTACACAGGTCTTCAGAAACAGAGGAACATGCTCTACAAAAGCATTTGGACACTAATGAGTCCATTAATAATAAGCCTTGCTACATATCATTATTATAAACATTTTCCAATAAATGTCCAGTGTTGAAGTGGCTGTTCATGTGACGTCTCTCCATTGAATTACTCTTCCAGGGTAGACTAGAAAATCCTTAATTGACCTATTATTTGTAACATAATTAGAGAAGATACGTTAGAAAAATTAAATATAAATGTCATTGCTCAAAAAAAAAAAAAAGCTGGCAATTTCTTTAAATTCAAAATGTGAATGTAATCATCAGGGTGCTCTACATAAACGCTGGGGATTTCAGGGATTTCTTCAGTATCTTTCATTTCTTTATTGTATGAAATTTTATTTTTAATTATTATATATATTTTTTTACATGGTTTTTTTTCTGTATTTTACTTTTTTTTTTTTTTTTATTCTCATACCTGTGAATGAAATAGTGGTAACACTTTACAATGTAATTTGTTAGCATTAGTTAATGTATTAGATAACATGACTGAACAATAATAAATAGTGCAATAAATATATTGTTCAATCTAATTATTAACAAATACAGTTGTTCATTGTTCGTTAGTTCATAGTTCTCAGTGTTTAGATTTTTTCCAGATTTTCAAGTAGTTGTATCTCGGCCAAATATTTTCTGAACCTAATAAACCATACAGCAATGGAAAGCTTATTTATTTAGATTTCAGATGATGTATGAATCTCAAGTTTGAACAATTGATTCTTAAGACAGAAAGACAAAAAAGGAGGTTTTGTGTTCAAGGGTCACACATTTTTTAAAGTGTTGTTCATTCTTAGTTCATGTTAACTAATGATCCTTATTGTAAAGTGTTAACGAAATAGTAATGAAGTTACAAGGTTTCTAAATCACCGATTCATGAGATTTATTGTGATTATATTCTATTGACAGCTCGTTTACATTTATAACAGTATGTAATTGTTTGTAATTGTGTTTTGCAGGTGGAGACCTTCACTATCACCTGTCTCAGCATGGCGTCTTCAGCGAGAAAGATATGCGATTTTATGCAGCTGAGATCATACTGGGCCTCGAACACATGCACAATCGATTCGTTGTCTACAGAGACCTCAAGGTAAGGTCATCTCCATCCCAGTTGTTACTTTTTCACAGAGAAAGAATCGTTTGTACCGTTCTCTGTCACTGCAAAGCCTGTTGATCTGTGCTTGCGATTCCCTGTTGCAGCTGAAAAGGGAAAATGAAATGTTCCATTGAGTTTGTGTATTTTGTAACGTAAGCTTGTATCTGTTCTGCATTGTCGTCTGAGGTTATTTTTTATTAAGTTTGGCTGAGCCGTCTGTCTTGGCAGCCTGTTTATTGTCTTTAAACGGAAAACTACGTCAGATGATGGAGCGAGTGGAGGTTAACCTACAGTCCCACACGTAGAGTGTAGCCCTCCATTCAGATGACCACAAATATCACGTACTTTATCAACCCTCCATGTGGAAGCAGCAGGAGTGCAGCTATGCGATCACTGTGAATTATGCAATTTTAAGTGAGATGTTTGGGCTTCACGCTGCCAGATTGCTGAGAATATGCAGGATCTTCCCTGGCAAGCTCCTGAAATGGGACACTGCACAAGCGAGTGGGGTGCATTCGGTGAACGAACGATCCTGTTGTTTTTCCAAAGTACCACTGCTGTGCGTGTAGAAGAAAAACTTGTCCCTCTGAGCAACGTTGCTGAGAGCCATAATACATGGCAAGATTTTCAATGCAGTATGTCTCTTAAAGGGATAGTTCATCCAGAAATGAAATTCGTCAGTTAACTTGGTCCTCATCTTGTTTGCTCCATTTTTTTTTTTTTTAAACCTGAAACATTGAAAGAGAAGGTTTTTAATAGTCTTTACACAGGTGTTTTTAGGCACTGGTAGTTTAAAGCTCATAGAAAATCTCATTGCTCAAAATCTAATGTTAGACATTGTTTAATTAACTTTGTATTTGTAATTTAGTTCTATTTTCCTTATCTATGCTTGAATTGTTTCATATTTTATTGCTGGCAGTAGGGCTGGGCGATATATCTAAAGATATGATCATGCACATTTAGTCAGTAAATCTAGTTCCAGGATTAGCGCTAAATCGCCGTCACCTGCTTTCAAATGGAGCGGCACTTAACAGACAGAACCATAGTTAGCTGACAAGCTACGCAATATCCTGTTCATTATCGAAGCGATTCATCTGCGATAATGAACGCGATTTTGCATTGCTTGTAGGGCTGGCATTGTTAATGTGTTAACATATGTCATTAATTTTGCAATCCTTAATGCGTTAAAATAAACACAGATAACAAATTACTGAAGCACTATTTCTATTCCAGCCCTTTAATCCAATTTTGCTTCTCTTCTTGCGATCAGATCATTTTAAGATGCTAAACTCCAGGAAAGTTTTCAGTCCAATGATCCAGGAAGCGAATGTGTTAAAACTATTAACGTATTTTTCGGACTGTAAGTCGCACCGGAGTATAAGTCACATCAGTCCAAAAATATGTCATGATGAGGAAAAAAAACATACAAGTCGCACTGGACTATAAGTCACATTTATTTAGAACCAAGAACCAAGAGAAAACATTTTTGTCTACAGCCACGCTCTGTGTTTTCAGTAATAGACTACAGGAGCACTGAGCAGCATAGAGCGCCCTCTCGCGGCTAGAGACAATATTGTTTTCTCTTGGTTCATTTCTCTTGGTTCATGTCAAATTAATTTTGATAAATAAGTCGGACCTGACTATAAGTCGCAGCACCAGCCAAACTATGACTAAAAAAGTGTGACTTATAGTCCGGAAAACACGGTAGTCCAAACAGCACTAATATAAAGGAAACCAGGCTCATTACATCAGAGATTGCAGAGTGCTTTCATATTCTGTGATAGTTGCTGAAGAGCGCGAGCCCTCACATTGCACTGTGTCAAGTAAAGACTGAACGGATTGTCATCAGACCCCACTGCTGTTTGTGTGTATGTGTGTGTGTGTGCGTGTATATAATTTCTTTTATAATATTTTTATTTATTTTATTTATTTTTGTATAGAGAGTCAGAATCCCTGAACATTGAGTATCAAAAATATTCTCATTGGCTATTATTGTGTGACGCTGTGCGATTTAAATGCTTTCTGCTTTTATGTTCTGTGTAAAGTGTCAAATATTTTTTTTCCTGGTCAATTTTAGCTTTTTGCGTAAAGGTTTTACACTTGCTGTTTTTCTACATTAAATGTACTCCATTTAATCACTGTTTTTGTAGATGTTGCTTACAAAAGGACAGTCTGTTCTTTATCAGGCTCTTAAATGGATGTTTTTTGACTGTTAGATGATGTCTTAATCTCCACATCACTTTCTGTTCCTCACAGCCTGCAAATATCCTCTTAGACGAACATGGACATGTTCGCATTTCTGACCTGGGCCTGGCCTGCGATTTCTCCAAAAAGAAGCCTCACGCCAGCGTGTAAGTTCCTCTTCACAAGGCTTCAAAACCTTATCTTTTATTAGTGCAAAATAAAAGTGTCTCTTGTTTGGGGAAGGTGTGGTTGCCTCTGTTCTCTGACGATGTTTCTTTGAGCATACACAAGCTCTTTGTTGTTTCATACTCAAGCATATTGCACCAGGGTTTTTTTTTTTTGCAGTCAGTTATGGAATCTTATACCACAGTCTAATCTGCTTTCTCTATGTGCATGTATACAAATGCTTTTACCAACAAATTTCATATAAGCAGTCACATTATACATCCAAACAGTGTTTGCGCTCAGATTTTCACATACATTGTTTTGGCTATGGTGTATTTTCAGTGTCCTTTCATCTGAATTGTTGTAATGAATCTCTCTAGTTTTCAATTATATATATATATTTTTTTAGAAACATTTCCCATTTGAAGGGGACAATTAAGTATTTTTTAATAACCTCAGTGTACACTACCATTCAGAAGTTAATTTGATCAAATATACAGTAAAACATTAATATTGCGAAATATTGTTTACAATTTAAATGAACTAGTATTTAATATGTATTAAAAAATACTTAATTCCTATGATGAAAAAACTGAATTGTAAGTGTCACATCCTTCAGAAATAATTCTAATATGCTGATTAGATGTAGCAGAAATGTTTTTCCTTTTTTTCACCAGAGTTCTTTGAATAGAACAAGGATTTTTTGAAAATAGGATTTTTGTAACATTATAAATAGCTTTCCTATTTTATCAATTGTCCCTGCTGAAAAGGAAACATTTTCTTTCAAAAAAGTTATCTTGCTGTCCCCAGACTTTTGAATGGTGGTGTAATATGCAGACAAACCTGCACTAAAAGCAAGTTGTGGATATGACATCATAGCCCTGACAATTTTAACATGATAGTTTAGATGTCAGCACCAATTCAGTGCTCATTTCACATTCAAAGGGCCTGGACAGTTGTATTTATGAAATGTTCTCTCTTAAATATAGGCCGTGCTATCTTAAAAGCACAGTAGCGAAAACATCCTGGTAAATGCAAAGGTCAGAGAGAGAATGGAAAAGCTTTTGTGTGTAATGTAGCAGTTCTTTGACTGTTTGTGTTATGTATGAGAATGAGCTTTGTTGTGTTTACAGTCAGTGTGTGCTCTGCCTGGGGGGTATGTGTACACTTTGAATTTAATGTGCATTAATTGCTGTTTGCAGAGGTACCCATGGCTACATGGCACCTGAGGTTCTGCAGAAAGGAACAGCGTATGACAGCAGTGCCGACTGGTTCTCTCTGGGCTGCATGCTGTTCAAACTCTTGCGAGGGTAAGACCGCCCTCTGCAGCAGCATCCTCATGAATTCTTTATCTTTCTCTCTCTTTTAGTCTCTGTCTGTGTTTCTCACCTGTTTGATGTGGAGTGTAAAGTTTAAATGTCAGGGGTTTGGAAGTAGGAGGTCAGGAGCAGACATCATAGAGAAGAAAGACACAGAGAGTGGGGGCGGAGACCACTGAAACAGTTGCTAGGTAGAGAGTGGGGAGGGGGTGTAATGGGGGAGGAGTCTGGGGCATGTAAGTGTCATACGCACTTCAAAGCAGAATGGAAGCGGGTCAAAACAGGCCTGGAAACACACTCTATTTCTCTATTTTATCTAACTTTACAAAACAAAAAACATGACTTCTATATGTATTCTATATACTCGATGTACATATATTTATTTATCGTTATATATAAATGAATTATCTGATTTTATAAATTATATTAAATTATATTTTTATATAATTTATATGTGATTTTAGTGATAATTTAATTATAAATATCACGTCAGTCTTTTCAATCATTATCATTTTAATTTATATCTACATTTGTATATGCAATGTATGGTGATTTATTTTATTTTATACCATGGTTTGTTTGAATACTGGATCTTGATTGGCTGGCAGGTGTGCATTAAAATCCTTTAACCTTTTGAGCAGTACGGTCCCACACATGGGATTCTTATTTCCGTGCCCCTGGGAGTATGGTCCCACATATGGGATTTAGAACATTCGGTGAAGTCGCGTAACTGTCAAATACAAACTGCGTTTTCGCGCAGTGAGCCAGAGACAGACGTGCACTGCTCTTGTCATATTTTCACAACTATGCAGTGTTCTTAATCACATAATGCATATTTTAGGTTTCAGACATTTAAATAGCCATAAATACTAGTAAAACAATACATTTAGAGTTTGAAAAATACACGTATATGTCTATGGAAGCAACAATAACAATCCATTCAAATTTAATTTGCTTTATTCATATCAGATAGAAATAGTGTAAGTAACTATAAAATTTACTCTATTCACCACCCAGTTCATCCGCTACTTATTACTTTGTGTTCTGGGAGAGATCGATGAATTCACGTGCTGTAAATCCGACTGACAGGACTTTCTGAACTGCAGCGCGAAAAAACATGGTGGTGCCCGTCTCACATTACAGATCATGATCAAGATCATTTAGTTAGGTTTTTAAACGACAAAATGCACTAATTTACACACATTTATGAATCAGAATATCAGATTGTTCATGACATGGTATGCAAGTTTGTTAATATTTTAAATAAAAAAAGGAAAAACTAAAAAGTGATTCATCTGCCATTCAGTGTTGTTGTAGACGCGGTGTGTCATGTGACAAGCCTGACGCATCGTCATGGAAACAGTAAGAGGAACATTCTAAAATAACAGTCATCTAAAAAGAACTCACTCTGGGGGACCGCTATAATATTTTAAACTCACCACTGAAAAGGTTAATGCACAGGTAGTTCCAAGTCAGTTTAATCACTGTTCTATATTAATGCCCTGCTTTAATTGATGCACACACACACACACACACAGAAAATTGTCAGCGCTTCACCATGACTTTTATTTAACAAATAGCCTAGATACTACATAGCTACATTATATTCCTCAGCAACAAGGTGGTAAAATCACTGTGATTGTGTAACACACAACTGTCTCTCTCTCAAACGATCAATTGATAATTCATTCAAATAAATTCATTCAAATAAATGTGATCTTGTCGCACTGTTTCATCTCTGTTTCTGATTTGAAGCAGGCAGAATGCTAGTGCTAATGAGCTGTAACTGATAACAATGATCATAATTTTTACCCAGCCGCTGAAATGTTGCACTGCAAACATTAACAGCTTTAACTTGTCAGTGCTGGCAAATGATGAAGGTATAAGTGGGATAATGCACGGCTAGTATTTTTTTGCATCGGGTGGTACTTGGTCTCAACGTCGTGCATTAAAATTGGTTAATGCACAGCTAGCCATGCATTAACCCTTACATAAATGTGTGTGTAAAAATAAATTATTTTTAATGATTATTTTATTTTCAGTTGTTTTAATTTAACCAAATGAAATTTAATTATATTAAAGTTTTCAGTTAGCTGCCAATGCACCATTTCAATGAATTTTTATTTTTATTTTTAGGTAACAATAAAACTGGTAGTTAGCCTTTCAATGGATGCTGTTCCATCTCAATTGTTGCTTTACACCAAAACAATAAGACCGTAAAATGTGACCATGTTGTAAATAAACAAGTTTCCCATTCATGTATGGTGTGTTAGAATGGGACAATATTTGGAATGGATTTGAAAATATATGAATATGTAAAAATACTATTTGAAAATCTGGAATCAGAGAGTGCAAAATATGGAGAAAATTGCCTTTAAAGTTGTCCAAATTAAGTCCTTAGCAATGCATATTACTAAGCAAAAAATAAGTTTTGATATATTTACTGTAGGAAATATATTTTACAAATTAATGGAACATGATCTTTATTCAATATCCTAATGATTTTTTCCATAAAAGAAAAATCGACCATTTTGACCCATACAATATATTGTAGACTGTTTCTACAAATATACCTCAGTGACTGGTTTTGTGCTCCAGGGTCACATATGCTTGTGTCTCACAATCAGCGACTCAGATTGAAACTTTTTGGAACTCTCATGGAAACCCCCGTCCCGCGTCACCACGTCACTGCTAAATCACTGTGTGTACTCTCTATGACGTTGCGAGGCTAAGCCTTGTGTGTTCAGTTACTTGAACTCTGTTTCTTCTCTTCTTGCAGGCACAGTCCATTCAGGCAGCACAAGACCAAAGACAAACATGAGATTGACCGCATGACCCTAACCATGGTGAGAAACCAAAGCGCCGTCTTTCTCTGTTGGTTGTCTTTATGTACCTTCATACATAATTATGTGCATATGAGAGCTCTGATTTAAGTTTCTTGGTGTAGCCTGAAAAATCCCTTCAAAAACTACCTAGAGGATCTTAGCAACCACTCAGTTCTTAGTTATAGCTTTAAAGACTTCAATTGAATCTTATCTACAAATGCTGTAGCCTACCAGTTCAATATGGAAAGAGCTCACTTATGCTGATTAACAGATAGTGCTGTGAAACAGGAGATGGATAAATGAGCCACAGCTTTCCATGGAAGTGAAGAGGGAACATTTCATCACAGCAGCACCTGTGCATTTACACCCACTGTTTAGCAAGGGAATGCTAATGGAGAGAAATTTGCATCCACACTTTGCATTTACTGTCCTCCTCTCAAACATCACAGTAATTTAGTCCTCATCGAGCTGCCATGCTCTTGACTGTTGTACAGTCACTAGAAAGGAAGTCACTTGTTTTTAATGCGGATTTTGTGGTTTCCCTTCAAAATTAAGACACAGCTGAGCTGCTACTTGGGTGTCAATGATCTCAAGGCGAAATTGTGCTACTTTGAGACATCTTGTTTTGATTCAAAGGAAAAGCGGCCCCAGTCCAAAAATACATTGTGCAGTTTAGCGGATGAAGTCAATGCAAATGTCTGTTATGAATGCATTTTTTATTCTCAGCAGAGACGTTAAACAGTTTTCCTCTGACAGGCAAGATGATCGTGTTTTGTTTACAAACTGGAACACAAAGATCATAGGCCAAGTCTGACAGTGTTCAGAGGACATTTTTCATAATTTACAAAAGTAAATCTTTTTTTATGTTTTATCCTGGTGAAATAAAAGCTGTTCAGTGGATGCAAAGCAATTTTGACACAATCATTTAGCTATTAAGGTTTGTTTTTGGATGCCGATCAGACTGAACTAAGATAGGACTGTAAAACTCAATCATGACTCCACAGAGGTTCATTGGTTTAGAGTTTAGAGTTAAGGTTTTTTTAAAAGTTCACCAAGGCTGCATTTATTTCATCAGAAATGCAGTAAAAATAATAATATTGTGAATATTATTATGAAAGATTTAAAATAACTATTGTCTGTTTGAATTTATTTTAAAATGTTATTTTATTCCTGTGATGCAAAGCTGCATTTTCAGCACAATTACTTCAGTCTTCAGTGTCACATGATCCTTGAGGAGTCACTCTTATATGTTAAATTTGGTGCTTAATTTAATTTAATATCATCAATGATTTTCAGGGTTTTCTGATGAATGAAGAGTTCAAAAGAACAGCATTTTTTTAAAACTGTAATGTTTTATAATAGTTTACATGCATTTACTGTCGCTTTTGATCAGTTTAAGGTGTCCTTTTTGTATATACATATAAAAAAAAAATCTTACTAACCTCAAATTTGGAACAGTATACTGTATACAGTGGCACGTTTGAAACAGGTGGGAAAAAACCCATAGACTTTGCATTGAATGAGGAAGTACATACCAAAATATAGTTGAGACTTGAAGCTGGACTCTTGACTCAAACAGACTCGCAAGAACAGCAACACGCTACCACTAAAACCTTAGCCTCTATAACGCAATGCCCTGTTATTAGTTCAGTGTTATGATGAATGTACCTGACAGCCTGAACTGAGTGAAGTTTATTGTCTGCATTAACTTTGACTCTGGTGAACGTTGACCTTGATTTGAATGTGCGGTTGGCACTGCCTATTACATAAGAGAATTGTTTTGGTTGTCCTCACATTCATTTGTATGATTGTGAGGATTTTTAAACACCGCTAAGCACTCTGCACTGTTAATGCTCTGTTGATCTAGACGGCTACTGGAACGTTTGCTGTTCCTGCATATTTGCATTTTCCTAATGAATGTTCAGTTTGACTGATGAGGAAAGCTAATTAAACAAAAGCAAACATCACGTGAAAGTCAAACACCAGCTGACATGGAATAAAGTCATGTTTAACGGGATGTTAGTCAAGTTCATGAGCCGCTTCCTGTTCCTTTTCTCTCATCAGAATGTGGAGTTGCCTGACTCCTTCACACCTGAGCTCAAGTCCCTCTTGGAAGGACTCTTGCAGCGAGACGTCGCCAAAAGATTGGGGTGTCTAGGACAGGGGTAAGTCGAAATCCCTTCCATCAAGATTAGACAGCTGTAATACTTATCAGATGTGTATTTGATTTGTAGTGAGCTATCCAAATGAGAAAACATTTTTTTGATGCTGCTTGTCCAAATGAAGGGACGGTCTCAAATCTTTTAGACTTATAAAAGACAGAAGGGCATGCTGGGAATTATATGCAGCTCGTTCTGAATTGCTGACACCTGCTGGTCAAAAGTGGTGATGGTTGATATACATCCTATTTTTCCTGCATACACACAGTATACTCATGCAAAGCAATTTATAGCTATACTTATGTAGCTGATCTCAATTTTATTTAATTTTTTGTTGCAAATGAAATACATTATCTGCCAGCTCTTTACATACAGTTTCATATACAATATAAATGTCAAACTTTATCTGCTTACACACAATATACTCATGTAATGTAATATGTACTGTCTAGCGAATTTCAAATGTGCAATTGTTTATATCATTGCAGCAGGCAAATTATATAACTGTCCAGCTCTAATCTGCTAAATGCAACTATAAGACATGCAAATGTTTCGATTTTAGAAATATAAACATTATCGTTTTCTGTAAAGCTGTGGTGAAACAATGTGTTGTGTGAAAAGTTCTTTACAGATGTATTTGATTTGAATGTGATCTCTTTTATGCTCTGTAGGGCATCAGAGGTTAAGGAGCACGTGTTCTTCAAGGGAATCGATTGGCAGCAGGTCTATCTTCAGAAGGTGAGACCTTCGACTTTGTTTTCGGCATCAGTCCTGCTGGAGTACTCCTTTCAGACACTGACAGAATAAGAGGTTTTGTGCTTTAATAGGAATGAATTTAGATGAACATCATCACGGAGAGTGTGTTAGAGAGCTGACAGTGGCTGTTGGCATACTAAAATCCTCTCTAGGAAGACTCTTAATTTCATCCCTTTACAGCACCAGTGGAACTGGCATCAAAGCACCGCGCCAAGCCTTCAATGATACATTTTCATAAGACCATTACTGCCAGACCTCAAATCACTTTCTGTGAGCAGTGTTCCCGTTAGAGTGCACAATCTGTGGATCTCTGTGTTATGAGGATTATAATAGTTTTCTGAAATAAGTGCAACAGTCAGGTTCTACAAGTAAAAGCTCCATTCATTTTATGCATAGGACAACTGAATTTAAATAATAACTTATAAACCTTACTGTAAGTTTAGAGATTGTAATTCAGTGGTGTATGCATCCATTCACATTAATATTACCCATGTTGCTGTACTGAAAATTTCACCAATCAGAAAGTAACAGATCGCTCCAAAAGATCTTCCCAGGAATCCTCATGTAATCGTAATTGAGTCAGATTCGTTATGCTGTTATACACTGTATATAATCAACATTTTTAAATGATTTGTTTATAATCCTCCATCATTTTGCAAGATGAACTAGTTGATTTTGAAAATGTTGTTTTGAGTTTGTGTGATATTAATTCTCTGCATCTTTTGTTTGGTTGCAGTACCCTCCACCCCTCATTCCCCCCAGAGGAGAAGTCAACGCTGCAGACGCCTTTGACATCGGCTCCTTCGATGAGGAGGACACCAAGGGAATTAAGGTAAAAACCAGTAACTGTGGGACTGAACTTTTTACTGTGAGCATGAATGCTAGCATGAACTCTGGTCTACTTTATCTCTACACTTAGACCAGATGAGACTGTCTGAATTGAAAGTAGTCGTAATTTCTGTCCCTCTCCGTTTCAGCTTCTTGACAGTGATCAGGAGCTCTATAAGAACTTTCCTCTGGTGATCTCGGAGCGCTGGCAGCAGGAGGTGGCCGAGACGGTGTATGAAGCCGTCAATAGCGACACGGATAAGAACGAGGCACGCAAGCGGGCCAAAAACAAGCAGCAGGGCCAAGAAGAGGGTGAGACACAGCACATAAATTTTATTATATTAATTGTTTTCTGCACATTTCCCCCAAATTCACATTAATGTATGATGGCTTATTATTCTAATATTATTTTATATTTTATGCATTTATGTACTATTTTATGTTTTGATATACTCTTTTAAAGAGCTGGTATTTATTGGATAAAACATAGTAAGATCAGTAATATTTAGTAATATCGTTACAATTTAAAAAACGTTTTTACTTTATTTTAAAATATAATTTATACCTGTAATTGCTTTGTATTGTAATTGTAATTATTTAAAAACATTTTAAAATTAAATTAAAAAACATTTACAATTATAAAAACACCCCATACTTTGAATAAGTGTAACTGTAATATTTTTATTATTATTTTAATATTATATATTTTATAGTTTTTTTATTTGGTTTTGAAATATAGCCCTGATATTGCTTTGTGAAACTTGTCCAATAATAAGCTAACATATGTAAATCAGAGCTTCCTGTGCAATGAATAGATATTTAGAAGATTGTATTTCTCAGTGAAATCTTTTCATATACACAACATTTGTGACTAGTGAGAGGTGTCATGGCAATATACAAAGAACAGCTGGTTACCAAATGCTGTTTGTAAACATCCTGTTTGCTCTTATTCAGCAGACTCTCATTTTCTGACTATATTTTGGACTTCCAGAAGGTCAGGAAACCTAATGAACGGCCGCTCTAGGCGTCTTGTCGTCTGCAGCACATGGTCGTTTACCCATGTTTTAAGCCAGTCCAAAAGATAATGCTTTCTAGTAGAAACTCCAGTTTGTGTTAAATCAAAGACGTCTATACAATTGACAAGCAGTAATTTCACACAGTGGTGCCGTGAGAAGAAAATGGCCTCTGCTACGGTAGTGCTACATTCTCCAGCATGAATTAAAGGCCCGGACTGACGTCAGCTAATCGACATCGACAGGTCCAGCGTCAGTTCTGTCAGTGAACCCTACGTACTTGTCATGCAGTGCTGGTGCCACATGCTTCCCTCAAGGGAAAGACACAGAACCCATCACATGACCGACGTGCGATGGTCAGAAATAGATCTGATACAACCCATGTAATTTAGGAATTCATGTGGGTTAAATCTGAGAGAGAATCATTTATTCACTGTCATCTCTTTCCAAATGTGACTTTCTTTACACAAAATGTAATAAATATGAATAAGTGTCCCAAAGATAATGAATTTGAAGTTAATGCAATTATTCCAAAATGGCATGGAGTGTTATGTGACTGTGTGTGTCTGTGGTGTTTGTGCAGACTATGCCCTGGGGAAGGACTGTATCATGCACGGCTACATGCTAAAGCTAGGAAACCCCTTCCTGACACAGTGGCAACGGCGGTATTTCTACCTATTCCCCAACCGTGTCGAGTGGAGAGGTGAAGGAGAGTCTCGGGTGAGTGTTTTCGTGTGTTTTGTTTGCTCTTAGCACCCGTATAAAGGGTTAAAAGTTTTTTTTTTGAGAATGAACATGCCTGTGTGTCCCTACGCTGTAGGAACACTGGACTAAAACATTAAAAAAACGTAAATTCAAGGTGAGTCTGGTGCATTTTAGCGGATTCCCCCTCTCCTTTAAATTGCATTGTTCATTGCAAAGCAGAAAATATCAAGATTTTGATAAAAACGAGAAGGCGAGGAGGAATCACATCACTTCATGTAAACCCTAGATCTTCTTCAGCCCTGCTCCAAAATTCCCATAGTGACGCAGGTTCACCTGCAGCCTAAACCATTGAGACACCCACCTCTCCTTTTGATATCCTCTGCTTCTTTCCACTGCTAAACCAAACCTCCGTTTTCTTCCCATCCGGAGGAAGCGTTTGCGCTCAGATCTGTGTGATGCAGAAGTAGGTCACTGCAGGTTCCCTGGGGCAAGAGAGTTTCTGCCCTGATCTGTAACTAAGATAAAGAACTACCGATTTTGCCAGTTTCCTGCGGTTATAACTCCCAGAGTCCCTGAATCTTCGATCTGAAGGGTAAATGCACTTCCTCTGGAACATGTTAGAGAGGAGATGCATGGAAATGGATTGAAAGGAAGGCCGGCCGCAAGTCAGATTTGCCAACAGTGATGCTCTTATTTGACTACATTGTGGTTGTTCTGTAGTTGGTCAGTTCATTCATTCATTATTATTAATTTTTTTTAAGTTCTATAATACAGTGTTTTTGAACTTATGTCAGACAGCATTCATTCATTTTTAATAAATTTTATGTATGTTCAGTTTTCAGTTTGCACCCATCCTATTTGTTTTTTAAATAAAACTTGTTAATAATATATATATATATTTAATATTTATTTAACTGGATTATACAGGAGTAGTGATTTTGACATGGTGATTTTAATATTTAAAATAGACATTGTTGTATGATTACAGTAATATAAAATTTAGCCCAACCTAAGTATTTGTAATATGTAATAATATAACACTAATAATCATTCCTTATGTTATGTTCTAATACAGTGTATTTAAAATAATTCTCTATTCTAGCAGCTGGTAAAAATGAACAATTGTTTTTATTTATTAATTTGTTTATTTTTATGTAAACATTTTAATTGACTGTACGATCAATGCCATTTTATACATACTGTGTGTGTGTGTGTGTGTGTGTGTGTGTGTATGTTTATGTATATAAATATATTAATTTGTTTGTTTGTCATTTCATAAAATTGATCTGTGCATCCCTAGCTTTGTTGTTATACAGTGTTATTTAAAAATAGTTTCCTGTTCTCACAGCCGAACAGTGAACAAAAATGCTTCTTAGGAAAAACACTGGATGTCTAAGTGTTCACACTGAAGGGCACTTTAAACCAAGGTCTTTAGAAACCAGACTGAATGTGGTACGTGTCATTTAGAGGAAAAATATTTGTACAGAAGTGAAATGACTTCCAGTATCCTCCAGTCTGATGGGAATCGGGTATCCGCGATCAGGCGGTTACATGAGATGCTGTGTCTGCGGCCCGCTGTACCACCACTGACTCATTGAGTACAAAAACAGCTTGTCATCCGTGTCTTAGCTCCCTCATAGTCCCAGACAACCTCTAGAATTTCTACCACAGTGTAAGTGACGCTGATAGATGTGTATACCTCAAGCATAGGGTAAAATCCCACCCTTACAGAGCTAGCAGGTAGCATGGGGTGTTCCTCTAATCTGTGAGAAGACTCTTACAGGAACGCACTAATTAGTATTTCCTCCCTCCAGCAAAACCTGCTGACCATGGAGCAGATCGTGACTGTGGAGGAGACGCAGATCAAGGACAAAAAGTGCATCCTGCTGAGGATCAAAGGAGGGAAACAGTTTGTCCTGCAGTGCGAGGTAGGGCACCTTCATGCTGTTTTCAGTCTCGTCGAGGGATTCTCTCTTCCCCTTTTGGTCTTGCTTTAGCTTGCTTCGCTTTTATTGTTCCCTATGCCTCTTTTTCTCTTGTGACTGTTTTATTATAAATGATTACATGAGTTAATGTAAAAATAAATCAAAAAATTATTTTTTAACAAAATTCACACATTTGCGATTTAAAAAATATCAAAATATGAGATTCAATATTGTAATTAATAATAATGCACAATTAATAATGAATATTACATAGTGAATGTTACTGTTATTTTATGGCCTTGCTTTTCTTAGAAAAGAAAACTTTGGTTTCAGTCAAAAAATAAGGCAGAAAATGTAAAGCATTGCCTCTGCAGTCTTCTACACGATAATATTATATTTGTTGAGATTTGTATACCGTAATTAATAATATACAATAATAAATGGGACCTAGTGTTTGTTATTGTTATTTTACGGCCTTTTTTTTCTCAAAAAAGAAAGGAAAACTTTGGTTTCAATCCCAAATATAAAACACAGAAGAGCAAAACACAGAACACCTTGTCTCTATCTATTTTATAATTATAATGTTCAATTATTTAATTTACTGGATTTTGCAAATGCAAGCCATGACAACTTGGTTATTTATTTTTCATTTATTTCTGTTTTTCTGTTTTTAATAAATAACCACAGTACCACAGTATATACTTTTGTCCATGTTGCCTAAACTTCCCATGTGTTCCCTTATGTTTGCTCTTGTTACTTCCTACTTTTTCAGAAAAAGAAATCCACAGCCCTTAAGGAGTTCTGAGGAATTGTATTAAATTCAAATATATAATTGACTAGATAATCCAAAAAAAGATTGATTTGTGTAGAAAAATGCAGGGCCTCTGTGGGTTCTGTGTGTGCTGCTCTGAACTTCTGTTCTTGGAAACTTCCTTTATCTTTTTGAGTCTGTTCTGTGGGAAATATTTTTTCCCATCTGCGCAGGATCGGCATCATAAGTGCATGTTCGTGCATTTGCAGACCTTAGCGAACATTAATCTGAAATTAAACCTCATAATGTGCTGATTTGAAATGTTTTTATGGGCAGCTCATGCCATACAAATATCTCTCCCATCGAGGCTTAAGCTCGATTGATTCCAATCCAGTTTGACTTGTGCATGCTTATGATACTCCTGGGACAAAAGTGTACCAAAATATTGGTGCAAAATGCATTGAATAAAATCTAGTTTCATTTAACTCTGTGAAGTGGCTTTCAGAATGCAGTCTGTTATTGCCTTATCCACAAAAGAAAGACATTTTCTGCTGTATTTTATCTTTTGCACCCAAAAGTGCTGACTTTAGGTACTGTAGCTCACTAGCATTTAAAAGTTATTGATATTTAAAAAAAATCATAAAGCAGCTGAGACTGAATTGCTAATGTTATTTTGCTTTTCACAGAGTGACCCAGAGTTCATACAGTGGAAGAAGGAGCTTACCGAAGCATTCACAGAGGCCCAGAAGCTGCTGCGTCGTGCCCCCAAAGTCATCGGCAAGGGGCGAACCAATGTTGTGGAACTGTCCAAGCCCCCGCTCGCGCACCGCAACAGCAACGGCCTGTGAGCCGCCCACCTCCCGCCGCCCTTGTCCAACACTCCTCTCCATCCTCTTCAATGACACACACATGCACATGCTCTCACACACTCTCTCTCTCCCAGCAAAACGCTTCCCAACCGGCACAGCAAGCTGCCACATGGTCCGTCTCAGAAGGTTCTGCTGGACTGTGCCCTGCTGTTCCTCAACTGTTCGTCAATCAAATGCGCGCACACACACACAGTTCATTGCAACATGACACACTGGGGTGGGCGTCACTCCAGGATTATGTTAAAGAACAATCGGTGATGTCAGTACTGAATCTGGGACCTCGTTTTGACCAGTGGTGCAGGCTGGTATACTGCGCCCCTTTTGTGAGCATGTCGTTCCTTCTGTGATCCCCACGTTCTCCTTGCACACAGCGGCATGCCCATACATTAGCAAAGAAAGAGGCCTCTGCTGTAATAATGTCCGCTTGGAGCTTCTCTTTCAAGCGGCAGTGTACTAGAGCCAGACAGTATCAGTACCTCTGTTAGAGGGAAACTAGAGCCATGCGGCCTGAAAGATCTAATCAGATGGAAACGATCTCAAAAAACGATGGCTTAAATGATATCACTCCTGTTGTCTTTCATGTCCTTTGTGGGAACGCCAAGGCCACCTCACTGACTGTGCCGTTCTTGAAGCATATGCTTTGCACCACTTTCTGTCAACATCGTGGGCGCATGGCATGCATGCAGTTTTTTGCTAAACAGACTCTGTTTTGGGGACTCTTGTGGCACACGATCTTCGTCCCGTACTTGTAAAGTACAGGATTCTTCGACACTTCCTGAATAATTGCCGACAGATTTAATGAGCTGCAACGGCGCGTGTTGTGTGCATCCAAGTTGAGCTCTCAGAGTACTGCGTACAGTGTAAAAATTAGGGAGCGTTTTTCTTTGTCTTTTTATTTTTTTGGTGCTCAGTCCTTGTAAACTCCAAACTTGGTTGGGTTGCTCATGTGCATTAAGTGCGTGTACTTGTGCGTGTACACAATGCAAAAAGTAGGTGTTGTCGCTTTAAAGGAAATTCCCCAATATTTTCACCAGGAAGAATTGTTTTCTTTCACCTTGAATGTATTTTTGTTTCTCTTTTTTTTTTGTTCGTGGGTGGAGTGATTTACGCTGCTTGACACAGTTGGTAGTAATGTGGCGGGACATTTGCTAAAACATGAACTCAACCCCTTCCCCCTAAACCCACAGAAGTGCAAAAAGTGCCAATGAAATAAACATTCGACTTGAGACACCTGAGAATTCCTCGAGTCCAGGCCGCGTCACCTCCATCTCCCTGTGAACGGACCCCGAGAACAGTGTTGGAAACTGAACGCACAGAATTAAAAACTGAACTGCAGACCTCCAGTCATGTACGAGGACGCCAATGGATGGTTGATGATGCATGATGTTTTGGTTAGAGGGACCACTTGGAGAAAAAAAACAGCAGCAGCAGCATCCCTGGAGTCTTTTATCCGACTGTATATATAAATCCTTTCTCTGTGCATCTACAGTATAATCTTCTTGACAATGTTTGCATATATGGCGAATCTGTCTCTGCCTGTCTGTGTTTGTCCCTATGTCTCAGCTTGGGGGCGGGTGGGGTGGATAGGGTTCACATCTGTCAATCAATTGGCAGGTGTGTGCAAACCTCAGGCTGAGAACTGTGCGTACGCTCCTCTTTTAGGACCTTCAGTGTGAGAGCGGAGAGTCAGATGGCTTCTCATAATGAGGTGCGAGGAGGTCTTCTGTCTGTCTCTCGTGTGTTTCGTCATTATCCATTCATGGCAGGCAGACCGTTATTCAGTACGATAATAGTAGGACCCTCGCACTCGCAGGTGTTCGGAAAGGTGGGCTCCCTGGATCGCGGGAGGAGAGACAACTTAATGTTTGTTGTAAGGCTTGATTTAAATATAGTTTAAATTTTTATATTGTTTTGAATGTGACGCAAATGCAGATTTCTATAGATTACATATTTTTTGGAGTATGTTATGTGCATTTATTTTGGTCTTTTTTTTTTTGGAATGGAAAAACAAGCAAAGCTTAACAGACATGAGGTGATTTAAAATAAGTGTTTTCATGTATATTCAGGTTTATTTTTTTCCATGCAGTAATTTTCTTTTTCTATGACTCCCTTCAGTGCATTTCGAGTGATTTGCATGTGGCGCTCTGCAGAAATTGCAGGGTTTTGGGAGTCGATCAGTTTTTGTAGCCTGTGTCGGGGAGGTGCCATCCTGCGGATGTTTTAATGCCCTTCAAGGGGCTTTATTTTGAAACCAAAATGGCTTGTTTTGAAATCTATATCACTGCACTTTTTCCACAATGCTTCATGAGCTGACGAAAAAAATGTGCCAAACGACTGTAGGAGAATGTCCTTGAACCAATGAAAAGCTTGCGTGATGCTCGCTGGCTGTTTCCAAAACTAAAATTGGTACGTTTTAACGGGCGAGCGGCGGCGTGTTTGAGAGGGTACAAAAATGTGACCAAATTCAGGTGACATGGAACAAGTAAGCCACGAGGCAAACGATCCGACGTCATTGACGATACGCCTCAGAGCTAGTGACCGGCGGCGGCCGGTACTGTGTTTTGAAACTGCTTACCCATTTCTCAAAAATAGGGTGGCACCTCCGCCAGTCCTAAATATCCATGTTTTATTCAGGGGTTTTATATTTTATTTTAACGGTAGCTTTTCAGTCACTTCGTCAGTGTTTGCTTCATTCAGTTGCTTGTGTGTCTGTTCCGTAGCGGTGAATTTTTTGTATGGGTGAACACAGGTTTCGAAAACGCAAGAGGGCGATTGATGGGAAGGAAAAAAAGAAAAACAAACAAACAAAAATCTAAGTATATATGTGTATATGAAATGAAAACAAATGAGCTTAGGTTTATTTAAGACTTTACGACGTAGACACAAAAAAATCGACTCGGGAAGGGATCGGGTTCGATGTTAGTTCAACTATTTGTGGTGAGAATCAGCTCAGATCTTGCACATAAAAGTTTAGATATTGTACCTACGAGTTACAGATTATTATTTTTGTTCGTTTAATACAGGTCTCTTGCGCTCTTTCATATTTATTGTCTGGTCGGGGAGCTAGTCCCTCTGTGCGTTGGTTTATCTTGGGCACGGAGCTGTCGAGTATCTGGGTTTACAGTCAACCAAAACTCTCTATTTTTCATGTGCCACAAACAAACGCAAATACTACTGTCTGGGGTTATTACCGTTACGCTTATGATGATGATGATGATGATGATTATAGTTATTGATAATATTATTCAATGAATGATAATTGTTATTAAAATAATTTTCTTTTGTTTTCGTTTTTTCAGAACAGCTAGGAACAGTGTGTTGGACTGCTTATAAAAACAGTTCAGAAATAAAAGCCCCTTTTTCGTGTTGCCATGTCTGTCGTCTCCATGCTTTCAAGCCACTTCATTTTGTGAATTATCCTGTTTGTATCAGACCAAGGACACACTTCATTGTGAGATTTATAAACCTAAATCTCCATTAGCCAACTTTCAGGGCATGTTAAAGCCATTTGGAGGGACTCCTCCTCACTGGAGCTCAGTGTGATTGAGCAGTGCATTAGTGTTCTGGAGTAAACAGTCCTGGACATCCTTCTCTATCCTGCAGATTTAATCAAAGCTCTAATAATTTAAAGGCTTCTTGAGGTTTATTATCCTTGCCGTATTATAATATCTGCCCTCGATTACCTCTCTGAATGGGAAAAGGGTAATAGTGTTTTTAACTTCACTGATTGAAACTGCACTGGCCTTGAAAGTATTTGGACACTCAAGCCTCAGTGTCTGAATGTCATTTGATAAGAAAATCAAACCGAGTGGTATCTGTGCTGAAATGCTGCTGGACCCTTTGATTCAGTTTTTCATAAACAGTTTGTGCTTTCTGTGAAGTAAATGCTGTTATGCAATTGCAATCATACATTTTTAAAGTCAGCATGAATTCAAAAAAAAAAAGTAATGCATTTGTAACTTTATTTTGTCAGTGATTCAAATGAAAATGTCTGTAATCTTTCATCAAAATGAAAACAGTTCCTAGTGCTTTGAAAGATCTGGCTATATGAGGTTCGGCTAATTTTAAAAATGATATCTAGACCTGGATAAAGTCATATAAATAAGTGTGTTTAACTCTTTGGCCATTTTATGAAGAAAATACATTGTTCCC
This sequence comes from Carassius auratus, assembly GCF_003368295.1. Classification (NCBI taxonomy): domain Eukaryota; kingdom Metazoa; phylum Chordata; class Actinopteri; order Cypriniformes; family Cyprinidae; genus Carassius; species Carassius auratus. The sequence goes on from NC_039252.1 coordinate 21,350,723, forward strand.
TGTAGGCCAAGCTCCATACATGTTTTATTAAACATTGGTTATTTTTTATTTTTAAAATATATATATGAATACATTAAATCACAAACCAACTGTGAAAACCCATAAAATGATGAGGCCTTCAAATATTTTTGTGAACAATTGTTTTTGTCTTTTTATGATATCTTCGGGGCAAATGGAATTTTTTTTTCTTCAATAATACTTGGATTATTAGTTCAAATAAATAAACTATGTGGCATAACACAGTAGCTATGTTTAAATGCATCAAAAGTGGATTATAATCTCATTGATGGTCTGAGAAGCCTTCATATAAACACATCAGATTAGAAGGGATGTGTAGACCTGAAATAGTTTAATCAATATATATATATATATTGATATATTGATCATGTAAACACATCTGAATATTTTTTCAGTTGGATTAGAAAAATACTATGCACGCATTTTCTGCGCAATGATACACAGGATAGAATAGAATATACTTGTATTGTCCAAATTTTGGGAAATTTGTCATGAGTTTAAATAACATAACCAGCAATCAACACCCACAACACAAGTCACATGGTTCAGTACAATACTAAATAACGAAACGATCCAAATAAATTACAGCCTACTACATACAAAGTCTTAAAAATCCCATATTTCAAAATATCAAGTTTTCTTGGCTTCTTTATTGTAGATGCCCCATACAACGAATGCATCTCATGTCATGTGAACTGAAGTGTTTGGAATGCACGTACATATGTGAATCATTGTAGTGTTTATTCATTTCAGAATCTAAAATCAAATTGTATCCATCCCATTTGAATCTGCCTAAACAGTTTCAGCTGATTTAATGAATGCGCCTTCTGACAAAGTGAGACCTTTCGTGTGAAATTGATTTAAAAGTTGATAATCAGGTCTGCTAAAGATTACATTTATAATGATGAAAATCATCTTGAGATCAAAATGATGGCTCCGCTCCACCCTTATGAAAACCGCGATGTCCATTGGCCTCCGGCAGTTCCTCCCAGAGATCATGACTGTGCTGATACGCTTGTGTCCTCTCTCTAATTCTCTCTGACACCTCCTCCCGCAGCTCACCTCCCACCCCTGCGTCTCCCAGCTGAGTCTGTCCATCAAACTGCAACGCCAGTCATTAGCAAGCCTGCGGACGTGTGACTTGAGTGCTTTTTCGAGCTGTTTCCAGCACTGCTTTCGAGACCGATTTCCAGCGTCCAAACAGGGTCATTCTGGACGTCCAGCCTCGACAAAGTGTTCAGAAACATTGCTGCCTGTGTAATCCAGCACGTTTTAAAATCATCCACATCAGACAACGCATCCAGTCGGATCCGCAACATGTTAAAGTCGAAATAATGTCCCCCCCACCCCCGTTTACTGCACTCAAGTGTTTCCCAAACAGGGTAGTATGTCCCACCTCTTCTAGCCGCGGGATATTTATAGCAGAGTCTTGTGTTAACTCAGCTGCCATGCTTATCTGTGTGTGTGTGTGTGTGTGTGTGTCCTGCCACTCTATTTCAGATTGTAGCTTCACCCTCTCAGGGACAGTGAGACTGTGTACCTTGCTTTTGGCCTCTTAGTTTTTCCCCGGAGTTTCACGCATACATTTCTCTCATTGGATATATTCTTCTACTCCATCGAGGAACCATCACAAGGTATGCCTTTTTGGTTTTTCATATTGACTCCCAAAATCTGTTCTTTTTGTAGATCCTGTGATTTATTTATAGATCCCGGACCCTCGCAGACACCCGCGTCCCGTACGGTCGGTCTTGAGTTCTCCTTATGAGATTCGGGACTTGGAGCCATTCGTCTAGGCCGTGGTTTGTTCAGGTTGGGAAATGAGAGGCCTTGTGTTTGACTAAACTTGGTGCTGGCTCCTGCTGAAATCTGAGCTCCCAGGATCGTTTTCTGCCTCTGACTAATTTGTTTTGTTGTTTGCTGTGTAATGTCGAAGCGGATGACAAGATGTTGAGGTTCGACAGGATTGGTAATGTGAATGCAGTGTCATGAGTGTCCTGCGAATTAAACTTCACCAGTCGGTCTTCATGTGCATTTGCATTAAAATGAAGTGATTTGCAGGAAACAAGTGAGCTAGTGTTTATATTACGGCTGTCATTTAAAAAAAGATACATGAAAGGTTGACATAGTCCATGATATTTGATGATTACTATATTTAAATGTTGTTAACATGGTACTATTACTATAGTGCATGTCTAAAATTGTGGCGTTTTCCACGGTAACACGGCCAGAAATTAATTAGGGCAAAAAAGCCCAGGAATTCAAATTGTTTGTAATATCTGATATTTTTAATGTGTCTTATATTTTAAATATTCTATTCTAGAACTAGTTAAATGTTTCAGAACGAAAAAAAAGAAAAATGAGATTCACTCATTTAGACTAAGAATTTGTTAATGAATGGATGAGATATCGGTCAAAAGGATAGCTGTATAATTTATACGGTAAGAAACGGTATACCCAGAAAAATCTGATAAATATTTAACTTTAGTAAAATTTAATTTCTGACACTGGTACAAAAATAAAAATAAAAACAGGACCATAAGTGATGGAATTATTTTATTTACTTATTCTTTTAACTTATTTGTCATAGTAATACATGAACGCTAGTTTTGCTTGGTGGTTGCAGTACAATAATATAAATTATGTTCATCATTAGTCATCATATTTTAATTCAAGTCATTTCATTTCATTATCAGCTGTCTGTGTTGGTTGATTCCTTGGAGTGTGCCAAATGTGAGTTTACAGCATCTTAAGTGAACAAAGTGTCAACAAAATAAATAACTGCTGGCTGAACACTGACTTGGAAACGAGTTCCCAGTCGATTCCTGCCATCCGGCCTTCATTAGACTCGGCTTCTGGGTTTGTTTGTGTTGCTGGAGCGGGTGATCTGTGTTTATCATGAAGCGAATGTCTCACTGAAGACTGTAGAAGAACATAATCTCTTTCATTTAGTGCCTTATTGCCTGAAGCTCAGCTGGGGTTATCATCAACAGCCTAATTCTAGATTTGTTTTGTATATGCCTGTGCAAAACTCTCTGTCATGATGCCAGGTTGTTCTGGGGTTTAGCAGGTTTCTAGGGTGTTTTGGTGGTTTCTGGGGCATTACCCAAAACATAACATACTCTGTTTCATACTATAGATGTGACTCAGCTCCTTCCTTCCCTCTAAATGCATGGAGTTATGTGTCGAGGTCTAATATTTATATATAAGCAAGAGCACTAGTGATCCTCGGCTCCTTAGCCAGCGCCACTATTAATTACACCCAGATCTTCTGCATTACAGTATGTTTTCGGAGCGATGACCTCTGTTACCTGCACCGGTCAGCCGGCCCGCTCATTCTCTCCTGTTTTATGTCGCTCTGGGTTAAACTGCTTGTGAATGAAGAGCAAAAAGTGAAGTTTTGTTTCATTTGAAATGTTATGAATAAACATCTCACAGCAACAGATGAACACACAGAGATGTTTTATGTGTCGAATAATTTGCATAATGAATCCTGTATCTGCTAATGTCTGTCTCACCAGTTTGCTCAGATTTCACACACAAATTCTGGATTTTAAGAAACCGCATTTATTTAGACTGAATCACTTGACAATTTGAGTATGCAAAAATAAATTTTTATATAGTTGTATTATATGATTATATTTTTTATATTTATAATTAAGAATTCATTTTTAGTTGTTTAATTATATATTGAAATGTTTTATATATAAAACTATAACTACATATAATTAGTAAGTATATATGTATAAGTAAGGTAATTATTGATTATATTTACTATATATTTATATAAGATTGCATATATAGAATTATATTAATTGTTTGACTGTTATTCAAAATTACAATATCATAAAATGGTAATAATATTTTATAAAATATTTATAATATTAAAATATATAATCACCTGTCGTAACTGAGTATTTTTCTAGAATATTTATAGTAATACTGGGAAAAGAATACATTTCACAACCGGCAGTTAGTAAATGTTAAAGCTATACATTTTTCATACCAAGTACTTTTTTTTTTTTTTTAGTTTGCATGCAGGATGATGGAATATATTATTATTATTATTATTATTATTATTTATATATATTTTACGGTGTTTAATATTACTTACTCACTTTATTTGTATTAAATATGACCCAGAGACCCATTTCTCCATGAGATTCATCCCAGTATATTATGATAATTTTGTGTCTCTCTCTCTCTCTCTCTCCATCTGCAGGTCCACAGTGTCACTGTTTCCATCCTTTGCTCCACTCTTGTATCCTCGCTCACATCACACCTGGCTGTGATCTCTCCGGCCGACCTTTCACCCCTTGTCCAGCCATGGCTCTCTCCTCACGCTTAAAACTCTGGGAACAGAAGGGAGGTGCAGGCCTGGAGCTCAGCTCAACTAACCCGACTGCTGCTTGACTCGCCGTTTATTAACCAGCACCAGTCCACTGTTTAATTACTGCTCTTTCTGAGATGCTTGTAGTCTGGCATCAGTCTCACACAGACCACACACTGACATTATCTTTAATATGAAAGTCAAAGACTGCCTGCGTCTCTCTAAGTCTCTGTAACCCTCCTGTTGCAGGTATTAGACGTACAAGTACAGCTTCTGTAAAAGAGGAAAGAATTAAATTATAACTGCATCATCAAATCTAACAACAATAGTATCAAATGTTGCTTCTCTTGTCCTAGGCTATAATTAAAACACATGAAGTTCCTGAGATTACCTGCAAAGATCAATTAGCAATTTATTAATACATTTCCTATGACTCAAGTCAGGCCATCATGTTTGTTTGCTAGCATTTTCTTCATTTTCATTTGGTAGCTGGTAGTTTTATTTGGACAAAGTATATGAAGAATGTATGCTAGATACATTATAATATATATATATATATATATAAGTTCTTATTTAAAATATTTTAATTTTGAAATCTTCAAATGGAAAATGTATTAAAGTCCTTAAAGTGACAAGAAAAAGACTTTACAATCATAAAATACTTTTTCAAACTAAAGTTTGTAGTGTGTGTGTGTGTGTGTGTTTATTTATACTCACTAAAGCTTGATAGAAGTGTCACGTTTATTGCCAAGTACTGTATGTGTACATATATACGAGGAATTTGTCTTGGTAAATTTACTAAAGGTTAATGTATAGCTTGTGTATATATATATATATATATATATATATATATATATATATAATGTATGTATGTATGTTAGTTTATGCTCTCTATGGTGCTCCACTGCCTGTTGTGCATTAGCATGACAAGAGTCTTAGCATGGGTGCCGTTATTCTGTAAATCAAGGGTTTTAACTCGACCTGAATCTGTCATGGGGTGCTAAACTAAGCCAAATAAATGACTCGTCCAATTGTTTCCAGCTGCCATCTGCACTTAACTATATGTGATCTTGGACCACAAACCCAGTCATAAGGGTCACTTTTTTTTTGTTTTTGTTTTTAGAAATTGCATTGATGTATGGTTTGTTAGGACAATATTTGGCCAAGATGAAACTATTTGAATATCTGGAATCTGAGGGTGCAAAAAAAAAAAAAAAAAAAAAATCTAAATATTAAGAAAAAAAACCTTTAAAGTTGTCCAAATGAAGTCCTTAGCAATGCATATTACTAATCAAAAATGTACTTTTGATAAATTTATAGAAGGAAATTTACAAAATGTCTTCATGGAACATGATTTTTGGCATAATTATTATTATTTATATAATATTGATTATTATATATATAATATTGACCCGTACAATGTATTGTTGGCTGCTGCTACAAATATACCCGTGCTCCTTGTGGTCCAGGGTCACATATAACAGCACACAAGTTTCATAGGCAGTTTAAGCTAGCTGGTATTGCGGACTGAATGCTCTCGGTCATGAAGTGCAGTTATTGTAGACTGTATCTAGAGTTTCAGCTCTGCTGGCCTGCTCACATGTGTTTAATATCACTGCAAGTGCTGCTAATAGAGTGGCAAGGGCATCAGTGGAAACATTCAGCGTGTATATGGGGCACTTACTAAAAATATTATGGTTAGAGTTCACCCTCATAAACATTTACCATGGTTTGGTACAACTAGCTGTGTTTTGGTAGAAGATTCATGCTATATAGTCACGCTAATATTGGGAAAGTATAAGTTATAATTTCACAATAATTTGTCGTAGCCTGTAGTTTCCTTCTAAAAATGTTTCATGTGATTGTGTGAGTTGTTTGTTTGTGTGTGTGGAGTTCATGACTGGAGCTCCTGTATTCCTCATCTGTCTTCAGATCAAGGAGGAGAAGAAGCCTCCAGCCGCCGCCACCACCACCGCTACACCGCCTCCTCCTCTCTCCGCCGTCCCGGGAGGATTCCTCAAACAGCTGGTGAGAGAGACCGAGAAAGAGACGCGCCACAAAGAGCCAGAGCTCAAGGAGGAGAAGACGGTGAGATTCTGATGGAAGACCTGCTGGAAAAGTAGCTTATTTAACACTGAAGAGGGTGCTTCCATCTTCCAGGATGATTTACCAGATGCCAGACAACATATTCTTCAGGATAACATTCTTTAAAACCGCTGTCTAACTTTAAGAATCTTTAAAATCCCAAAAACTTTATTTAAATGTTCAAAAGACAGAACTTAGGAATAATTTAAGTTCCTGAAAAGAATGTTCTTGGAATGTGTGAATTCCTGAAAAGCTGAGTTAACCTCTAGGTTCAGATAACCTCCACATTGTCTTAAATCCCCAAAACTAAGATGTTTAATTACTTTATTATTTTCAATTTTTAAGCAATACAACATAACACATACAGAAATAAATGATTATAAGAAAAAATCTATAGTACACTACAAAGATGCTCTAAAGATTTTTTTTTTTTTTTGAACTGTTTCGAAGAATGTTGCTATACAAATGTAACTTTTTTTCCTAAGAAAAATAAGATCTTATTAAAATATTCGAAAATTTCAATAATTATGCTTAAGAACATTGTTATGAACTTGGTATATTTGTATTATATACATCTCAAGAAATGTCTTAACTTCTTAAGAATAGACAATGTTCTTACATTTTTTGTAATAATTCCAAGAATCAGAATTATTAGAATTGATATTAAGAAACATCTTACCTTTTTCCTTAAGGCAAAAAAATAACTTTTAAAAATTTTCAAGAATTTCAAGAATATTGTCATGAAATTGTTTTATCTAAAGATATGTCTTAACATCTTCCTCAAGAAAAAAAGTTCTTAAAATATCAGTGTTTTCAAAAATGGCATTTATGAGTTAAGAAATGTCTTAACTTCTTTCTTAAAAAAAAAAGTTGTTCTTAAGAAAATATTTGCAAACTTATAATATTCTTACCAAGCTTAAGAAATGTTTTCCTAAGAAGTTTCTTCACTGACTTGATTTATGAAGCATTATGAGCTGGTTTTAGTTGGCTTTAGCAGCATGTGAGGGCTTGTTTTGAACTGAAGATGACTTGAATCAAGCTGCTTGTGTTTTAATGCCCCTCACAGCCCAGGAAACTCAGCGACAATCTGGTCCAGAACTTCTTACTTCCTGACCAAACTCCACCGATACTGGAAGCAGAGATGGCGCTTCGAGCGGAGCAGCTGGTGAACGGGGAACGTGGCCGCCACACTGCATTGACAGAGAAGAAAACGTCCTCCCCCAGGAGGATAATGTCACCCGACCCAAAAAATCCAAAAACCGGCTCAGAGACTACCACTCCAGAGGTCAGCCGGCAGGAGCAGACGCCTAGCCCCAGGACAGAGAGAGAGAAAACTCCAGCACCACTGCTGGAAAAAGAGGTGAAGAAAGAAGTGAAGGTGCAACAGGAAGTGAAACCCCTGAAACAGGAAGTGAAAGGGCCGAGGCAAGAGCCTGAGGGCCAGATCACCGTAACCCCCATAAGAGAGCCCCAGGTTCCAGTGGTAGGTAGACCATCACAAACACATCACTGCTATATTAGCGTGATACACCTTCACCATCTCCTAAAGTGACTGTTTTTGTCAAATTTTGGAAAATTTCTGACCATAGTTTTCTCGAAGCTTTCAGGTTTTTGTAAATCTAAAAACATTTTGTGACATTCTTAATGTTGCTTTCTGGTATCTTATAATTTAAAAATAATAAGTTTAATATAATTTACTTATAACTGACACCAATTGAGACTTTCACGTAATTTGGACTTTGTTTCACAATTTGACTTAATATTTCACAATGACTTTATCTCAATTCTCACAAAATCTTGTTTGTTTTTTTCTTAGTTGAAACTTTCTCACCTTTTTTATTTATTACTCTGAGATGCAAGTCTGCTTTATATTCATTCAGTCAAAACTAGATTTTTATTGTGGTTATATTTTACTTGTTCTTTTTTTTCAGCAGCAATGGGGGTTATACTATACTATGAGATTGCTGGTGCTCACTTTAACAGTATTTTGTATTATTGCTGTAACTTTTTTATTGAATATTTTTTTTTTTTTTTTTTTTTTTTTTTTTTTTACATTTAACAGTCATAAGTTAACTGCATTAACTATTGGCAAGAATGTACCAATGATGTGTGTGTATATATATATATATATATATATAATTTTTTATTTTTTTTACCTTTTGAAGTATAAATTTTTTTTTAGCTTTAATTTATCATAAATATTTTTTATTTTAATTTTAGTTAATAAAACACTGGATTGTAGAAAGCTGTTTTCTCTTTCTCTTTCTCTTTCTCTCTGCAGAAGGATGTGTGGTATGAAGCTGGCAAAGTGTGGTATGCTCACAAAGACGGTTATACACTCGGTTAGTCACCTCTTACACCCGTGCTTGAGCATCCACTTGGCATTTAAGAGAAAATCTGTTGTTAAGTACGGAGCCCCGCACACGACATGCAGGAAAAAAATAGTAGGCTAAATCGTGTGTACGGTTTACTAATTCATTCCCTCAATGTACTAAAACGTGCACAGGATTACTTTTGCGTTCCCTCAATTTACTATTTCGTTCACCTGATTTATAAATTGTGTGCACGATTTACTAATTCACAATAGTAAATCGAGGGAATGCAATAGTAATCGTGTGCACGTTTTAGTACATTCAAGGAACGAATTAGTAAATCATGCACAAGATTTATTTATTTTTTCTTGCATGTCACATGCGGGGCTCCGTAGTTAAGGACACATTGTTTGGTATTTTTTTGGTAGTTGTTGAACTGGTTTATCATTCCTGAAAACATGTCTGAACACTAGACCAGCTCTCCTGTGGTGTTGAGTTACAGGTTATTATTAGCGTGCTGCTTTAGAGGATGCTATTAACATGTGGGCTTATTATTATTTTTGGTTCTATCCCAGAAGTCACTGTTTTCATACTATGTAAAAGCCACCACACTGCTTTCAGTGTCAGCTCTTGCTCCCGTATTTTAAACTTCATATTGCTTAAAATAAATCTTTTCTGGTGCAAGATTCTCTTTGCATGAAAAGATCGTAAATGGCTCAGAGGCTAATCTTTTTGCTGATCGGATCTATGGTGCTGTTAGCTGTTACAATGCTTCAGTTTAGTGATGAATGGGTTTAGTGTTCTTATCTTATCAAGCTCATAGACTCGCTAAATCTACGCGCCGAGGCTGCCATGTAACAAGATTCGAAGATTACTGCATACAGTACAAACACACAGAACTGCAGTGTCCTCATGAACCAAAATCTGTCAGGCTCTAAAAAGAACAAAAGCAGCAATAAAATAATTCATATGAGTTGTTGCACTATGTTTGATGATGCTGCTTTTAAGATGTCACAAACTTGTACACAAAATATTGGATTAACATTGAGTTTTACAGTGACCTTTGACCTGCCTGGCCTCTGATTTGTCTCATTAGCCACTCAGCTAAAGCCGGACGAAGGCACACCGGAGCTCCCTGATGGCAGGGTGAGGGTTCGACTGGACTCTGATGGATCCGTCCATGACGTCTCCCAGTATGAGATTGAAAAGGTGAACTATTTAACGCTAGTAGGGGTATAATAGTACACAAACATGATGGTTCGGTACATACCTCAGTTTTGACATAATGGTTCAGTACAGAAAAAGACATCAAATTCCTTTTTTTTCATTTATCTGCAAGCCCTATTAATCTGCATATTACTATAAAACAATTACAATGAAAAACAGATCCCGAAGTATTAAATTCAAACGCTATTTTAGATATAATAATATACACTCAAAAAAAAAGTATGTTCACATGTAAATTGCACATGAAGCTGTTTTTACATTGTCTAAATGTCATTGCACACATTTTTGCACGTTAGAAAATAAATACGACCTCGTGTTGTGTCAATCGCGTTTGTGAAACTTTCGTCCGTCTTAAAACTATTGGGATCAGGTTTGATTGTATGCGTTTTCACCTCCATAGCAAGCATTTAGATAGGAAAGGATGATGAATATGAAACAAAAATGGATATGAAAATTACAGACTCGGTGTGCAAGGACCTTAAATCTAATTATTAACTTTAAGACATATTTACTTAAAGATCTGTATTAAATAATTAAGGCATCACTAACAGGTTAAGTGGAATATAATGAATATATAGACTAATGTAGTGCATATATTTAGTGAAATGCTCTTCTCTAGAATTTATCTCTTTAGTGAACTAACGAGCTGTTGACAATGAATGACTTTCCTGAGGGTAATGTAATGCTATATAACACTTTGTTTACAAGCTGTTTTATTGATGGTTGAAAAAACGGCATTTGAATTTCATATTGAAATGGACCGAATCTGAAAGATGAGACTTTGTTAATATCAAAAGTAACAATGTCTAAAACTAGGAGTTCCAAATGAAGTTGCAGTGTATGGCATAAACGCTGTATTTGATCGATACACATGGATGTGTGTACTTTTAAGTCATCCTGATGTGCGTGACCAGTGTTGAGTTTTGTTGGTGGTTGTGTTCAGCTGAACCCACCTGAGCTGGACCTGTGTGAGGACTTGAGCGACCTGGTTAGTGTGAACGAGTCGAGCGTCCTTCACACTCTGACCAGTCGAGCTAAAGGACATCTACCACTGACTCACGCTGGGCCCAATCTACTGGCTCTGTGGCCTCCGCTGTCCTCGCCAGGGAAGGTAAGAGCAGTGTATTTACAAACCTATCCGTGAGACCTGTATGATCACGGGACATTAGTTACAGTAGTTACATACAGCACATTAGTTGTAAATTAATTTGCTTATTAAATAGAAAAAGTACCATTGCATTTCTGTGTTTTCTGGTCATAATACCGGGTTTGGGACTAATAAGAAATTGAGAATTGAGAATGCCTTTTATAATTCAGTTCAGTTGCTGAATTTCTACCAAGGTATTTGTTTATTGAGGTATTTGTAACAGTCATTGTACATGAATTATGAAATATTATATTATTTATAGAATATATTGTGCATTGTTAAAATATAAAGGTTATATTGTGTATTTTTTAATATCAGTTGTAGGCTATTGTTATATATACATTTATTTTCATTACTTTTTTCTTTATTTATTTAATCAACTTTATTTAATAAAAAATTATTAATATATGTATTTTAAATTCAGTTCAGTTGCTGAATTTCTATTGAGGTAGCGTTCTACATCAAATTTTAATGTAATTTATACATACTGTATATACATATTTTTATTTATTTATAAATATCAGTGATAGGCTATATTTATTTATTTTTATTGAGGCGTGTATGTATGTAACATAAAAAAAGACTTTATTACTCAGAAACAATTAATCGCTAGAAATTAAATTAAATTAAATATATAAATTATAATATATAAATATATTTTATATATAAACAAATTTTTTCTGAAATATATACGTGCATATGTGCTTACTTATATAAACATAATAAATGTACACAGTACACAAACATATATTATGTAAACAATTACTTTTATTTCGGATGCGATTAATCGTGATTAATTGTTTGACAGCACTACTCAGAATGCTATTTCAAGATGAAGACTTTGATTCCCCAACCGAACTTTTTTTTGTGAGGGTGTGACATGCATTTTGCTTCAGGGGCTTCGGAGCAGACGCTGGGAGTCCTGGGAGGCTCCTGGCCCGCTGCAGGCTCTGGTGAGGAGGGTGTACGTGTCCATGGTGGGTCAGCGGAGAGACCAGACGCTGGTGGCTTTGGGCCGCAGTGGCACAGGGAAGACCACTTCCTGTCAGTCATTTTCCCAGGAGCTGCTGAAACAAGCGGGAACAGCGGGAGGAAGCCTTACCTGTGAGTGCATCCACTTCCGTGTCTGTAACCCAAACCTATAGAACGACAGAAAACAAAAGCTCTTGAACGTGAACTTGGCTTCACTGGTTGAATCTGCTCATTGGAGCCTCTGATGGTTACAGGCTTCTATCCTGTAATTACAAGAGCGTCTTCCTCTCACAGTGTGACGTGTTTCGCGCCACTGAATCTGTGTGAATCTGTTTCTGCTGATGTCAGTGATAGGTGAAACGCTATAGCAGCAGTTTAGAAGCTGTTTAGTGTTGTTTGTCCATTGTCACAGGTTGTGAGACATGATTTGTGTGTAACTGCAGTAGAGCGGCTCCAGGCAGTGTTTACAGTGCTGCGCTCGTTCGGGTGTGTGAGCTCGTCTCACAGCGAGGCCTCGACTCGATTCGCTATGGTGCTCTCACTGGACTTCAACCACGCCGGACTCGCTGCAGCCGCCCATCTGCAGGTGCTCCAGTCTGTCCATCTGTCTGTCTGTCCATCTGCTCGTACATCTGTCTCTATCTATCTGTCTGTCTGTCTTTTTGTTTGTTTGTTAGTTAGGTGTGGGCGATGTAATCAAAATCTTATCACGATATGAGCAATTTTATGTGTCAGTAACGATATCACGATATAGATATTTTTGCTTTAAATTAGGTCTTTTGTGATGTCAAATTGTTGATACTGTATACATTTCATAATTCTTAAAGAAACTCAAGCTCACTGAAGACAAGTAAACAGTCAGCAATTTAAAAAAAAGAGTAAGAAACTAATTGCAATCAATAGGACAAAAAAAAAAACGAAATGATGCATACATTGTGTGAAGTAATCAAATGTATAAAAACACTGCCACAAGTGATTTAGTCAAAGATCAGCGAGAGGTTTTCTCTCTTTTGTTGTTTGAGGAACGTGTATAACAGACAGCAGGAATATTAGACTGCTGTCACTTTAAGACCTGCCCGGATCCAATATACTGTTACACGTGTTTTCTTTCTCGGCTGTTTGCAGTCACTTAAGTTACTTTGTTTTCTTACTTTATTAAGTAATAAGCCTTTAGAACAACATTGAGGTGAGTAGTCACTCTAGTTCAAACAATTCCAATAAATTACAGTGTTAAATAAACTCAATATTTAGCAGACAGACGCGACTACAGTCAAGCGCAGACCAGTGTCAAAGTGCACAGGAAAAAAGCAGCAGTCATATTTTAAGCAGTTTGAATTAATACTGAGTACTGACATTGTATAGTCGTTATGGTAAAATTTGTATTTTTATATTTCTATTTAGTTATCTATCTTTTCATTTAGTTTAACATGATGTACTAAAATAACGAAAAAATGAAATAAAAATGTACATGAATAAAAACAGTTTGGACATAAAAAAAACCCCTAAACTAAAATCAAAATGCACACATATCTGTCTGTCTGTTTAAACATGGATTCATCTGCTCTTACATCTGCCTGTCCGAGTATCTATCCATTTGTCTGTCTAGTCCATCTGTTCTCACTAATGTTTCCTCTCTCTGTTTCAGACTATGCTGCTGGAGAAGTGGAGGGTGTGTCAGAGGCCGGAGGGAGAGAGTAACTTCCTGGTTTTCTCCCAGATGCTCGCAGGCCTCAGCACAGACATGAGGTCAGTTGGGTCCCTGGAGATCTCTGCGGTCACACTCAGTAGCATTTGCTTCTTGTATTGTGAAGCCTCTTTCTGGTTTCCTGACTTCTGTCCCTTACAAGCCTGAGTGCAGTGTTATTAGATAGACAAAGTTACCCATCATTAAACCCCAGCTCATTCACCCTATTGTTAGGGGTTTGTTTTTGGATGCGGTTTCCTCTTAGAGGCACGCACAGGGTCTTCAGCGAACGCTGCTTTGGCAGAAGGCCTGCTCTTTTCATAGCTTTGCCTTAAAACAAAAGCTCCAGAGAGCTTGGGGAGCAGGATCTTGTCTGATGTCATTTCCTGTTTAAATTTAAGTCTTGTTTTCTAATCACAGGTCTGAACTTCAGCTGCACCAGTTAAAGGAACACAACTCATTTGGAATTTCATGCCCAACCAAGGTATGAACTGTTTAAAAAAAGAAAAAACATAAGGGAAAAAAAATAATGTTTAAACATAAGTGCATCTGCTCTGAAATGTCAAGATTTGGTGCACATGTGGGAAACAAACATTTATGTCTAGCTTGTAACATTTCCTGATCCTCTTATCTCCACATCTACCTACAATTCAATCCAACACAGAGAAAAAAACTAACTAGTTAAAACTAACTAAATTAATTACATTAAAGGGTTAGTTCGCCCAAAAATGAAAATTATGTTATTAATAACTCAACCTTATGCTGTTCCAAACATGTAAGACCTCCTTTTATCTTCGGAATACAGTTTAAGATATTTTAGATTTAGTCCGAGAGCTCTCAGTCCCTCCATTGAAACTGTGTGTACGGTATACAGTCCATGTCCAGAAAGGTAAGAAAAACATCATCAAAGTAGTCCATGTGACATCAGAGGGTCAGTTAGAATTTTTTGAAGCATCGAAAATAAATTTTGGTCCAAAAATAGCAAAAACGACGACTTTATTCAGCATTGTCTTCTCTTCTGTGTCTGTTATGAGAGAGAGTTCAAATCAAAGCAGTCTGGATATCCGGTTTGCAAACGATTCATTCAGTTCACCAAATCGAACTGAATCGTTTTAAACGGTTCGCATCTCTAATACGCATTAATCCACAAATGACTTAAGTAACTCAGTTTCAAATAAATTATAGAATTAAATGTAAACCAATTTAAATTAAATGTAAATTAAATTTCTAAGTTACTTTTAAAGGTGCTATATATAAAAAAGTTACCTTTATTAGTATTATTAAATTTATGTTTTTAATTAAACTAAAAATTATTATTGTTTACATTACTGCCCAACAATGTATGAAGAGTTGGATCGACATCCAATTTTATCCACATACATACAGTATACTAACATAAACCGATATATACAATAAAGCTAATCTCAACTTCTTGATTGTTTATATTTTTGCAAAATGTAAAGTATATTATCAGCCAGCTCTAATCTGCTAAATGCGACTTAAGACATTAAGATACTGAAGCTTTAAACTGTGAAAAAGTGAAAAGCGCTATACCTAGGCAGACCAAACTAGCAGCTTATAAAATCTCGACAAGACATTAACCTTTCGCAAGCATGTAGAGGTAAGCTAAATAATTGCATCGTTACATGGGTGGTTAAAATTAAGCTTTGACATTTTAGCAAGAGGTTTTGCACAAATGAGCCAAAAAGACAGTGATGCAGAGTGTATTGCTATATATCGTCTGCGATAATATCATAAATTGTTGTTTGAATGACATGCGTTCTTTCACTGTGTGATTCAGTCTGGTAAAATGCGTTTAGAATGATCACAAAATTGAAGATATGGGCAGAAAATGTGTATATTTTTATAATTGAATATAGTAAATCAGTATCACTTGATGAATGCAGTTTTTTCCTCCAAAAATCAGCATGATTACATTTTACAGCAGTTCAGTAAACAATTTAATTAAGAGAATTGCATTTTAGACACCATATTGCCTGTTTCTGCTCTATTTCTACAGCAAAAAAGAATTCCAAACACAGCCACCAAAGCACAGTTCTGTGCATGTCAGTGTTTAGTTCCTGAAATAAGCAACTGTTTAAATGATTTGGTTCAATCGCAGTAATTCACTTATTAACTGTGACTTCCTGACACATACTGTTCGTTTTAATTTCACATTTAAAGTATACATAGATTTTTTCTTTGTAATTAATTTCTTATAATTTCAAATGAGTATTCATCATTTTATGTCTTGTTTTGCCTCACTCCCACTGTTAAAATGTAAAAGTAATTTTTACTCTGAGTACATTTTAAATTAGCTACTTTTTACTTGAGTAGATTTTTAGACTGGTACTTTTTACTTGTACTTAAGTAAAATTGCAGTAATGTAATGGTACTTTAACTTGAGCAGAATATTTTTGTACTCTTTCCACAGACTGGACTTGAACCTGCTTTTCCTAAATGAGCACCAATACTCAAAAGTGTCTTGTTCTGATTTCAACTTTTCTTAAATATGTTTTAATGAAGTTGGCTTTTCATCCTTCTCTTCAGGTGGATGAAAAGCAGAGAGCTTCAGTAGGTTTTGGGAAGCTACTGGCCGCCATGAACACTTTAGGATTCTCCTCGGATGAGCAGAAGGCCATTTGGCATGTTTTGGCAGGAATCTACCATCTCGGCGTCGCAGGAACATGCAAGGGTAAATCAGGACTTAACGGCTGTATTTTGTCAAGCGAAAAGTATTAGGTGAGTCTTCACTCTCTGTTTTTCTGTTCTTGCATGGCTTCAGTGGGCCGTAAGCAGTTTATGAGTTTTGACAGCGCGCAGACAGCCAGCGCCATCTTGGGATGTGAGGGAGAGGAGCTCCACACTGCCGTCTTCAAACACCACCTGAGGCAGATACTGCAGAGAGCCACCGGGGGCGTCAGAGAGCGCCGCGCCGCAGAGGAACCAGAGGACGGTCAGAAATACACAACGCATTCTATTAAACCCTCCAGAATCTGAGAAGATCTCAGAGAGGAGCTATTATTAGTATTTGGATATTTACCAAATGAATTAAATATTGTTCGTATGAAGTTTTTATTATTCAGTTAATGAGGACTGAGGCTATTAAGCAGTTTAGCATCATTATAAAAAGATATTTGACCACAGAATGGTGATCAGTTAAGAAACAATTATTTCTGAAAGCCACATATTAAAACCAAGTTAGAACCAATAAATCTAATAAGATCATAGACTTCTATTAAGAAATGTTTTCAGGGTTTTTTGTATTTGTTGCTTGTTGCTGCTTAACATTTTTGTGGAAATGTGATACATTTTTTCAGCATTCTTCAATAAATAAAAGTACAAAAGAACAGCATTTATTTAAATAAATCTTTGTTTCAAAAATGTCTTTACTGTGACTTTTGATCAAATTAATGCTACGCTGCTGAATAAAAGTATTCATTCTATTTTTCTTTTCTTTCCTTTTTTTAATCTTTCTTAGTTGGTAAAGTATCACCGATTCCACAAAAATATTTTCAACATTGATAAAAATAAAAATAAATTCTTGAGTAGCAGATCCATATATCAGAATGATTTCTGCAGGATCATGTCACACTGAAGACTGGAGTAATGATGCTGAAAATTCAGCTTTGCATCACAGGAAAAAATTACATTTTAAAATATATTCAAATAGAAAAAGATGGATTTTAAATTGTAAAAACAATAACAGTTTTTATTATATTTTGATCAAATAAACACAGCCCTGGTCAGCAGAAGAAACTTATTTTAAAAACATTGTAATTAGCAAAATCATACACAAGCTCTATTTAATTAAGGATGTCCTGTGTGTGTGTGTGTGTGTGTGTGTGTGTGTGTGTGTGTGTGTGTGTGTGTGTGTGTGTGTGTGTGTGTGTGTGTGTGTGCTGCAGGTCCCAGACTGAGTGCTGCTCAGTGTGTGGAAGGGATGGCAGCTGGTCTGTATGAGGAGCTCTTCACCTCTATTGTGTCTCTCATCAACAGGTAAACACACTGTTCAGTGACACTTCTATCTGTCCTGAGTGATCTAGCAGTGTTTCCCACTGTTCCTCTGGTTCTCTCTCCAGAGCGCTGCACTCTCAGCAGCTGACGCTGGCCTCTGTGATCGTGGTGGACACACCGGGCCTGAGGAACCCCAGACACAGCGGTGTCGAGCGGGCCGCCGGCTTCTCTGAGCTCTGTCACAACTACTTACAGGAGAGACTGCTGGAGCACTACTTCAGCCACACGTTCACACACACGCTGGAGAGATACACACAGGTACACACACCGCCCCCAACCACTCAAAAAATATTACTTTTGAATATTAACCTTGCTGATTTAATTTAAGTTGAATTGAATTTTGTTTAAAAAGTAATATATTAAGTGATGTATAAAACAAAAGAACATTTATATTAATAGTTATAATTTCAAGTGTCATTCCTATATATTTATAACTTCTATTTCTGTGTGTTAGACCATAATGAACTCGATGTTTTTTATGGCACCACATAATTAATATTTTTGACTCCAAAAAATAGTTTTTTGGTCATTGACAACTTGAAGAAACGTTGAATATGAACCTTGCTGATTTAATTGAATTGAATTAAATAAATACTAGATAAAATGACATTCCTGTCCATACTTACTCTATTACTTTTATTTCTGTATGTTTTACTGCCATTTTTCTATTTAGTCAAAAATAAATACATCTAAAAATTATTTTTTATGGCACCAAATATAATTTTTTGGCAGTATTATTCACATCCTCAAACAAATATTGATAATATTTATTATAAATTATTATAAAATATTGAATGTGATTAATTTCATTTAATTTTAAATACGTTTGATTTATTCATGTAATAAATCCATATATATATATATATATATATATATATATATATATATATATATATATATATATATATATATATATATTTGCCAATTTAGATCTCTTTTTTTCTGCATGTTTTACTGTCATTTTGTTGCTTGTTCAACTATATCTAAAAACTTTTTAGTGCATCTTTTTGGCCTGTTTATTTGATACAATAATGGGGAGTTGAGAAGAAAAGACATTTTGAATTTCAGGTCATTATTAACTTTGGTGGTGATTTTCACAGGAGGGAGTAGCTGTGGATTTCACAGCTCCGGAGACGAGTCCGTCAGAGGTGGTGTGTGCTGTGGACCAGCCTGGAGTGCAGGTATCACTCACCGATCCTCAGCACCCTTCTTACACTCGTCAGTCACGCAGGAAGTTTCACAGCGAGTGTCTGTGTGCATTCTCAGGTTCGAGGACCAGAAGGCGACTCTCGAGGTCTCCTGTGGGTTCTGGATGAAGAGATGGTCACTCCGGGCTCCACCGAGAGCACAGTTCTGGAAAGAGTGTGTCAGTTCTTCAGTGGCACAGGTACTCCAGCCTGATCCTGTCCTGCTGCTTTCATGTTTTGTGAGATGTTTCATCTTTCGTGCTTGCTTGCTCCTCAGTGCGCCAGTGCGAGCAGCCTCTGCAGTGTGAGATCGCTCACCTGATGGGTTCAGATCCGGTCCGCTATGATCTCTCAGGCTGGTTCGGTCAGGTCCAGAACAACCCGTCTGTCCTTAACGCCAGCTCCCTCCTGCAGAACTCCTCAATGTAAGAGACTGCAGATGATCACTGACGATTTTCCACAGATAATATTCTGAAAATTGAACTTTGCCGATTAAATGTAAAATAAATTGTTAAAGTTATTAATGATTTACTATTCATTAGTATTGATAAAATATTCATAATAATATTAAAATATTCATTAATATCCAGTTTTATATAAAGGTGCCAATAAAAATAGCAGGTATGATATTTATAAATAATTGATAAAACAAATACCAAAAATGGTAGTAAAACATAAGGAAATGCATGTAAGATGTTATAAAGATAGGTGATTATTAGATTTTTATTTTGTGCAGGTTTTGTTTTTTGTTTAAAATTAAAATAAAATTCTTAATATTGGATCTTGCAAATTAAAATAAATGTTAAAAAAGTTTTTATTTTTATTTTATTTTTTTATTTTATTTTTTTCATCAGTGCTGTATGGTTGACTTCTAAAAGTGCTTGCATTCAAGCGCTCATCAAGCAAAATCCTGAATATTTAATCATGCAAAATGTAAATAAAATGTTAAAAGGTATTTCTGAAAGTTGATAATTTTACATTTTTCATGAGTATTATTAAAATATTAATTATATTAAAATATTGAATATGTTTGGTTCATGTGAACCAATATATGTAATAAAATATATATTAGAAAATATTTATATAAGTTTATAATATGTTTCATTTCAGAAAATGAAATTTTTTTATGTAATTTTTTTCTTTTTTTGTGGTTTATGTAAATTAGTATGACAACAGTCCATCCTTAACCACAGAAGGGACAATTATGACACAGAATTATCTTTTTTGCATTCTTCCACATCTCACTTAATATAGTATAATGCATTTCTCATAGCTGCTTGTCACTGAATAAACTGCTCTTGGAAAGCATCTTTTGCACTACGTCTCCAGCAGACAAGAGCAAGTGCTGTGTGTGCTCAGTTTTGGTGATAAATCAGATTCAAAAACACAGAGAAACTGGTGTCTTGTTCTTCTGAACTGTAACCTAGCAACAGGGATAAACATCTGTATTCATGCTGATGATGCGTACGTCCCACAATAAAGACAAGTGTGAATACAGACGGCATCATTGTGAGGGCTAGTGTCGACAAATTTTAGAAAAAAGTGTTTGTTTGCTTTCCTTTTTTGTTCTTTTTCAGTTTTACTAAAAATGCATAGCAAGCGATGAAAAGAGTTCAAGCTGCTCACTAAAAACAGTTCCTCTGTAGAAATGAAGCATACAACATTAATTCTGTTGTAGTTTGTGTGTACAAACCATTCGAGATTGCTTTCATAACAGCTGTAAACCACACTGGAGTGCACATGAAATTGTTTTTTTTAAAATAAAATTATACAATTAAATAAAATATCTATTACTGCCTATATTTATAACTAATATATAACTAACTTTTTCACATTTTAATTTGCAAAGTTCAGTTTTCAGATGTTTGTTTGAGCAAAAGCTCTAGTATGAAAGTGTCTTTAGAAAATTGACATTAAATGAAATAACATGACATTGCATTGTATTACTTACATTCAATAAAAAAAATTACCAACCATATTTATAAATTCTACCATTTAGCTTTTTGTTCTGCAAACTATATCTAGAGATGATTTAAAACGAATTTAACTTGACATTCAATTGTTTAATCTAAATTAATATTAAGATGAAAATAAAATTTTAAATATTTACTGTATGACAAGCATTTTGATATTTTTTTTTCTAAACTATATCTAGTGACACCATGTACTATTTCTTTGGCACATTTATTGCTTTGTAGTAATAGAGAGGTTACAGCAAATCAACATTTTATTAAGATTAATGACTTTTACGTTATCGGTACTGTAGTATGTTATGTGTACAAAACACACCAGTGCTCTTTCATACTAGTTTTAAACTGGACAGGAATAAATGTTAATTTAAAAAAAAAAAAATGTCATCGTTTAATTTAATTGTTTCAAATTTATTTTAATTTTTTTCGTTTAATATAATTAATTATTGCCGTTATTCTATGCTTTTAAGCTATGTCTGTAAATGCTATATCTGTGTTTTATTTATTTATTTTTCGTGGCACCACATGGTTTTATTGGCACCACTTTTATTGATAATTCACTTTTTATTAATACCAATGACTTATATCATCAATGCTGTAGTTCATGTGTTCGAAACATGCCACATGGCTTTCATACCATTTGTAAACCTCGCTGGAGTACACATGAACACATGAAAATGCTTCCTAACTAATTAAAAACAAACCGAATTATGAAGCCAAATGGATGTGGGTTCATGCTATTAACTCTCTAAATTACTTCTCTCCCATTCTCCCTCTTGTTCCTCTTCTCAGTGGAGTGGTGAAGGCCCTGTTCAGTGGGCGGGCGTCCGTGCCGCCTCTGTGCCGGGGTTTGGGTGGTGTGGAGGGTGGCTCTCAGCGCTCTCTGGAGAGATGTGGCACGGTGCGGAAGACTCTGAGCAGTGGGATGGCGGCCCTCAGGAGACATTCACAGTGCATCGCTGTCAAACTGCAGGCGGTGAGAAACAAATGAGGCAGCCGTTAAGAAGCCGTTTGTCTGTAAATCCTCTCGACTCTTTCCGTGACTCTCTCTCTGAGCAGGACGCTCTGGTGAATCTGATTCGGCGAGCGCGGCCGGTCTTCCTGCAGTGTTTGAGTGTGAAGACAGATGGCTGTGGCTTTGATGTCCCAGCACTGCGTGTACAGCTGCACTCCACACACCTGCTGCCGGCGCTGCAGCTGTACAGAACAGGTCACACACACACACACACACACTCATACATGTTTGTTTCTAATCATGTATGGGACTCTAATGACTTCTGTTGTACTTCATTAAAGCCAATTAGTTGCAAGTATCTCTGTATCAGTTTATTTGCTGAGACGTTACTTACCCCCAGGCCTTTCAAGATGCAGATGAGTTTGTTTTTTCATCAGAAGAGATTTGGAGAAATTCCCAACACTTGCTTACGGCCTTTCGCACCACCAAAACCTTTCCATAGTACCAGAACTAATGTGAAGCTACCCACTTTTGGCCATTTTGACACCACCGGAACTAGATACAATTTTAGTACTGGACTGCTTTTTTTGAGAACCAAATTAGCTCCTACTCTAGAGCAGGGTCTAACTAGTGCAACTGGTACTAACCGTGACATTGTAAGTACGCATTGATTAGCCAGACGCGTTCAAAAACGCCCCCAGACGCCATGATTTAAAACGATGTGTAAACACACTGTAAACATTGTGTCAATTTATTTCGCAAGTATGATGAACAGCAATAAGTGTACGGATGCTGAAGTGCAGGCACTTGTAGCAGATGTAGCACTGCCAGTTGTCATCAGAGATTCTTAGTCCTTCTCTCCATTCTTTCAATCGCTTTACGTATACTTCGACATTCCATGTTCATTATTGTGAAACCCGCTAGACACAATAAAAACACAGCTCCGATCACAGCGTCCTCCACACTCCTGTTGTTAACATTGGTCTTCTTTGAACGCTGCGCACAAATGACATCGCTGTCGACTGGTTACGTACATTCTAGTACACACTGTTGGTGCGAATGCAACCCTTTAAATGGTACTGGGAAGTAGCGCAAAATCGTCCTACTGTATCGTAAATACTGTATATTTAGTTCTGGAAGTAAAGCAGTGTTAAAAGCCCTAATGAATCCTCTGCAGTGAATGGGTGCCATCAGAGTGAGAGTCATCACAATAATCCACAAGTAATCCACAACACTCCAGTCCATCAATTAGTGTCTTGTGAAGAGAAAAGCTGCATATTTAACTTTAAATTGTCGCTTTTGGGAATAACAGATATGTGTGCATAATTCCCTTCTGATTCAGATGAGACGACTTTTCACTGAAAAAAGCAATATTTTCGTTTATGGAATCCATTATAATTTGTGAAAGTGAAAAACATGTAAATGATGGATTTGATTCTTAAAAAAACAGAGCTTTTTCTTCACAAGATGTTAAATGATGGACTGGGTTGGTGCAGGTTACTTTTGGATTATTGTGTTGTTTTTATCAGCTATTATCAGACTCTCATTCTTACGGCACCCATTCACTGCAGACAATCCATTGGTGATGTAATGCTACATTTCTCCAAATCTTTTCTGATAAAGAAACAAACCCATCCAAATCCTGGATGACCTGAGGGTAAGTATATTTTCAGTTTTGGGTGAAATGTTTCTTTAAGATTGGAGATTTTAAACATTTGTGGTAAAGTCATTATTGATTGCTCAGGTTGTGTGCCACATCTCAAACATACTGAACATATAAAGCAGTTCTCCTCGTAAAACCCCAAAATCAGGTCCCCTATTGTATTGTTAATTACCAAATGTCCTTTCAAAGACAGCAAGCTCTGTCTCTGTGTCTGTGTCTGTGTTGCAGGCTACCCTGAGCACATGTCCCTGGGTGATTTCCGCTGTCGTTTTCAGGCCCTCTCTGCTCCCATAATGAAGCGATACGGTTCTGTCTTCATTACCCCTGATGAGAGGAAGGTCTGGACGTCCTGAATCACCTAGGCGCACACGCACCTCATTACCCTCTGTTAAAATGTCATTTATTTTTAATGATATCAAATGATGACGTTATATATTTCCCTGTTTCTTAACTTGTTTATTGATTAGCCAGGTTTTGCTTGAACAGCTCTCATTGATTCAGGGAGCTGCTGTTCCAGAAGTGGGCCTGAGCTCTGTCTGGTTGTGTTTGCATCCCTTTATTTCAGGCTGTGGAGGAATTATTGATTGATCTGGATTTGGACAAGAAAAGCATTGTTTTAGGAGCAAGCAGGGTGAGCCAGTCATCCATGTCTGTCTGTCTGTCTGTATATCTATCTATCTATCTATCTATCTGTCTATCTGTCTGTCTGTCTGTCTGTCTGTCTGTCTGTCTGTCTGTCGGTCCCCTGTCTCTCTCTCTCTCTCTCTCTCTATCTATCTGTCTGTCTGTCTGTCTGTCTGTCTGTCTGTATATCTGTCTGTCTGTCTGTCTGTCTATCTAACTGTCTGTCTGTCGGTCCCCTGTCTCTCTCTCTCTCTCTCTCTCTCTCTCTCTCTCTCTCTATCTGTCTATCTATCTGTCTGTCTCTCTGTCTGTCTGTCTATCTATCTATCTATCTGTCTATCTATCTGTCTGTCTCTCTGGGCCCTATCTTGCACCCAGCGCAATTGATTTTGTACACTGACGCATGTGTCATTCCTATTTTGCACCCGCGCAAAGCGCGCTTTTCCCTCCACAGAAGCACGTCGCTAAACTAGTGAATGAACTTGCGCTCCCTGGGCGGTTCAGCGCAAAAAAGGAGGCGTGTTCCGGCGCAAACAATCCCTGGTGCTATTTTGCTGTTCCATTAAACAATTGCGCCACTGACCAGAAAAAACCTAGTCTAAAGTCAGTGGCGCGTTGCGCGTTGTTCATTCTGCTATTTTAAGGGCGCATGCTTGACCATAATGTATAGCGTGCACAACGCGCATACACTTTGCTCATGTAATCTACACAGATGCAACAGTTATTTTTGCAAATCATAAATTGTTACACTAAAAAAATATTAACACATGAGATGACGGAAATCATTGTGGTGTGCCACGAAGATGTGAAAAAAATAAGCATAAATCTAGCTTACAAATTATTCAGGCTAATTATTCTCCCATCCCCATACAACACAACTTCTCTGTCTTTCACTGCTCTTACAAGAACATCAGTCTCCTCGGCTGTGAACCACTCCTGGCGTGCACCTGGTAAATACGCCATAATAATAGCAATCCATAATGGAACTTGCGCACCTGCTTTTAAAGGGAATGTTGGATGACGCTCTGATTGGTTTATTTCACGTTACGCCCAAACCACACCTATGAATAATGAAGCTGCTTCAGACCAACCCATTTTAGATTTGCGCCGGGCGCAAGAGCCATTTATCCCGCCGGGAAAATAGCAACAGCACCGAGACCCGCCCACAAAGTTACTTGCGCTTCGCGCTTTGACACTTGCGTTTCAGATCGTTAAAATAGGGCCCTCTGTCTGTCTGTCTATCTATCTATCTATCTGTCTGTCTGTCTGTCTGTCTGTCTGTCTGTCTGTCTATCTAACTGTCTGTCTGTCGGTCACCTGTCTCTCTCTCGCTCTCTCTCTCTCTCTATCTATCTATCTATCTATCTGTCTGTCTGTATATCTATCTATCTATCTATCTATCTATCTATCTATCTGTCTGTCTGTCTGTCTGTCTGTCTGTCTGTCTATCTATCTGTCTGTCTGTCTGTATATCTATCTGTCTGTCTGTCTGTCTGTCTGTATATCTATCTTTCTGTCTGTCTGTCTGTTTGCTGTCTGTCATTCTATCTATCGTTCTATCATTCTATCTGTCTATGTTTAATAATCAAGATGTACCCATAACAAACGCAGGTTTTATTTCAGTCTACACTTCTGAAGTTTTCAGGTCATTCTCTCTCTGATGTGTGTGTTTATGAAGGTGTTTATGAAGCGTGGTGTCCTGAGGTCTTTAGATCAGCAGAGAGATCAGTTGTTGAGCGGCTGGCTGGTGCAGCTTCAAGCGTCCAGTCTGGGTCATCTGTGCCGCCAGAAATACCGCCGCATGAAGGTGAGTCTCTTTTGTCCTCTGCTAGAACAGCCAGTGTTTATAGATCTGTGGATATAAGCTCAGAGATGACTCTCTGTAGTGATGTTTCTCTTTATAGGGACCCAGTGTTCAGTGAGAGGAAGTAAAATAGACAGTCAAACAAAATTATGACATCTCTGCTGCAATTTTACTTGATTAACTTAACTTAAATTCTTGGAGAGGTGTAAAATATGGCTTCTAATGGAGTTAATCGTAATAGTGCTAAAGTCTTGTGTGTAGTTGTGTCCGTGTGGGTCTGATTCAGTGTCTAATGTGAGTGCTGGTCTGGGATCAGGTTCAGCAGATGGCAGTGTGCTGTATTCAGAGAAATGTGCGAGTCCTCACTGCAGTGGCCAGCTGGAGCTGGTGGAAGCTGCTGTGCAGAGTGCGCCCCCTGCTGGACATCAACATGGATGACCAGCGGCTCAGATCCAAAGAGGTACTGACATGTTCAAAATATACATCATATTTAAACATCTAAATAATAAAGCTGTCCAATAATCACCTGTACAGTGATAGTTGTGAAATTAAAGTGTGCAACAAAATGAAAAATATATTTCTCTGTGTGCAATTGTCCAATTTTTACTTAATTTCTTTTAGATTTTTTGTTCTCTTCTATCTGTCTATCTATCTATCTATCTATCTATCTATCTATCTATCTATCTATCTATCTATCTATCTATCTATCTATCTATCTGTCTGTCTGTCTGTCTGTCTGTCTGTCTGTCTGTCTGTGTCTGTCTGTCTGTATGTCTGTATGTCTGTCTGTCTATCTATCTATCTATCTATCTATCTATCTATCTGTCTGTCTGTCTGTCTGTCTGTCTATCTATCTATCCTTCTGTCTGTCTGTCTGTCTGTCTGTCGATCTATCTATCTATCTATCTATCTATCTATCTATCTATCTATCTATCTATCTATCTATCTATCTATCTATCTATCTATCTATCTATCTATCTATCCTTCTGTCTATCTGGCTGTCTGGCTGGCTGTCTGTCTGGCTGTCTGTCTGGCTGTCTGGCTGTCTGTCTGGCTGTCTGTCTGGCTGTCTGGCTGTCTGTCTGGCTGTCTGGCTGTCTGTCTGTCTGTCTGGCTGTCTGTCTGGCTGTCTGGCTGGCTGTCTGGCTGGCTGTCTGGCTGTCTGTCTGGCTGTCTGGCTGTCTGTCTGGCTGTCAAGACTGTGTTATGTTGTTTATCAGATTCGTTTCACTCCATTATAATCGTATCACATTCTGTTGTTCAGGAGGAGATCACTGCTCTGAGGAGACGTCTGGAAAAGTCAGAGAAAGAAAGAAATGAGCTGCGTCAGAGTGCAGACAACCTGGAGACCAAGGTATGTGTTTGTGCCGTGCCCCCAGAGCCACACATGAAATGATACTGTCAAATCATAGATAGATAGATGGAGTCTAGTTATGAATTCTCATCAGTGAAAGCATATTAACACAAACTTGCTTGTGATCGGCTGGTGAAGTTCTAATCTCTGTCATATGACTGCCGCTGATGAATGAACGGCTCTTCTCTTGAGACATTGACAGATGATGGTGTGTGTGTGTGTGTGTGCAGGTTACGGCTGTTGTATCTGAATTAAGTGATGAGAGGTTCAGAGGGGAGGCCATGAGTCAAGCTCTAGACTCTGAGCGCACAGAGAGACTGCGCCTCGCCAAAGAGAACAAGGAACTGCAGGTACAGCCCACCCATCATTTGTCTCCATAGTGCTCTTTCTTTTAGATAAGCTTTTAGATAACACATACCAAAAATAATAGGTTGCATATAGTATATTTACTCCATATCATAATCTATCTATATAACTAGATAAATATAGATGTAGATAAATGTGTAGATAAGTATAGACAGATTATACAGTATATATATGCCAAATACTATACTATACTATTCTAAAGTACTGCATCCCACAATGCAATGTGCTCAACCCAGGGTTGTTTTAGTATCAAAAAAAAATTACTATTACTGTCTATTTTTTATGTTCTGTTTACATTTTTAGTTATTTTTTTTTTGAAGTTTTTTTGTCTATATAGTTTTTATTCATTTTACGTTAGTTTAGTACATCATGTTTAACTAAATGAATAGATCTATATTTTTCATAAGATATTTTGTATTTTTTAATTACTTTGTGTATAAAGACCTTTTGTTCTCACAGTCCAAATAAATAATGAGTCGAGAAAGCGATGAATCAATGAAAACTGTGGCTGGTTCAGAAATGACACTAGAAATGTAACACTATAAATGTAAGATCAAGTAAAGGGCATTGTGGTATAAAGTACTAATAATTTATTGTACATTGCACATTTCAGCTTATTTAGTACTGTAGGTAATGTATCCCATGCGTATAAAAATGTGCATATTTTGCACACTATACATGCTTGTGTAATGCAGAAAAAGTATGATAAGTATGCTTTTCCACATATAGCCTGTCATATTGTCCTGAACGCCTCACCGCTGTGTTTCCTGTTGAATTATGCGCGTCAGGCACACGTGTTTATTCTGTGCTGTGTCTCAGAGTCGTGTGGACCAGAGTAAAGTGTCTTTGGAGGCCCTCGAGAGGCAGTTAGAGGAAGAAAAACAGAAAGTCAAGAATAAAGAAGCTCTCAGCGGAGTGGCGACAGGTAAGACAGGCTTAGATGCAATCAAACATGCTGGCGAAGAAAGATAATGACTGTTTGCGTGGGTGTGTGTGAATCCTGCATGTGCACGCAGAAAGTGAGCTGCAGCTGCAGCTGGAATGTGCGCAGACGGAGGTGGAGTTCCTGCGCAGGGCGCCTGCGTCAGTCAGAGGAAAGACTTGAGGGTGAGAAAGAGGCCCGTCAACTACTGGATTCAAAGGTATTAATGTTTTCTTACAGTTAACTTCATCTATTAACATTTCAGTGATTGAAATGAAGTTAAAACAAAATATGCATATTAGTTAAAAACTTTAGTATAATCACATGATATTCAGAAATATTGTTTTTGCAACTAACAACATTTTTTTTTGTTTATGTTGATGTAAAATGACTGAACCTGAAATAAATATAAAGCTATATATATATATATAATGACAAAAGCACAACAAAACTACGAAAACTTAGACTAAAATTTAAATGAAAACTGAAAAAAGAAAGCTAGTTCAAGTTATAATTTTATTTTAAATGTATTAATTATTTAATTATTTTTCATTTAATTTTTAATTTTATAGTATTTAATTATTAATAAAATAACACTAAAGTCAGATTTTGTATACAATACAAAACAAATAGAGGTCTTCACCACTCACACACACACACACACACACACAAATCTATATTTCTTTCATTTTTGGTCAGGAAAAATATACAGCTAATTTAACATGCAGTGGGGAATGTTGTCACACAATATAAGGTACAATTTGTTCATTGACATTACTTTTATAATTTTTATTATTAATTATCTACAGTTAAAAATCTGTCTTATCAGTAATTTATTGTGCATTATAGAATATAAAGGGTTTTGAATAAAATATACAATTATGAAATGATAAAATCACAGTTCGTGAAGCAACAAAAATGTAAAATACATAAATAATAAAATGTAATGAACTTTTATTTTATAGATAAAAAAGCATAAGAGATATGTTAGTGTGTGTGTGTGTTTTTTTTTATAATAAAATATGAGTTTAAAATAAATCGATTAAAAAAAAAATATTAAACACAGCATTATTTATTATTATTAATTCACAAAAAAAAATGTTTAAATTGAAGGCTAAGCTACTGTTAAGAGAACACAAGCATTTATGAAACCGGACTCAAATGCATACAGTTCTTCTGACGACTAGCCCTAATGTATGCCATTTATTTAACACTGACCAAGTCTATATACATGAATAATCAATCATGTTTGGTTAATTATGCAGAGAATGAAATACTGAATAAATTAAGAGCTCAGATATAAAATATCACAGATGTTCTTTGTCTCTCTGTCTCCTCCGTGTGGCAGGTCCAGGAACTGCAGTCTCAGCTGGATCAGTCCAAACGCTCAGTGACAGAGCTAAAACGTTTCAGCCGGCGATTGACCTCTGACCTTCAGGACGCCCGCGTGCTGACAGACAGCCTGCAGGGCCGCGCTCACGAGCTGGAAAGGAAACAGAGGAGGTCTGTCTCATTTGCATATAATATATTAATATTTCAGTGCCACGCTCACTGGTTGCTTGAATATGCATTCTCAAGCCCTGTCTGGCATGTGTGTGTGTGTGTGTGTGTGTAGGTTTGACAGTGAACTGACCCAGGCACTGGAACAGGCTGATAATGAGAGGGAGCAGAAGGAGAGAGCCATCCAGGAGAATACCACCCTCGGTGCAGAGATCTTCACCCTTCGCAAGACACTTAAGGTACTGGCCGAGGTCAAAGGTCAAGTCTCCACCATCTGTGATGGTGCCCGTGTACTCCGGGTGTCCTCTGTCAGTAAACTGAACGAGTCCCCAGAGATCCCAAATATGCAGAGGAGAAAAGTTCTGCTTTGAATACATCAGATTATATAACTATACAGTATCATTGGAATGAATGAATGTGTCAAGTTTATACTGCTTTGATAGAGGTCAGTGGTCAATACATGGGAAATACACATGAACGCATTTATATCTACATTACGATCTTTTATCTATTCGGATGACTCTATGTGTTTTTGGTGATGTGTGTTTGTGATCGTAATTGTTTGTTTTTGGTGCCTTGTGTGTGTGTATATGTTGTTGTGTTTATGCGCTCTGTTTGGGTGTTTGTATACATCTGAATATGTATGTGTTTATGTATGGTTATGTGTCTGTGATTGTATTTTTGAATCATTGTGCAATTTTTGCATGTGTGCATTTGATTTTGTGTGTACTTTGTGTGTGTGTGTGTGTTTGATTGCTTTGTGTTTATGCATTTGTTCTTGTTTGCATAATTGTGTTTTTGTGTGTGTAAAACTTGTGTGTTTGTGAATTTCTGTTTTTATGCATTTATCGTGTGTGTTTAGTTTTCGCTGTTGTGTGTATTTTTATATGTTTGTGACCTGTTGTGGTGATTACTTTTTTATGTGTGTATGTGTCTGTTTTTTTTTGTGCATTGTTGTGTGTATTTTGTTTATTGTTTTTTGTGGTTTTGCATTGTGATTGTTTTTGTATATTTTTGCTCAAGTTTGTGTGTATTTGCTTTTACGTTTGTTTATTATTGTTATGTATGTTTTTGCATTTGAGCTTGTTTGTATGATGCGTGCATTATTGTGTTTGTGCCATGTATATTTGCTTTTCAGTTTTTGTTTATGACAAGCTTGTTTGTATAATTGTTTGTGTATGTATGTGTGTGTATAAGCATGTTTATGTGTGTTGTTTGTGTTGACGTTGTTTGTATTTTTATTTGTTTGTGATTTTGTGTGTGTGATACTTGTTGAATTCAATT
This sequence comes from Carassius auratus, assembly GCF_003368295.1. NCBI lineage: Eukaryota > Metazoa > Chordata > Actinopteri > Cypriniformes > Cyprinidae > Carassius > Carassius auratus. The sequence continues at coordinate 21,382,141 of NC_039252.1, forward strand.
GATGTTTGTCTTGTATGTGTTTTTGCTCCTGCACATTATGCAGTTGATGTATTTGTGTATTTACTTTTCCATGATGTGTGTATGATCATGTTTGTGTGTTTCAGGAGAGTCAGGTGGAGGTCACGCACCTGCAGCAGCAGAAGGAGGAACTGTGTGCTCAGATCCGTGACCTGAGCATCCCGCTCCACCTCACCTCCGACTCCATCCCTGAACTGAAGAAGAAGCTCCGTGAGCTGGAGACCAGAGACAAGGAGCGCTCGGAGGAGATCAGCCAGATGACTGCCAGAATCAAACAGCAGGAGCAGGTACAGTAATGCAAGAACATTTGACCTATTGAAAAGGTTGTGACATAATAACCATAAGCACGTTAACATGTGACCTCCCACATTTACTTAAGTCTTAAAGACGCTGTAACACAAACAGGCCATCTGAACTCTGTTCTGCACAGATGCACCTTCGCTTTGAGATGGAGATGGAGAGGATGAAGCAGATCCACCAGAAGGAGCTGGAGGACAAGGAAGAGGAACTGGAGGACGTGCAAAAGTCCTCACAGAGACGGGTGAGGGACGCAGAATGAATTACAGCTCGACAGACCACCTTACAACCGTGTCTCAAAAATCCTTTCCTCTCTGTGTGTGTGTGTGTGTGTGTATGTGTGTGTGTGCAGCTCCGACAGCTGGAGATGCAACTGGAACAGGAATACGAGGAAAAACAGATGGTGGTTCACGAGAAGCATGACTTAGAGGGGCTGATTGCCACACTGTGTGAACAGGTAACACACACACACAAAACCTATACAAAGGTTATACATTATACAAGGTTATACAAAGCTATATATTAAAAATATAAACATTATATTATATTATCTTGTATAATATGTTATTAGATTTGAAACATTTGCTTGCACACACTGTTAACAACCGCTGTAAGTTTCATAGCATTCCAGGCATGAAATGTATTAACTACAGTATGTGGGTCATTTGGTTAGACGCGCTGCTTGATAGATCACAGAGTTCTAGTCGCATCAGGGCTTATGAGGATCTGTAAAGCTGTCATGTTCCTCTCTGTACTGATATAAGAGCACTACAGACCAGACTAAGAGCCCAGCTCTCCCCTCATCTGTCAGTGCTCTTCATTACAGTTTGTTTGTAGGAATATTAAAGCTCAGCAAACATTTTCAACTTCATTTGAATGCATGAAATTATATTAGTTATCTAATTTCACTTCTAAAATGGTACATACTTCAGAGAAGAATCTGTAGGGCAGGGCTTAGTTTTATCCTTCAGCAAGTGACTGGATGCTAAAAATGAGGACAGGGTCAAATAAAAAAGAAAAAAGTCACATGTATGCTTGTGTGTGTGTGTGTGTGTGTATATAAATTAAACTTAAAATACTTGTTTCACTGTATGTGTATATATATATATATATATATATATATATATATATATATGATTTTAATATGGTTTTTCATTATTAATATTTCTAAAATATAAAAATTAGGATTTGTTTTTGTATTTTGGAAGATATGCTCTAATGATGTCGACATTCAAATTGTTCATTTATTATTGAAAGTACAAAATACTGCTTTATCTACATTATTTGAACATGAGAGAAATGATTGGAAACTTTATTCCTTAATTTTCAAGTTCCTTTATTTAGAAGGATGTTCTTTCAACTGCATTCAGAACATATCGAACATAAAAATGAAATGTTTGAACACTGTGGGAACTTTTATCAGCTATAAATATCATAAGGGCATTCCATTGACATTGTTTTATGTTCATAACATTTATGCAGTCTTTACATAATGGGATTCTTTTACCATTAGACGTGTTCTCACTCGTGTGCCCTGTGCTAAACTCAGCTACACACTTTAGAGATACTGTACACGCGTTCGACCTGAATGTCCTGCCCTCGGGATGTCGTGAGCTCTGTAATGTAACTGTGCTCTGGACGAGTGATCACTACCAAGATCGATATGATGAAGCTACTCGTCTGCTGCTGTTAAAAACAACCCCGGTTTATGACCCGAGCTGCACGTTAACACTGCTGCTCAAAATGAGCTTGGTATTCAGTAAGAGGATGTTGTAAGCACCTGGTTTTCAGGCATGAATTGATTTTCCAGAGCATGTGCATTCACTGCCAACCCAACCTTCCCAATATATCACTTATTTCCTTGAGCATTACTTCAGATTTCAAGATGTTCCGGCCATTCATGAAATTTAATGAATAATGTTTTTAATACATATTGCTGGACTTATTGTGCATGATGATTTTTCTCTCTGTATCTAATATTATTACAGTATATAATATTGAATAGAATAGAATAGAATAGAATAGAAGGATGATTCATTAGTATAATATTTAGTAATTATAGGCATTTAATACATTTAATGAATCATGTTGCTGTTCTTATATGTGACCCTGAACCACAAAACCGAAATTTCGAAAATTGATCTATAGTTTGTTAGGATCTGACATTATATGGCCGAGATAGAACTATTTGAAAATCTTGAATCTGAGGATGCAAAAAAATCTAAATACTTTAAATCATCTTTAAATGTTGTCCAGTGCATATTACTAACCAAAAATGAAGTTTTGATATATTTGTGTTACGTTTTGATACATTTACAAAATATCTTTATGGAACATGATCTTTACTTTACCTCATAAAAGAAAAAACAATCATTTTCACCCATACAACGTTTTTTTTTTTGGCTATTGCTAAAAATATACCCCACCAACTTAAGACTGGTTTTGTGCTCCAAGGTCACAAATATAATATAATTTGATTATCAAATATAATATAATTTAATATAATATATAAAATTTGGTTTTTCTATGTGTTGCTGATCTTATTTTGTATGATGTCCTGGTAATCTTGTTTATAATGTAAAATAATATAAGAAAGATTCATTGTTTTCTTATAATATTTAGTAAATGTTGTCATTAAATGTAATGAGTCATATTGCTGGTCTTACAATAAATTATGTTGTCTGTTTATATTATATTATATTATATTATATTATATTATATTATATTATATTATATTATATTATAATGGCT